>NW_027468650.1:10966885-11121885 GCF_046254945.1 Alosa pseudoharengus | reverse complement strand
CACTTTTGTTTTATATAGTCCTTTAAAGCAAGGAGACACTGCCTTGTACATCTTTGGAGATAACCTAGTAGGGGGCCCTCTCTAGGTCCCTCTTCTAACCCAGTCCTGATAGAGTTTGTGTCCAAAGCTCCAGCAGAGTAATCTCGATCCTTTATGAAAGCAATTTTATCTGGGAAATGTCTAGACAAAGCATGCCCCTTCAATGTCTCAAGCTGTCAAGAGGCCGATCGATAATATTGACAAGAGAGAGAGATAGAGAGAGTAAGAGAGTACGAAGCGGAGGTGTTCAAGTGGATGGCTGTGTTGTGGATAGAAGTACACACGCTACCTGTTGACACTAGCAAGCTTTTGAAGGATTGGCAGACCACTGGTAAAGGTGGAACAGTCCGGGGAAAAGAACGTTTTGGATAGAAAGCTTTGATGTGAAATCAGATGGAGGGAACAAAGCATGGAAGTATACATAGGGAGGGGTAAGAAATGGTCTGTAGTAGTCAAAGGTATGCTAATATACAGTATAGGAAGAAGAGTAGAGCTAGACACAGTGTGGGTGTGTGTGTGTGTGTGTGTTTCAGATTGAAGGGAAAGACAGTCAACGCCATGGATTTATGAAGTGATAGAAGAGTTCCAGAATGATAGAGTGAGAGAGAGAGGAAGAGGAGAAGAGACTGGGAAGAGAAGAGTGTAAAATTACCAGGTCAGACCATGTCATTGCTGCGTGCGCTTGTTTCAGTATGAGTCACAAGGATAAAAGTTCTGGCAAATAGCCAGATCTGTTAATAACTTTTTATATTCTGTTTTTTCTGGCTGTTGACACCAGAGCTTTATTGTGTGTGTGAGAGTGAGTGTGTGTTCTGTATGTGTGTGCTTTGTTGTTGGTTGTTGTTTGCGGTGGTGGAGTGTGTGTGTGCATGAGAGAGAGCGTCTTCCAGGATGACTAGACCAGAGGTGCAGGTGGGTTGATGAATAAAGCGTTCAAATGGAGTAATATCAGGCATCGCACATCCACTAAAGACAACAGATGGAGGCAAAGCATTATTGACTAAACTTGCAAATGCTGACCTGATCATCTTTAAAAGTGTCAGAGCTCTTTCAGTGTATATGGCTTATTGTTGTTGTTGTTCTGTATATAGTTTTCTGTATAAATTGCCAGTTAAAACTGTAACAGTTGTATTATGTCCTTTTGCCTTAACAGGGCGATCCTATAGCTTGAGAAATAGGGATGGTTCAACATGTACTGTATGCCTACTGTAGCCCACTGTAGTGTAAATACATCCTCCAACCAAACAGCATGCCACTATTAGTTACTATGTGATTCGACACATAGAGGGCCCTATTAACCTCATAATGACTGCCAAGAAATCCCAGTCGTTGAAATCAGAGTTCTGTTTCTTAATAGAAATACAAAGAGCTTTTCATCCATATTAATTCAAATGCTTGCAGATTTGAATAGACTGCGCGTGACAGTGAGAATAAAGTTTAATTGCAGTTCTGACACTGACGTCGAGGAAAATCTAGTCGGGCCACCGGCATGCGGCACATGGAAAAATGATGAAAGGCAGATTTTTTGAAAGAGTGTTGACAGAGAAAAGGAGGGGAGGAATAAAGACCAAAAAATCCCCAGTGTACCTTTAGAGAAGCAGCAGGAGAAAAAGTGTGAAGATAAAATGCAATATGAATCTGTCTCAAAAGCCTGGAAGACAAGAGCTAGTTTGAGGCTACAGAGAGAGAGGAAGATAGGGGGAATAGACAGAGAGAGAGGAAGATAGGGGGAATAGACAGAGAGAGAGGAAGATAGGGGGAATAGACAGAGAGAGAGGAAGATAGGGGGAATAGACAGAGAGAGAGAGGGGGGGGGAAGGACAGGGGGGTAGGCGAGAGGGGGGGAGGGTGGGAAAGACAAAAAGAGAGAGAGGGAGAGCAAGGGAGAGGGGGTAGTAGGAGGGGGCTGGGAAAGAGAAAGAGTGAGAGAGAGTGAGGGAGGGAGAGGGAGGGAGAGGGGGAGAGAGAAAAAGATAAAGAAATAAAGGAGGGGGGGGGGGGGGTTGGTGGTTGAGAGAGGGAGAAAAAGGAAAGAGAGGGCAGTTGCTTGTGTGAAAGTGAAATCAGTTGAGTGCTACAGGGGACCACTGTGCTAGTCATTCCTTATGCAGATTTCACATAGCGTGAGCTGAGCCTGACTCTGGGCTGCAGTCAAGATAAGACCCCTGTTCTGAACATAGTAGAAGGCAATATCCCTCACCTGCAGTTCATTGGTAAATAGACAACTACATGTTTTCTTAAACAGATGGAGATCAGAGGAACAGCCTATGAATCATACTCACTCATGGGTAAAAGGCTGAGTGTATCAAGTGGAGGGAAAAAATATATATATTTTTGTATCTTTACTAAATAGAACCCTAACATTTAATATATAATGCATGCATTTCACGTTAATATATAATACACATTTCACGTTAATATGCATTTCACATGTACTGTAAGTACAAAAAATTCACTTTCAAGTTTACTTTCCTTATGGTTTCCTGAGCTTCCTCATATCACTTGACCTTTTCCAATTAGCTAGAAAGCTAAGCTGATTTTCCCCTGTGTTGAGGGATTAGCTACAAGGAAATGAGAAATGGTGGAGCTAAAGGAACATGAGCTAATATCAAAGATCACCTCCATCAGACAGAATGGAGGTGGGGTGGGGCGGTGTGTGTGTGTGTTTGTTGGTGGTGGTGGTGTGTGTGTGTGGGGGGGGGGACTGCTGTGAGCTAAGACAGATGGTATGGGATGTAGTCACCTCTGGCGCTACAGACAGGTGATGCACTTTTAAGCCCCATCTGTCAATCAAGCGTGAGGTATAGACACAGAGCTGATCTGCTGCAATTTGGGTGCGGGCTGCAGAGACTACCTGGAGCATAGGCCTGCATCATGCCTAGACATCCAGCTTTGTTTTGATGACAAAAAGATCTGATATCAAAATAACAATTCCTGCTTCAGGAACTCCTTTTAAGCAGAGAGGCTTTGATCTTTGCTGGATAGGTAATTATGTACTGACTGCCAGCAACTGCCATGGAGCAGGCAGTGGGGATTTTGAAATAGAGAAAAAGTATTTTCACAAATAGCTTCAAAATAAAATTCCTATTATGCTTACACATTGTAATTTAATGAATGTGCGAATGTGTGAACTAAATCATTAAAATGAGGCAAAGAAACATGCACTCTACTTTGGTTTTAAAAGTAATTGAGTTTTACAAATAAATTGCACATTTATACCCATTAAGAAGCATACTGTAAGACACTGTTACCACAATTACTGTTCTGTGCGATACAGTCAGGCAGAGGTGCTTAATGGGCCCGGGGACAGGCCTGCGTGAGGTTTTCTAAAGATAACTGATGAATCCGAGTGATCGGGGTGACAGAAGGATCAGCTCAGCATAAAACATCAAGGATCACAGTCTTTGTGGCCTCAGCACCATTTTATCGGACACAGCAAACTGGCTCCCATTATGCTAACCAGGCCCGGTTTTATGGGTTGAGGAAATTAAGGTTGACACCTGCAAAAGCTACGGTCATCACCACAAATGGGAATCAGCAACAGCAGCCAGTAAAAAGAGGCAGTTTATATTATGATATGCAACCACATCAGATTGACTGTATTTCAGTCATTTTGCAAAGCAATTTTCACTTCCCTTTTTGACTCCCTGATGAAGGCTTGATGCTGAAATGGATTGAGGTATTTAAAGTTTAAAAATGACCTACTCATGAAAATGAAGGCCTTTTAACTGTTTGAAAAAGAGTGCCTTTGATTTTTTCTTGTTTTGGATACAGTAGGATCTTCATGTGTGTTTTATTACTTTTTATACCACTGCTTGGTTGAGGTCCGCTGGTGCGCCTGGGCTGTTTTACCACCTCGAATGGGCGTTTCTTTCTGTGAACCAAACTGTGTCGTCCATTATCCCTGACTTAGTACTTTAGTACTTTTTTGTACTTTCAGTATGAGTCTGCCAACTTCAACACTCGATAGTGTTTTAAGCCCCCAACATCGTCTTCCAGGCAGTGCTGGCACCGTCGACTTAAAGGCACCTAATTCTAACACTATCCCTATCTGTGCATAATAGTTAAAACAACTATCCATTGAAATAAATTTTAATTCTAAATTTTCTAACCTTAACCCATGCCTAACCCTCAGTGTTGGGAACGTTACTTTAAAAAAGTAATTAGTTATACTGTAGTTACTCACTACTTAGATAGATAGATAGATAGATACTTTATTGATCCCCGAGGGGAAATTCAAGATATTGCACATCGGCAGACCTACGGTTGACTTCAGCCTGTGTCATAGGTTTTTGTTGTGAGGCAGAAAGATCTAGCTTTTGCTGCTTGGAGGACTTTGCTCCGAGTCCTTCTTTGCTAGTGGATGGCGAGCTATCATCTGTGGTGGAGGTATCGGTGTTTTTGGTCACTAGCTTTAGATGCCTGTGTGAGATGCTTCATTAAATTAGAGTTGCTTACAACGGATGTCGACAAAGTCTTCGCTATAAGTAGTGCTTATATCTCCACCTCGAAAATGCCAACTTTTCATCGGATTGATTCTGAACTCTACTGTTTCGTCGAATCTCTATTTTAGCTGTTGTGTGTGTGTGTGTGGCGCGTGTGCTGGCAAGTGTGTAAAAATACTGGCTCTGATTGGCTACAATGAAACATGACTCTGCCTTAGCCAATCATAATCGCTTACGTCGTTATTAACCCACCTCCTCACTAGCTGTGAGCCAGGGGTGCGTTCGGATTAGCCTACAGTTTATTCAATCAATGCATAGTAATGCACCGCATTTAACATCCAGTAACGTTAACGGCGTTGTAACAACGGGAAAAGTAATTTGTTAGATTACCCCGTTACTGAAAAAATAACGTTGTTACCTAACGTTGTTCTTTTAAACGGCGTTATTCCAAACACTGCTAACCCTAGCACCTTCCAGGCAGCGCTGCCTTGAAGACAACTTTGGGGGCTTAAGACACCAAGAAACAATTTCAACGTCTACCCCTCCACCCTACCTCCACCATTTGGTCCCTGTCTCATGGCAATGCTGAGGCCTCCACCAGCAAGATTCAAGATGGTGGTTTGCGGACAGGGGCCTATGCCCAAGATTGATTCTATATTTAGTCTTTTATACTTCTCATGTTACCTAAATTCTGTTCAGGATTCAATTCTTTCATTAGGCGAGGTTATTTTGATATTATATGTCATTAGTTTCATGTCTCTGGTGTCTTTCTGGTCGAAGAAAGGAAAATAGTCACTCCAAATATCAGCACATGTCTTTCCACACACAGGACGTACCGTAAGTGTGTGAGTGATGCATTCAAGGACACACCTTGAATTTTTGATCATATGGTGCTCTGAAATTGAACAGCTTTACTCTTTCACTACTGAGTTACTGTAAACAGCGCGGCAAGTGTAAAGAAATAACTGGACAGGAAGCAGTCACAGGCTATCCACGGCCCTTATGCATAAAAGAATCACAATTACCTGGAACAATCACTGGATTAAACCCTGCTGAGCTAATGCTTCACGGCACACAATGTGACGAACTTCTCAACTGTGCAGTGCCTCAGTGGCTGGGCACTCAGTGACACGCTGGAAACTCATTGGGCTTGATTTCCTGTGGAATGACCGCCAAGTTTCAGCTCTCCGTTCCAGCTCACTGTTAATGTAGCTCATTTAGCTGCTGAATTATTCAGCTCATGAAATATTAACACTCAAATTATCGTTTGGATTTGGAAGGCAGAGGACCCAGTTCCCAACTCTCTGCAACAGTATCAGAGTGAACAAATCCGCTTACTGTAGGGGTCGTCGGCAGAGAGTCACACACACACACACACACTCTCTGCCTGGGTGGGTGTGTTTGACATGCTAATTTGTTTGGCTCAGGTGGAATGATTTTTGCGATTTGGTAATTATAGGTTTGCATAGATAATTTTTTAACTATTTTGTGGTTGAAGTCAGGCTGGAGAGTGAGAACAATAATGTGAGATCAAAAAATAGATAGAGATAGCAGGAAAGCCTCCACTGATATATATATATATATATATATATATATATATATATATATATATATAGGATTAATGCTGTATCCTGTACTGTAAAAAAAATGATATAGTGATCTTGTGTTTTTCATAAACAAATCAGAGGGCAAAACATACAGTACTAACATGTCCAGACCTTAACCCTTAGAACCCTAGACAGTTTTAAGGGAATTTTCACTACCTTACCTAGTTAGAAGCATTTATCCTGGTCATTGTAAGTGCCATACAAACATGCTATATTGTTTTTCAGCAGAGTATACGCTACCCAGATCTTCATGTATTAATACTTGCATTGATTTGATTTTGATTTTTAAATTATAAAAATACAAAAAGCGTATTATAAAAATTCTTATATTTTGGTTATCTTATATATATGGTGTGTCTCACCACTGCAAGCTGACAGCTCGATGTGCCTTTCATGTGTGTGTAGGGCAGACTGTCCTGAATCTGGCAATATCATTGCCATGGTGGAGGGATTATCTGGGACTGTGCAAATGTGAAAAAATATGTGGTGTGTGCCTTACGGAAATAAATGCCATTTCTGTATTTAGCCCTATGAGCCCTACTGTATTTTTGGCCATTCTCACTAACTTTAGTTATACGCGTTTATCCTGGTCATTCTAAGTGCCATTTACACATGCTATAATTTTTTCAGCACAGTCTAGGCTACCCAAATCTGCCACCATGTCATAAATAATACTTGCATTGATTTGATTTTGATTTTTAAATAATACAAACAGGCCTGTCGCTAGAAGGCAAGCAAACCAAGCAATTGCTTGGGGCCCCGAGCTGGCCAGGGGCCCCAAGACAACGACTGGTTAAAAATAAAATGCAACGACAAACTGTGAGCGTCCCTTTGATAGTCAATGCAGTAAAGTGGAACGACACTGTTACCGGCAATACCGGGATTCCCCTCAAGGGGTCCCCTCTCAGTAGTCGCTGACAGCAGCCAGCCAGCCAGGTTTGTGGTCTCTGCTGCTGTCGCGAAAATATAAAACCTCGGCAGTCATAATGAAGCGGAGTTATGCGTCCAGAAGCCAGAAGAGAAAGGCAGAGGATGACAAGAAAAAACAAGATAGTGGTAAGTGATAAATTACACTGGATAAAATAGCTCTGTACTTGTCTTGTACAAATGGTGTAATGTAGCAGCAGGAAGGCTAGCCTAGCAAAAAAAGTTTATGTTAACTACCTGCCTGACGGCCCATGCTGCTTGTAACAAACTAGAACAGTTAGCTCAACTTTTTTTTTCAAATGGACGGAATATGGTTACATACTGTAATATGTTTATTAACAGGATAAGGAAGACGCAGATCTGTTCCAGAATCACAGTTTATCGTATTTAATACGGGGGGCTCCATGTCAATTTTGCTTGGGGCCCCCAAATTCCTTGAAACGGCCCTGAATACAAAGTCAAAAAGCATATTATAAAATTCTTACATTTTGAAATGTATCTCACCACAACAACTGATCTGACCTGACTTGAGTTTGCATGTTAGCCTGTGTGTGCGCTCATGATGATTCTCTACAACAACTTTTTAATGCCATGCTGGAATTTGCTAGGATCTCAAAACCGGATTATGAACATGCTTTGCCATAGAGAAACACATGATAGCGTTGGATTATGAACTTGCTTTTTCCACAAAAAACACACAAAAACGTGGGGTAAGTGGAGCTATATAAAGTTATTATTTTGCTGTCACTTCGTCTGTTTTATAACCCAGAATGATCTGTGTCTCCTCGTTCATCTGAAATGCGTGGCATATCTATCGGATCACGGGTTCGCGAGTGTGCACCGTTGGTTTTTCTACATTACATTATTATTTTGCAGTCACTTTGTCTGTTTTTTTAACCCAGAAGGATCAATTTACTTGGTACCAATGGATAGCCCTGTGTCTCCTCTTTCATCTGATATGCTTGCCATATCTGTGCGATCATGGGAACGCGGGTAATTTAAACGAGAGTAATGGGTGTGCAGGTGAACGCAGAGAAGTAAAAATGATGCAATTTGGGGTTCTAAGGGTTAAAAGAGTTTTTTTTCCTTTTAAGATGCTTTATCAACTGTTGCATCAAACAGTTGCTTGATGTACGGTATTAACTACAGTCCAGATTTCTCTGTTCCTTGAAGAATGGATATGATAAGCTACTGTCTGACTTTTTTTTCCAGAACTTTTAATTTGTGAAGATAGCATTTTATCTTAATTAGATACAGATAGTCAAACACATAGTCAGACAAAGAGAGATCGTCTTCACATATTTTGTGATCCTCTTTGCTTTCTACAGAAGACAACAAGTTCAAGTTTGGAAAAATGTGTTATCCAGTCATCCAAATGGTTAGACCAGCTGTTTTTGTGAGTCAGAATAGATACATATTTTTGTCATACTGTTCAGGTACCACCCATTTACAAGCATGCTTCTTCTGGTTTACAGGTACCTGAACAAGTCATGATTTATTCCCTTACTCTCCCCCTCAAGTTGGTGTGTGGTGAGCGTTCTGGTGCATAATGGCTGCTGTGCATCACTCAGGTGGGTGCTACACATTGGTGGTGATTAGTGAGGCTCCCCCTTCAGTGTGAAGCACTTCGGGTCTCTTGAAAAACGCTGTATAAATGCAAGTTGTTGTTGTTGTTGTTGTTGTTGTTGTTGTTGAGCATCAGTGGCAGTTCCTGATCTTCCAGACCCTGCAAGCAAGTGTCCTCACCAAGGTCAGTTATTTCGTTCTTCCCAATACACATAGAGATGGTAGCACTAACCATTGCATGTTGTGTTAGCTCTTAGTATTCATATTTTTTTTACATTTTGACTATGCCTCACATGACACTCTGGTGTTCTTGCATTAGAGAGTTACGACCTCACACAGACTGAATCAATAAACAGACTGGTCTACAAAAAACCCCCATAAAACTTGAAAAGGGAGAGATAAATATATTAACAGGCCAAAAAAGATGTTCCAAGACTTCAAACCCTATGAAATCAAAACTGACCCTTTTGTTTATTGATCATCACTCCTCTCTTTGGTAACACTTTATAATAGCTACACACAATTAATCATTTATTAAGCCTTTGTTACTTATTAGTTAATGGTTTGTTCATCATTAGTAATTTCTTGTTCATACATAATGTATCATCAGTAAAGCATTTGTTCACACAGTTGGATAACTGTGGATAAGAAGCCGGGTTAGCATGCAGTAACCCATAAAGTTGGGGGTTCAAACCCTGGCGTCCACCAATGTGGCCTTGCCCTTTCATTTAATTGACATGTCTAAGTCGCTTTGGGTGAAAGTGTCTAGGGTGCTAAATGAATAAATGCAAATGTAAACTTTATAACTCATTTGTAAATGTATTGCAAGGCATAAAACATCCTCACTTTAGATGAGCTCACATTAACTCATCAACTAACCACTTGTAACTCCTGAGTTAATCATGAATTATAGTATTAAGAAGTGGTTTATAAAATATGTATCCTCACCCTAACTAATCATTAGTGCATGTGTATGTAACAACTGTTAAATAATGGAAATATTACTTCATCCAAAACATATTATTGCATCATTTATTATGTATTAACAATAATTAGGGATGTCCGATATTGGCTTTTTTGCCGATATCCGATATGCCGATATTGTCCAACTCTCAAATTTCGATTCCGATATCAGCCGATACCGATGTCGATATGTGGGTTATTTTTCCTCAAAACTAATTTAGGTAACATCACATATCTCCTGTTGTGGAATTAACACAACATGCTTAATGTTATTGTGATGCCCCACTGGATGCATTCTTGAATGCAACAAGGCTTTCCAAATGTTAACATTGTCTGTGCAAAATAAGAAAAATACTTCAACTTAATTTAGGGAAAAAGTGCCATGTTTATTTTTTATTTTTTAATTGTCTCAAACAACAGTTTGGATTACACTCTCCCTGAGATAATCTTGACAATGCCCACAACAAATAGGGCAAATTTGACTTCTTCACAAATGATAAAACATTGTACCTGAACAACTATGTGCAACATAGCAGAATGTAAAGCCAACTAAAATAACAGGCATAGTGTATGACAGGCTACCCTTTTTCTGTGTTAAATGAGCCTGCATTTGTAGGATGCTTCATGAACTGTTTCTTTAACTAAAACTCAATCACCTTAATAGAATGAATGCACAAATATGAGTCAATTACAATGTGGCAAGCAATTATACTGCAAAATTTTGAAAACATTTGTTTGAGCTACAAAAAATACTTCAGGCTTGAGGTGAAGTACATAAGTACTTGAGGTGAAGTACCATTTTAGGGGCAAGACCACTTGGCCTTCAGTTGGGCATATTTGGTGGGGGGCACAAAGGCCACATGTCAGGGCACCAAGGCCAAAGTTAACTATACAGTAGTAGGCTATAAAAATGATCAAAGTTGTATTCACTGCAGTAGACCTGCATCACTGTATACAAAAACATAAAACATGACATATTACATATAACTGTAAATCATCTGATCATCTAATATTTTCAGATATCTAGGCTATATTTAACATTTATTTTATATTTGGCCTGTTATGAAATCATGTATTGAACAATTTAAGCACAGCTCAGCTTTAAGAAACTCAAATAGCCTAGATGCATGCTTAGCATTTTGTGATCATTAAGTCTACTTTCACAAACTCTTACAGTCAGCTGTCCTCTGATTTACCGATATCTAGGCGACATTTGTAATATTTGTTTTGTATTTGGCCCGTTATGAAATAATGTGGAACAATTTAAACACAGTGTAAAACTTAAATCCCAAATTTGGAGACATCCATGTATGTTGAAATTTACTGCAAATTCAAAACGGGATTAGTCTGGAACGGCTAACTGTACAGGGGACTGATTTACACCTTTCTGTTCGGTAAGGTCTGCTGTTTAATCTGATATATGGTTTGTCATATGTTAAACGAAGGGTTCTGAAGTATTCCACCGAGATGAATGGGTAGGGAGATGGACGCAAAACCTTCAGTAGAATGTATGATTGAATGATATTATTTACTTTTCTCGCGAACTGTTCACCACAGCAATTAGCGGCTAACATCGTTTAAAAGCTGAGAAAAAGCTCTTTCATGTGATACTTGTGATGTCTGTGTGATGAGTAGGCTACTTCGCGAGTAGTTCAACTGAGAAGAATGGGTTAATTTGGACGCACTTTCTTGCGCTGTCACTTTCTCCTCTGCGTAATTTGGCCATAGGCTAAATATATATCGTTATTAGTAGGACGCAAAGCAGAATATTTAAAGAAGGGGGCACCAAGGCCACCATGGCCTGTAAACCTCTGATTTTCAAAGGGGCGTCACGGCCAACTCAAGGGGCTACGACGGCCATGGCCAATTCCAAACCACAGACATAATGTTGAAACAGAGCGAGCAAGTTGGTTACTGCAGCCATCCACGCTTGTTTGTATGCTTCAAGACGCAGCTTGATGAGGTCATCATCTGTGCGCCGGTAAACGCTTCAGGAGCGCATAGGCACTATTTGGGTGTAACGCAAGCATTATTTTATCGGTTTTAAGGCAAAAAAAATCCGATAACGATATTAACAGATATTACATTTTTATGCTAATATCGGGCCGATAATATCGGTGGGCCGATATTATCGGACATCTCTAACAATAATGTATAAACATATGTTATATATAGGCTTATTTACTATGAACAAACCATTTATAACTGTGTGAACGAATGCTTTAATGATAATAAATTATGTATGAACAATAAATTACTAATGATGAACAAACCATTAACTAATAAGTAACAAATGCTTAATAAACAATGAATTGTGTGTAGTTATTATAAAGTGTTACCCTCTCGTTCTCTCATTCTCTCTCTTCGCTGTGAGCCACAGTGGAATCTGATGCGTACTGTACTTACTGCAAAGGACATCAGTTAGGTACCTTTGTTATTTGCCTGCAGAGAAGTAACCTAATAAGCGTGTGCCATTGTAGATGAATGCTGTTAAAGTGAACAGGCCTAACCACAGACTGATGATCTGGTGAAGCTTGTGGAAATGCAACACTCTGAGTGAAACTGCTCCACAGAGTGCTGTCTTAAACAACATACATTTCAATTATTCATAAGAGAGCCAATTTATGTAACAGAGCGTGGAGGGGAAAAAAAACAAACAAACAAAAAAAAACTGGCAGTGAGAACAGGACCTGAGAGAGAGCTGTGGTTTTATAGCACTCCATGACATGGCAGTAATGATGATCCCTGGCCTCTCTCATTTGTTTAAGAGCGCAGCGTCAACACATTACACTATTACTGGCTGATCAATGCAGAGATTACATTGCATGTGCGCACACTTGGCTGCAGAGGGGAAGCCATTAGTAACTAAATGGATTTCGTTAAGCTGAAACCAAGGGGAGTGTTTCAGGTGTTTACAGCCCTTGAGGGTGTTAAAGGCTACCCCTATGCACTGCTATTGTCTAAAAGGTAAAATAATTACTCTGGGTCAGGGATAACTGCTGCAAAGTACATTTTAACGGCCTGTGTATCCTGTGAAGTGAAAATACATTGTTTTTTTTGTAACGAGCAGTTATTATGCATTACTTACAGTGATTGAATGTGTTGTGATGCAACAACTGGCTTCTCATCTTAATCAAAAACAGAGACCACACAAAAAAAGTCACTAAGATGAAAGTAATCGTGTAAACAACAGACCAAAACACAGTGTCATTCTGTCACTCAGCACATTTTAACCCACTTTCACCCACTGCTTATGTGACATAAACCACATTTAGATTTAATGCCTGTGAGTTGCCAAAGTAGGCCAGAGAATGTGTAATGCTTGTTTCAGAGAAAGCAATGCACTCCACCTTCTTCTCTATGTAAGTTAAGCCACGGGCATCTCATATGTTCCCATTCAGCTGCAGTGACACACACACACACACACACACACATACCACACCACACACACACACACACACACACTCACACTTCACCTTCTCCTCTATTTAAGCTAAGCCACGGGCATCTCAGATATTCCCATTTAGCTGCAGTGGGGAATTGAATGAGAACGACTTGAGTTTGAGATCCACCTTGACACATTGCACCCAATTAATTTGTATACACACACAAACACATGCACACCCACTCACTCACTCACTCACACACAAACACACACACACTCACACACAAACTCACACACACACTCACACACAAACACACACACACACACAAACACACACACTCATTCAACCTTTTGCTCCAGAGTTTGTTCTTTTTGTAGTTCTTTGTAGTTCTTTAACACAAAAAAAGAGTTGTGGTACTTTAAATGGACTGAATGTGATCAGAGTCATTGACCCTAAACCAATGGGCTGTTGACTCATCGCTGCCCCACCATATACACACACACACACAGATGCACATTTACACACACATACACACACACACACACACACAGAAACACACACACACAGGGACAAACACAGATGCACATTCACACACACACACACACACACACACACACACACACACAGAGAAACACACACACAGGGACAAACACATGCACATTCACACACACACACACAGCTTGAGTGTTATTTTCCCAGAGTATGAGGTTAAAGAGTATAATTTTTCACACTGTGGAGTATATTGAGGATTTTGTACACTTGTCAGTGTGTTTTATATAGTTTTAGCGGTGTCCATTCTTTTGTCAGTGTTGGTCCAGAGTTTATTTTTACTGCACAAACTCCCAGGGTGTCTATAATCTGATTGAGTCCTTCGAGTTTGCATATTACGTCATTACGTCGTCGGACGTCTCTGTCTGGATAAGTGAAGTCGCCTGAGAACAATGGCTGCCTGACAACGGCTGTCTGACTTCGGCGAAAGGTAAGGTGAAATGTAAGATGTAGTTTGTCTGAAGAGTTTTCTTTGCCCAGCATTTGTAACTTTCTTTTAACGTTCCTGTCATGCATGTTTAAACTTAACGTTTGTGCTAAGGATGTACTGGGTTTACGAGGTGTTGTGGAATTCCCGCGTTAACGTTACTAACGTTAGAACTAGCTTAATGGTAAGTTAACTTTAATGTTAGCGCACTAGCAAATTTTAGCACGCCATATCAAATCTGACCAAACTCCTTTTCTGATAAATGTTGGGATTCGCTCGCCATGATTGAATTAATTTGACGTTCATATTGGTGAATCTAAGCGTTGGTCATGTTTTACTTTTCTGTAAGAGACTGGGTTAACGAAGCTAGCCTACTGTGATGTTTCCAGGTTATTTTAACTTAAAGGGACACCAGGCAAGCCTGATGCTTTTTCTCTACAAAACTCCCCCTCGCTCGGTCTGAAGCTCTTTTCCTTTTCTTTGTGTCTTCTGTCAAGGGTTTTCGCTGCTTCTTCGCCGGCTCTGCCATTATACACACGTTTGCAACAATCTCTAGCGTTTCGTTAGCCTGCCTCTGTGCTGTAAACTGATCCTGCTTCGGTCGGCGGGTAGGATACACCGAACTTGCAAGTGGGATATTCTTCCTACAGGCAGTAGGGGCAGGCGAGAAAGCCATTTAACCATATACGACTTACGAAGATGATTCATTAACACGAAAACGTTGCCTGGTGTCCCTTTAAGGTAGCATGCTAGCATAACATTAGTTAGCTCACTGTCAATCTTATATCAAAGATTTTTTTTAATGTGTTAACCTTTTTTTTTTTTAAAGGATATCAAAAAAGAAGTGGTGGACTGGATGAAGCTGGATGGGACTCTTCTAATCAGGATTTCTGGAGCAAGGTAAGGTCCTAAATTAGCTATATGAATATCTACAAATACAATTTGATACATTTTTCTTTTTTCTAGTCAAGGAATCAGGAATTACAAGAGACAAAACAATGCATTTTTGACAGCAGCCAGTAAATGTAGACGTGTATTAGAACATTTTAAACCTAATAAGTGATATATAAAACATTTGATCACTGTATTATTATTTCAATGACCTTGTTTTGACATAACTCTTGTTTTGTCTGTGTCATGGTCATGGTAGGTGCTGCAGGACTTTCAGCTACAAAGATATTTCCTCTCAATTTATGGAAGTGGGGAATTTTTCTGAAGCCAGAAATCATCCAAGGATCCAAGAACCTCACCAAGACTGTGCTGAGATGTGGATACACTACCCCAGAGCCATTCAAAGTTGTCGGAAGTAGACAATCACATAATTACGCCAGTCCAGTACGTATACATGTTTTTATATTTTGCCAGAACTTCCTGATGTTTAGACATGATTGTTACAATTGATGAATGGAAATTATTTTAAATAATGAGGAACAAATGTAATGCCTTTAGGGACCGTTTGTTATTTATAAACGGGGTCACCGGAGGAAAATAGGGGAGGGTCATGTCTTTTTATTCTTTGTTGAGGGGAGGGTCACCTAATTTTTTTTTTGTCTAGGAGGGGGGGGGGGGTCACCCATCTTTTGTATTATGAAAACAGCAAAAAATCAAAGTGGCTTGTTTGATTGTTGATTTCTGTCGCCATATAACGTTCTCTTTCGTTCCATAGCTCTGTCAACATTGAACAATGAATATACGGGTTTCTCACGCAAAATACGGAAAATGTCAACATCCGTCCCCATTAACGTTGGAAGGGTTGGAGCAACAAAGTAGCCTACTTTATTCACGCCTAACAGCCTATATCCATTTGGTCAACTTTATCCAGCCCTAAAAAAGCTAACTTTGGTTTACTTGTAGTTTACCGTGTAGCCTAGCCTAACTTTAAACAGTTTAAACTTATAAAGCATATACTTGTGCTTCATTCATCCACACATCCAGCTCCTAACGTTTTGACAAGCATTTTCTACCAATTGACCTTGTTCCTGCCCATCTCTAGCTTTGCTGTCTCCATCCTTTCTGTTTTTGTTGTTTGCAAAAAAATATATAGTAGCCTAGGCCCTATTTATTGGTAACCAGCAACAAGTGCAATTTGTTAATCGCTGTCATTCTCTCTCCTGCCAACAAAAATGTGTTACGTTCCAAGTAGCAGTGCGTAATTCTGCTTCATAAAGCAGACTACAGAATACAGAATACAAATACATTGGTCATATAAATAGCCAGTGTATGG
Organism: Alosa pseudoharengus; assembly: GCF_046254945.1. Lineage (NCBI taxonomy): Eukaryota > Metazoa > Chordata > Actinopteri > Clupeiformes > Clupeidae > Alosa > Alosa pseudoharengus. The sequence continues at coordinate 11,105,752 of NW_027468650.1, read as the reverse complement.
TCTACAGTGTAGGCTAGAGTTGGTAAGTTATGGTAGGCCAACTTGGAGTGAATATACAGAGGGATTTCTTTGGCTCTTATAGTATGGCAGGTGTGCACGTAGACATAGCCTACGGCCGAACACTGCAAGCGCCAATGAATCGTGCTCACGACAACCACGTCGTTAACTTAAATAGGCCTACTGTAGGTTAACATCACTCTGAGTTCGCATTCAAGCAAGCAAAACGATGATTTGAATACATCCGTTTCTCTGGAAGGGCAAGGGGTAACAACAGAACACAGAGACAGGCCAGAATGCAGGACTAATGTTATGAGAGTATTACAGTAATATGGGATATTCTACGGGAAAATATTAAAACGGCAAGACAGCGGGGAAAAGTTAAAATGATATGCCTAAACCCAGAAAAAGTTGGCATGTTAGGTATTTTTCAGTCCCTGTGATTATTTGTGAAATTGTGCAAACGGCCTTTTCAAGTCATTTGAGAAGGGGTCAGGGGAAGGAGTGTAGCAAGCTCCCAAATTGACGCTCGTCTGAGACATTGAGTTTTGGATAATGTTCAGCTTCGGCAGCTTTACAATGACTGAGGAAGCCTAGAGACGAGTCCATAGCAACAAGTTCATGTGTTGAATTTGTTATTACCCAGTGTGCTTTGTTTAATGGTCTCAATGTTTTATTGTTTTATTTCATGTGAATACTTACTAGAGGAGTAAATTATTTAAAGTAGGCTAATGCAGTTGCAGGAAGTGTGCATTTAGTTTCCATGCTTATTGTGTTTCCACAACAATGTTAGTGAGTAAATTTACTGAAATGGCCACCATCTTGGTGAAGTGTGATGTGTAAGATCAGAAAGCAGAGGGTGAGTTTAGAACGATTGCTTAAGTCGATGTGTTTTCATAGCGCTCTATAGCGTGGGTGGAAGGTATCGACAATTGGCCGGGGAGGGTCATGTCTTTTTAGAAAAGACTGCTGGAGGGTCGTTGAAAATTTTCTTGCAGGCAGGGGAGGGTCATGCAACTTTTGATTGAAGCACTCAAAATCCCTCCGGTGACCCCGTTTATAAATAACGAACGGTCCCTTAGTATATCAATTTTCTAAAAAAAAATATATATCTTTTTATGAATATAAAAAAGTATATATTTTTATGAATGTCAGCTGTATTGTTTCAAACTGGATTGTGGATTTTATCCAAACATTGTAATGCTTTTTTGACACTGTCTTGACAGGTTTGAAATAAAATATGTTGAACTGTGAGTTGTTGTCTAAATCTATTGGTGTAAAATAATTTCTAAATTAGTTAATGTTTTGTAGTCATAGGTGTTTATTATTATTAGGTGTGCATTATTATTTTGGTGAGCGTACAAACAGTGTTGCATAATTTCTACATAAGAGTAAGTTGTACTCTCAAAATCTGTATTTCTTTATATTTTGGAGATAAATATTATCTTAAAGTGGTACATTTTACCTTATAAGGAGCATGAAATGACACTGAATCGGAGTTTTCATTTTATAATTTCAGTGTTGCAGTTACTATTACAGGTGTTGAAGTTACTCAAAGTAGTGTCAAATGATGCCTCTGAACGAGTGCATTTGAACACTTGTGGTGTTAAGAATTTAACTCTGTGATAGTGTTAATATTTTAACTCTGGTGTCCAGTGTTCCCATATATACACCGAAAAGGGTGTAAAATGTACTCCTATAGAGTATAATTTACACTGTCCAATTTGTTGTGCACACACACACACACACACAGGGACAAACACACACACACAAACTCTCTCTCTTTCTCTCTCACACACGTGCGTACACACACACAAACTCTCTCTCTTTCTCTCTCACACACGTGCGTACACACACACAGAGACAAACACACACACACACACACACTCTCTCTCTTTCTCTCTCTCACACGTGCGCGCACACACACGCACACAAAAACCACCAAAACAATCCCACTCAAAGACTCATTCACACTCATCAAATGACCATGATTCCCTCAGTTATGTTCTGTATTGATTCCTCTGCTGCACACTATCCACAGGGAACAAACAGCAGAAGAGCATGTGGAACACAGAGGGGGCATAACACACTGAAGCTCTTATGACAAATCATTCTCCACCACAGTATCATCTATCCGAGGCAAGCCTGTTAGAGCAGGCCTTTAGGGTAGCTGGGTCCTGTGGGTCTTCACATATCAATATATGCTTTTTAACGTGACATGTTTACGCTCAGTGATACACTGAAGTGAAGGATTAAGTGAGATTATTAGAACAGTATGGACCTGTTTTGCGCCAGCCAAGAAGAGCATTAGTCTTACACCGCTGTCACAACAATATCTTGATGTCCAAAAAAATAAATAAATGATAGCTTTTTTAGAACAATCTTGGAGTCAACCCCAAGCAAGGGCACCTAATACCCATCTATTATACCCATGCCAGGAGGCACATCAATCATCGTTAATCATAGTGCCTTTGCTCTCGGTGATAGCCCTGCTTTTATCATCAGCATGCACATGTTCTGTGTGTCTATTATCGCTTGCTTTATGTGCGGTGTAGCATGCTAAAGAGAACTGCGCTGCACTTGACTAGCTGGAGTATAGATTGTACTTTAAAAAAAAAAAAATCCCACATTGCTAATCTCCTCACAGATTGATGGCTATGCTTTCATCTCTGCATATTTTTCTTTGGCATAAACTTTACAGACAGCTATCAGCAGTCCTGTTTTAAAGCCTCTGGCCACGTTAGGCATTGCTGTAAAACGCTGCAGTGAAGCTGACAGGCTCTGATCTGGGCCCCAAACAGGAGCAAATTAAAGCTGTAGAATCAACTGCAGACTGGACTAGACTAGACTGCTGCCTGATAGAGCGGAGTAGATGTGTGGCTATGCATTTCATTGCCTTCCTGTGTAGATGTGTGTTTGTGCAAGTACACACATGGATAAGATATAGTAGCAATGATCAACATCAAGGTGGAGTTTCTGTAATATATGCATGGTATGTATAATTACAGAATAAAGTGTTGATGGAGTGGTAGGTGATGACTGGGTGATGGCCTTTTTTTTAAATCAAATCAGGACATAGTAACTGGACGTATAACATAAGATTCAATATGCTCAACACAGAAATCCCTGGCATAATGTCTGTGTTACTATGACAACAGTGGACTTGGCCTTGGACCCCTTGATTGAAAACGTTCAAAACAGAAACTTCCAAGGCTTGTCACTGGAGCAACGGTGAGTTATTGACTAGTAAGTATACTTTATTGAGAATATACAATGTGGAATACTAATTAAAAACAAACAATAATGAATTAGCTTGAATATTATAAAAATACTGAGCTTGAATATGGTCCAGGCAGAATGTGGTTTGTCAAGACTATATCCTCTTGGTGAGGTGACAGCTACATATCTCTCAGACGATGATCTGTCAGAGACGCCTCTCTCACCAGAACACCACATTTCAGTATGTGCCAATCCAAACAGACTGTAGCGCAGTACAAACCTCCTTCAATATCTCTCATATTGGCCTCTGAGAATTGAAGAAAAAAGCACACCCATGAGGTTTTGAGTATGTATGTATGTGTGTTTGTGTGTGTATGTGTGCGTGTGAATGTGTGTGTGTGTGTTGGATGGTGGGTGGGTGAGCAGAACGGTAGTGATAGTATGGGACTGTGTGTGTTGATGTACTTGCTGTAGACTTGGATATGCATGTGTTTGTGTTTGTCTGCATGTGTGTGTGTTGTGTGTACTTGTGAGTGTGTGTGTGTGTGTGTGTGTGTATGTGTGTGTGTTGTGTCTACTGGTGAGTGTGTGTGCGTGCATGTGCATGTGTATGTGTGTGTGTCTGTATGTGTGTGTGTGTGTGTGTACTTGTGAGTGTGTGTGTGTGTGCATGCGTGCCTGCGTTCATAGCTGTGTGTGTGTGTGTGTGTGTGTTGGTGCTTGTGTGCATGTGTGTGTGTTGTGTCTACTCAGGAGTGTGTGTGTGTGTGTATTGGTGCCTGCGTGCGTGTGTGGGTGGGTGGGTTTAGTTTCAGCCTCTCATGGTTATTTCACCTTTGAGTTTGCTGCTCAGGGCAGCCATTGATTCATCATCCTCCCCCAAGGCTGGAGAGTCATCAGAGAGAGAGGAACGACAGATATTCAAGGTCACCACCGTCGCTCGGGAAAATAAAGAGGAAGACACAATAGCAGAGAATAGTAGAATGCAGGAAGGAGTGACAGAGAGAAGAGGGAGAGCGACAGATAGAGAGTCAGAAAGATTTGAGAAAGTTAGGGAACAGCAAGCGCCTTGGCAACACACTTCATCACTGTTGTGCTGCATAATTAAAACCACAGTTAACAAGGCCTAAAAGCAATGGTAGAATTAATTAATGCTAACATTCTGATGTTAATTAGCTGACTTGGTTTATAATAAGAGTTTATAATTATTGAAACTAAGATTAATGCCTGAACAGAAATTAACTCTGTGTGGCCTCTAGGATTCATTCTCAAGAGTTAGAATAAACAACAGGCCAACTTCAACTCTGCCTTTTTATTTCATTTTATTTGTAAAGGGAAGGAAATGGCTCATGATTTGAGTAGGTGTGGGTCTTTGGACACACATGTGAACTTGAACTCTTGTCAGGGAAGAATGGATATCAGAAGGTTTGTTTGAAGTTGCACACAGAGTTTTACTCCTTTACCAACATCCAGAGCTTAGCAGTTTGCATTTAAGGGTACACTATGCAAGATTTTTACCTTAATATAACCTCTACGAAGCCAATTTGATGGTAAACAAACTAGCATAGCATATAGCATAGCCATAGAACATAGCCGTAGCGGGTCACTACTGAGAGAACCAGCAATGCTTCTTCAAGAATTGCTGACCTGAAGACATCTAGCGAGAATTGTGAAACATTACCTTGTTAGTAGATATAGCTTGTTGGAGATAGTTTTTGCCTATTGTTAGTCCTTTGCCTGCACAACCAAGGGCGCGGGAAGGGGGGTGCTGAGGGTGCTGCAGCACCCCCTGCTGGCAGGAGATAGATTTTAAAAAAATATTATATAGGCTACATGTTTAAATAATTACTAATTCGCTGTCTGACATTATTTATATTTTTGTATGTGAAATGATGAGTCAAATAACAAAAAAGGGTTATGGATAGGTTTGAATATAGGCTACTAAAAATGAACAGTTAGAGATCAACGTGAACGTGAGTCAGTTACTGTAAGAACCGTAGCGTGGTTTCAGCTAGGCCTATGTGATGTACGGTTGATATAGGTCTACATATTCTATGCGATTTACACGTTCAAAAAAACATGGATAAACTGAAAGAAACTTTACAGTTTTGCAAAATTAATAAATGTATAGCTAGTGAAATCATTTCACTATCCTAGTCGCTAAGAAATTATTAGGACACTTGCTGTGGAGACGACACACTTTAGGCTATTCAGAAATTATTTGCGAGATCATTGCAGCCTGATTATTAGCCATATTTAAAGCCTAACATCTCTGGTGTGGTTTTGACGATCAGAAAAGTAATTTTCCTTAGCTATACTGAAATAGGCTAATGATGTCAAGTCCGCTTCTGTGGGGTTAGGGTTGGCGAGGTGGCTTCGGATTGCTGTCGCGGAACATTGGAATTTGTGGCTGCCCAGGACTTTTCTAAAACTTCTCTCTATCACCCGCACACCGCGCTAAAATGACGTATTTAGCAGTCAAAATCCGAAACATCTCCAGGAGGGGAGAAATCGTCGGACATTCATTATTTTTGTTATTCAGCACCCCTGGTCAAAAATAGGTTCCCGCGCGCCTGTGCACAACAAAAGTATTTCCAATGTGTACAGGGGGAATACGCCATGAGAAGTAAGCTATTTAAACAACAAAGTAAAATATAAATATATCACGACTCTAGGGGGAGCTCAAGAGTTGCCAAAAATATCTAAAACTGCATAGCATACCTTTAAGCTTTAAAATTGCTGTATACATTATATATATAATATATATTATTGCATACATTACATTACAGACATTTTCAGTCATCACCAACACTATTAATACCTGATGTTGGACATGTCATAACCTTTGTCCATCTTTCTGTTATACTCTCTTTTATACAATTCCTTTTTCCCCTTCATAACATGCCTTGGATTCCATTCAATTTCCTACAGTAAATTTGTGTAAGATCCTGGTTTCCTGTTGGATGGAATTCAAAGCGACAGGTGCAAGAGGATCTTATCTGATGGAAAGACAGGACTTTGAACCAAAAATGCTGACATGATCATTAAAGTGGGGAACAGTGCGAAGAACATGGTCGAGGCCTGCTCCCTTTGTTCACCTATCGACAGCATAATAGATTCTATGAGCCCTTTGATTCAATATGCACCACTTGCAGTTTCTTGTATCTGACGAGGACAAAAAAAAAAAGACTTGTGATCATGATATTCAGTCAATTGTATTGATTAAACCTTTTCTACTTGGTGGGGTGCTCATTGAAAAGGCTTTCTGAAGGCTTTCTTTCCCTCTAGACAATCTTCTGTTAATGGTCCTTTCTCGGAACAGACAGCACGCTTGTCCCTGTGTCATTTTAATGGGCTTTATGATGGCCCTGTATCACATGAAAGGAGTCGGATGGAAAGAGGACGGTCTCACACAAAGGTTGGAATTGGCATAGTTAACCTGAATAGTCATGTGCCTTTTTCTCTCTCTCATAATTAAATTTATGCTCAGTTAAAGGGCATCAAGAACTTGTCATTAAAAATATACTTTTAGAAATATATTTTCTCACATCAGCTCACATCTCTCTCTGTCAGACTGTCAAGCTGAATGATGAGCATTCTTATTCTTCAGTCTCTACACTTCAAACTTTTAACAAAAGAGAACAAAAAGCCTAAAGAGGTCGCCACTCCAGCTGATCTGTACTCCACACCGGCCTCCCACACCGTGCCTCTCTGTCTCCCCAGTGAATCAGGGGGAAGGTGAGGTCTGTATGGCCGTGTCAGTTTGCTCATCACCTCTGACTTCCTCACTCCTCTCACCTTTCACACACACATACACACACACACACATACTCTCTCTCTCTCTCACACAAACACACACACTCTCACGCACACAAACACACACACATACACACACACACACACACCAACACACACATACGCACACATACACACACACATACACACACACACGCACACACGCCAACACACACATACGCACACAAACACACACACACATACACACACATACACACATACACACAAACACACACACACACACACACACCACACAACACCACATACACACACACAGACCACACCACACCACACACACACAGACAGCCATGCCTGAACTGCAGAATACTGATAAGTCTTGTAGACATATTAAACACTTAGAAACATGGAATAAAAGTGGATATTGGCTGTCTACCCTCTTGTGATGTTCAATTAGACATCAACTTCAGGGGTTACACTGATCAGGAGCTCTTTAGGGGTGCAGCCTTAGCCGTGGGTGTCTGTAAACTCCAGCCAGAGGATGCTCACTTCAAAAGGGAGTGATCCAAAGTATGCTAAAGTTGACTAAAAATCACAGACACACTCCTTTGATGACAGGCTCTCTGAAGCTCTATTACTGTAAGATGACACTGGTGGTTGCACATGGCTTGCTTTGAGGTAGGGACTCAAGTAAAGGCCTTGCACTGCTTTTAACTAGTGGTTTCAACACATAAGGCCATTTTGAAATATATGTATATGTATAAATGATTATTATATATTGTTTAAGATTGGGTAGCAATAACTTACTGTTAGAGCCTGCATTATTTAGCCACAATGGAAATAAATAAATGATATTGTCTGAAAATAAATGTGTCAATAAATGTGCACTGATTGCTTCTGTAACAAGCATTGTGTTGACCACAAGCTCAGCCCTACACTCGGCTGGACTTGAACCCGAAAACAGCAGCACCTCAGATCGGAAGTTGAGCATGCTAGCAATCGAGCTAAAAGCCCAGGCTGCTAGCTCTCTTCCTAGCACGACTCTTAAGGCATTGGAAGGGAGGTTTACACAACATACATACTGCACAGCTACGGACCAGCTGGCTACCATTACACTCCAACTGACTGACCACTATCCCCCTCTCCCTCCCTGTCCTTCCTCCATCTCCTCTCCCTCCTTGCTCCTGAGATAGGAGAGCACGACCTGGGCTCTCGTTCAGTCAGCCTGGCAGGTAGAGAGGTGTAGAGAGGAGAGGAGAGTTGGCTGCCTCGTCTGTCAGGACATTCTGAGCAAAATCGCTTCTTTCTCTCGCCCTACTTACAGTAATTTGAAATACATCTCTGCTTTGTAGAACAGGGCTGAGACTTCCCTTTCAAAATGTCCACATAAATTACCTTGGACACAATTTTCTCCCTCCCATGTGGTCTTACCACCATGTGCTCAGACTCACCAAGACCACGGTCATCTATTTGAAATGTCTATGATCTTTTTTTTCCTTCTTTTCCTTTTTTTAATATCAGTGAGTTAGTTTTGAAGATTTCTTACAGATTCAGCCCTTCTCTCTCACTAGTTCATACTAGCCAGCCCAAATGATGTAAAAAAAAAACAGTCTCCACACAGTGGCCAGTGCATGGCTAACTCAATGACATGGAGGTAGGTTAAAAAGCATAGTTACAGTAAATGTCTAATATGTTACAGAAATAGACACCATTATGCATTCTGTTTACGTAATTTCCAATATGAAGCCATATGGTATATGACGTCTGACTAGGCTATTGTTTCTCTAGACCGCAGACATCCTCTCCACTTACGTCCTCCATTTGAAGCGATCAATATGTCATCATCAGAAACTGCCTGCGGGGGGCTTTGTGTGTGTGTGTGGTGTGTGTGTGTGTGTGTGTTGTTGTCTAAGTATGTACAGTTTGTGTGTGTGTGTGTGTGTATGTGTGTGTGTTGTTTTCTAAATATTAGAATGTGTGCGTGTGTGTGTGTGTGTGTGTGTGTGTGTGTGGGGGGGGGGGGGGGGGGGGGTATTAAAGTGTCCAAGTCACGTTAATGAAATAAACAATCAGCAATGACAAACTCTCCTACACATGAGTCATCCTGGTAATTCTCGCAGTCAGAGTATAGGGCATTCAATTTTGTTGTGGTAGGAAACAGTGTGTGTGTGTGTGTGTGTATGTGTGTGTGTGTGTGTGTGTGTGTGTGTGCGCGAGTGTGTGTGTGTGTGTGTGTGTGTGTGTGTGAGAGAGAGAGAGAGAGAGTTTGTGTGTGTGTATGTCTGTGTGTGAGCATGCTTGTGTGTGCGTGTGTGTGTGTGAGAGAGAGTGAAAGAGAGAGAGAGTGTGTATGTGTGTGTGTGTGAGAGAAAGAGAGGGTTTGTATGTGAGTGTGCATGTGTGTGTTGTGTGTATGTATGTAAGCACAAACATTTACTTTCCTTCACCTCTGCTGTCCTTCTTTGACAGCTGCCAGGACAGGGAGAGAGAGAACAAGGACAGCATACGAATGCTTTGTTGTTACAGAAATAAATAGCTTGCTAGTCAGACATTTTTCTCTTTATTGTTTTCTACTTATTACTGAGCTCTCTGCCAGTTAAAGAAAGTTGAAATTGTAAGTAAGGAAGTAGGGAGGACTGTGTGTGGAAGGAATGTCAGAACGCTAAGGATGTGTTCCTATGATACATAGCATTCCATCTACACACATACCCTGTTGACTCTGTACCCTGTGGGTACACCCAAACAAATATCACACAGCTTTATGGCTTTCTGTTTTCTGTGCTATTTGTAGAAAAGATGACATTTAGATGTCTTAGTAGCCAAGAGGAAAATACCCCGAGGACACACAGTGCTCATAGTATCAGAGCTCTTTATGTAAGCGTTGTTCCATTAAAGCAAGTCATGCTTGAAGCTGCACCATATGACCTTTTCAAAGGTTATTTTGTTACACCATCTAAGATGGCTTTGTTTTGCCAAACAAGTCAACATTCACAGCTTAAATGATATAGTTAGCTGTTGCAAAGGCCATGTTGATGCATAGACCCAAGCCAAGTGTACAGTACTTGTAGCTGAGTGTCTTAGAAGTTGTGTGTCCTGTGTTAGATTTGTCATGACTCAAAAGCATGTCTTTCATGTTGGCATTCGGAGCTTGTCTGTGGGACAATAGTGTGATCAACCTAACAACCTAGCCTTAACAACAAACGAATTCTGCATAAATCTGTGGTTGGAAGAGGCTAAGGAACGTGGCTAGCATGCAGTAGTCAGACACATTGTGGGTTCAAGTTCCCTCTGTTGTGCTCTTGAGCAAGGCACTTAACCCTGGGTTGATCTGAGGAGACTGGCCCTTGTAATAATGGAGTGATTGAATTGATTGAATAATTGATGTAAATTGATTAGGTAGCCAAATAAATACGTAGGCCTATATGTACAGTATAGACCGGTTTCAGGTCCCTAACAACCGTCGTTAAGGACGAACTCGGAGGACAAGCAAACCCAGAGCCGTATAGCAATACATTGAGAGAAAGACGCAAGGAGGTTGAAAATGGTTAACTTTTGGCAGAGAAAAGCAGACGGAAATTCCCCTGTGTGGTACAGGAGACATTTCATTTTTTTGATGTGTCCGTTCAAAGCTAAAAAAAATTAAAACGCCAATAAAGTAGGCAGGCCTAGGTGCTAGACATTTGAATACGAAGCATGCATTATGAAGCTATCAATACGAAGTTATGCCACAAATGTTATCTTCATGCTCAAGAGGAAAAACTCAAGTCATGTGGGCTAAATAACATAGGGTAGTGACGTTAACAAAGTGTTTTTTTTATCATATTCCTCAGCATATCATTTTAATGAGAGACTTATGATCCATGAGAACGGAGGCTAACGTTAGCCTACATTTCACGGAAATGACAATATGAGTCCATTTGAGTTGTTCGTTTTAGAAAAGAAGACATGGGCTTGCAAGTAACGTTATTGCATAGGCCTACTATAAGGTAGCCTAGCTTATAGCTAATCCGTCATAGGCTCCTGTCCTGTCAGTTAACATCCAGCACAATGCCTTTTGTGCATTGTAACGTTATTTCAATCGTTCAATGTGTGGCCAGCATAGGCTACTTTATCAAAGTAATTATCCTTTGACCTCAGGGGGAAATTATTGTCCACCCCTGTCATTATGTACCCTTTGAGTAGGTAATGTTCTCACGAAATCTAAACTAATTGTTTCTGCAGTCGAAGCCCTAACGTTAACATTAGCTTAAGCCTAACCTAACTTTACAGTGACTGGCCACATGTTAAGCCTACCTTCCGTAAAATCCGTTGCTTTTTCATAGGTAAATCCGCTACACCTCTAGATGAAAACAATCCAGACTCGGCTACACCGAAATATTTCGGCAATATGTTTTTATTCTTCATCTTATATCAAGTTCAGCCAGCTTGTTATATGCGCTGTCAGTGTAAACAACTAGTGCTTGTCCTCCGAGTTCGTTCTTGACTACGGTTGTTAGGGACCTGAAACCGGTCTATAGACCCTTTCAAGAGAGTTCCATTATCAGCATAGTTGGCCCTGTTACTCCCTGATGTGAGTCGCTACCCGATGTGAGTCACGCATGCTCAGATTGGCATAACGCCAAGGGATCCGACTGAAATCCATAAAATAATTCACTTTTCTGTTTCAAAAACGTTTTAGCTATCTAAGATTGTTTGATTGCTAACGTTAGCAAACGCCATTCAAGTGACAGCCTTTGTTGTGCTTGATTGCTTACTTACTTGCCAGCAGTTAACAAACTTCGTTATGTAGGTCAATTTGTATTGATATTAAAGAAGTCTCTCGCTAGCAGGCTACTTCAGCATCTAATCTAGAACTGACATTAGAGATCATGCCGTGAAAATGTGATGCCTTACGCTAAATAATACATTACTGCTGTGTAGGCTAATGTCATTATTCTGTGGCTAACAGCACAGGTAGTCGCAAAGTAGCAAAGTGACGCATGCGCGACTCACATCCGGTAGCGACTCACATCGGGAAGTGACAGGCCCCACAAGACTTCCTTTTTAACATTCCATATGTTATCTTAATACAGAGGAAGTAGATTGGGGCCCAAATAGAACGTTCAAGCTGTGTTTTTGTTTTTATTGTTGAAAGGGTCTATAAATCATGTAAATCAACTACTCAAGTTGATATGTAGTATGGTCTGTCCAGTCTGTCAGTCCTGGCTCTTCAAATGGGAAACTAAACACATGGCTCTGGCCAAGCTCTGCATTATTCCATGCAATCAATAAGGTTGTTTCAGGTATGCTGAAGGGAGGAGACTGTTCCTGGTACCAGGGAGTTTGCATAGCATATGCAGATTAACATAACAGCTTGGCCCTCCATAGAAATCTAGTCAGTACTCTGCACAACACCACAAGAAACTCATTCAGCCCTATAACTGATGCCTTTCATTTCATGCGCTGTTGGGGCATATTGAATATGTATGAGCTAATATAATATTCTACTAGGCAATCATGATTGGACATGTTAATTAAAGTATTGTATTGGCAGAGGTGCTTAGTGCATGGACCACAGGCTTGAATAATTCTTTATGTCTGTTAATATGGATACACTTCTTTATCATTTCAATCACCAGACCCAGGATAAGAAAAAGCACTGCAGAGTCTAATATCCACATGAACTTTCAAATGAACTTTCCTGCCGACGTTCTGTTTCTCCAAAGTAAATGGATACTAAGCAATCTTCAAGTTTAGGAGATCAGAAGGAAAACAATGTAATTCCCTTTTTTAAATTACACATCTTATATAACTCGCTGCTGACTCTGCTCTTTGAAAAGGTGACTAAGTTAAACGAGTGAAAACAAAAACATTGTGTTAGAATGAAAATCAAATAAAACTTGCCCACTCCTCCCTCTCTGTTCAGTTGAGAGTGACCCAGAGGCTGTGTCCAGCGAGAGCAGTGCACTTTTAGAGCAATATATCTCTCTGGCCATCTGACAGAGGCCGTTTTGGCCCTTCATGTGGGATTAAGAGCAGAGGGCCAATTCACCCTCACAGCATCAAACTGGGACAGAGAGGTCACAATGGAGGGGGGGGGGGGATCAAATAAAGGGAAGGTGAGTTCATTGTCTGTTATATCACTGTGTGAACAATGAACCCTAGTCATTTCATATCTCTTGGTGACCTGGGCAAGCAAGCGCTAGCATTCAGATAAACCTTCTTCTAATCTTTTCAGCCTTCAGCCGTTCCTCTGCCTATGGTGGACACTTCTATGTTCAAACGATTATTCGTTCAGTTTGACTTGCTATTATGGAGGACACTGACGCTGCTTAATTGCAATAAAGCTCACACACACGCACACACGCACCCATACACACATAGCAAGCTCTCACATTACACACAGAGGTTAATCAGGGATGTTCACTGAGTGCACACTCTATGCACAGGCATGTTCACTGAAGCGTGTATTATGAGCCAAATGGTTTGAGCTGGTGCCGCACGGGGATGGGAATAGCTCCCAGATGTTGAAACTGTGCTCTGCGCCACATCGATGTACCTATCCATCAGCTCCGCGCGCACGCACACACCCCTCAATTTGTCAAGATTACCACAAAAGCCAAACTGTCTGGCGAGTTGGCAAATGAGGTAATTGAGGGCCATTAGTGATACGGTGTCCTTCAGCGAGGGTGTGAAATCTATTCATATTGGTGGCGGACGGCAGGAGCTACGCTCCTACGGAGATGGCGGCCTCTGTTTTGGGGAGGGGGTGGTGGTGGGGGAGGGGGGGGGGGGGGGGGGGGTTGGGCAGTGGGGGGCCTGGTCAAGGTTGCTGTCTAATAAATGAGATCCTGTCATGTTTGCAGATGCTCAAGGTCCTCGGTGACACTTGGCTCAGCCCCTTTATCAAGAGGTGGGAACACACACACTCATACACACACACACACACACACACACACACATATGCACAAACACACACAGACACACACTCATATGCACACATATGCGCACATACACACAGACACACACTCATATGCACACGTATGCGCACATACACACAAGCACACACTCACGTACGTGCACACACACACACACACACACACACACACACACACTTACTCACTCACACACTCTCTCTCTCTCTCTCACACACACACACACACACACACTCACTCACAAATTCTCTCTCTCACACTCTCACCCCCCCCCCCCTCCCACACACACACATGCCATAAAGAGGCAGGACCCCACTCATCTCTCATATCTCCATCCCAGTCTGTCCCTCTCCCTTGTTGTGTATTTCTTGTGACACTTTCTCTCCATCTCCCCATTTCTCACATTTGTATTGTTGTTTACTTGTGTGCACATCCATCTCATCTCAGTCTTGTCTTTAGCTTCACACACTCATCCTCCTCGTCCTCCTCAGCCTGATCATCTCACGTACCCGTTACACATATGGACATAGTCATAAAGGAGAGCTAATGAACAAACACAACAGTTAATGATACTGGCTGCCAGGGTGCCAATCACACTTGACTTGGATAGTCTGCCCACAGACTATGTACAGGTGCTCAGATTATCAGCAAACTGTCGATAAAGTCTGTTGACACTCTGTTAACTGCAATTTATGGTTTGGTTAAGGTTAGGAGTTTGATGTAATAGTGGTGTGCATATTGGAGGGAAATATTTTTTCTTTTTTCTCTTGCTTTCTTTCTGCCCTTAACCATCTTGGGTCACACCGCCATGAACATGTGTGATCAGCTATTGCAGCTATTGCTGCCTTCAATCACACACTCACACACACACGCACACACGCACGCACACAATGCCTGCACACACGGCACGCATGCATACACAACATACAAAAAGATGAGAAATGTGTATGGTCAAGGCACTGTGGTGCAGACACAAAGGAAACCTTGGATGTGAAACAGGCTAACAGGACACGTCTTCCATATTCTGTGTGAAGTCAGATCAGAGAGACCAAATGCATAAATCAATAAATAAACAAGCATACATGGGATGACAAAAAAACCTCTGATTTGCCCTGATGCAACAAGAAAGCAACCCCATGTGTATGCAAAAACTATGTTGGGGAATCATCTATGTGCTGATTAACACACTTTCCCCAGTGTGTTGTTGTGCATTTACACTTGTAAATAAACCCACCATAGATTTCAGCTTGAATTTTTCATCTCATGAAAAAAGCCTCTTTCTGAGAGAGAGAGAGAGAGAGAGAGAGAGAGAGAGATCTCATGTGGTATGTGAATTGGGATTCAGTTTAGGATGAAACACATGAAAGTCAACTGTCTCTTCAACTGTTTTCACTCCAAAAGCTAATTCAGTAATTCATAGCTGGTAAAAATGCCAATAATGTTGCAGTGCAGGGATGTCTGGACATGGCAGCCCAATAGACGTTTTTCAGCCTTTCCACCTGGACTTCCTGAGGCCATTAACCCATGGATGTTCTTTACGTATTAGGGCCACACATGAAAAAAAAATATATTTTTGCCATGACGAGATTAAAATCGACATGCAATTCCATTACACCATGGACAACATAAACCCACACATTGCCATTCCAGAATATGTTCACATGTACGCAAGTACACACACACACACACACACACACACACACACACACACACCCTGACTGGAATAGGGCAATATTTTTGTGTCATGATGCCTTTTGATTTTGGTTCATTTGCTTCATTTAGGTGTTGCTTTGTGTTGATTGTTTTTCCCTCATTCATGTTAAGAGTCTTGAGCTGTTTATTGGTCATGATCAGAATGACAGAGTGGGGAGTGATGGAAATCTCAAAAGAGTACGGTAACGCTTTAGAATAGCATGTGCTTATTAGGTATTAACAGTGCATAATAAGCAGTTAACAATTCATTACTAACAGTTAGTTAACTGTTGTTATCCTTTAATAACATTAACTAACTGTTAACATGCAGCTTGTAAGTGTTAATAAGCAGCCTTTTAGGTTACTTACAAGCATATTTGTTAACAGTTGTAAGTGTTAACAAGCAGCTTGTTAATGCTTGTTAATGGTGTATAAGACAAAGAGGTGGATAACTAATACGCTTATAAGACCTTTCTTACCTATTTGTAGTACATTTTGCAGCCCCCCAATCTAAAGCGAGGACCATGTAGCCTATAGTTCCACAAGCCCAACCTTCTATCTCTCTATACTATATCTCTCTATCAAGCTTGGTTTAGCTGTGAAAAATGCACCTTTAAAATTTTTGCCGTGTGCAGGGATCAAACCCCAGTCTCCTGCATCAGAGAGTGCATCACTACTTATTGAGCTACACTACTTTTCTTGTATGGCTGATGAATTTGTTTATTTTGATTCTATATTCCGAAAATATTCCGATGTTCTATATCACACTAGCTATGCTTTTTACAAATATGTTTCTAAAGGAAAAAGTGGTGTTTAATTAATGCAGAAACAGACCACGAATGTTCGCCTCTGTTCAAGGCAAACTGAAACATGTTTCAAATCGATCACGAACGTTCGCCTATGTTTGCAACTTTAAACCAGAGCTTTGAACGCACCCACTTATCGTCCTTAAGCCTCGGTTGCTAGGTAACCAAACTATATACAAAGCTGGCATATCTTTAGACTGCTGACAAACTGACAAACTGTTTTATGCGTTCACTGAACAAAGATTATGGAAATTAAACACCACTTTTCCATCAGAAACATATTTGTAAAAAGCTAGTATGATATAGAACATCAGAATATTTTCCATCACCCAATTAGGAACAGTAGTGTAGTTCAACAAGTAGCAATGCACTCTTTGACGCGGGAAACCGGGGTTCGATTCCTGCTCACCTGCAACAATTTTAAAGGTGTATTTCTCACAGCTAAACCAAGCTAGATAGAGAGATACAGTATAGAGAGA
Source organism: Alosa pseudoharengus (assembly GCF_046254945.1). NCBI lineage: Eukaryota > Metazoa > Chordata > Actinopteri > Clupeiformes > Clupeidae > Alosa > Alosa pseudoharengus. The sequence goes on along the minus strand of NW_027468650.1, from coordinate 11,088,892 downwards.
TAGAAGGTTGGGCTTGTGGAACTTTAGGCTACATGGTCCTCGCTTTAGATTGGGGGGCTGCAAAATTTACTACAAATAGGTAAGAAAGGTCTTATAAGCATATTAGTTATCCACCTCTTTGTCTTATACACCATTAACAAGCATTAACAAGCTGCTTGTTAACACTTACAACTGTTAACAAATATGCTTGTAAGTAACTTAAAAGGCTGCTTATTATCACCTACAAGCTGCATGTTAACAGTTAGTTAATGTTATTAAAGGATAACTGTCACAGTCACACCAGGTTCGGTTCCAGCCACACCCACTGCTCACTCTCCTGAAGCTCCCCTCACTCGTTCACACTCCCCAGTTTACTAATGACCTGCACCTGTTCCCAATCAGCCTCACTCCCTACTACTACTCACTACTCACTCCCTACTACTACTCACTACTCACTCCCTACTACTACTCACTACTCACTCACTACTACTACTCACTACTCACTCCCTACTACTACTCACTACTCACTCCCTACTTAAACCCCAGTCTCCCCTCGGTCTTTGTCTGGCCTCGTCAGTGATGACACCAAGGTGCTACCCACCAGCCTGACTCACAAGGAATACTCCTCCTGGATTCCCCTCGCCTGTTCCAGCGTCCTCCTGGTCTGACCCCTCGAGTCACCTCCGGATTTGGATCTACTGTAGTTAAGTCGATCTTCTGTGTTTTGGGACTTCTTCCGTTAAGTTTGCTGATCCTCTGTGTTTTGGACCCTCCTTGGCCTACTGTTTCCAGTGGAACTTCTGTTTGATCCAGACCTGGGTTTGACAACCCATTTCCTGGTTTTCCTTTGTAAATAAACTTCTTGTTTGAACTCTACCTCCCTGTCCTGAGTCTGTGGGCCGTGACAATAACAACAGTTAACTAACTGTTAGTAATGAATTGTTAACTGCTTATTATGCACTGTTAATACCTAATAAGCACATGTTATTCTAAAGCGTTACCGCACACACACACACACACACACATACATACACACATACACTCACACACACACACACATACACACACACACACACAGAGGCACTCCTATCTCTGCTAGCGTCACTTTCAATCGTTCAATCGCAAACTTCATTTCTGCGGTCAGCCTTGAGACAAGGCCAGGTGGAGTTCACGTGCGGGTGAGGGGGTCAAGTGAAGCCCAAGGCTGTGTAAGTGTAATGGTTTGACCCGTCATCCACAAAGGCCTCATCTCTTATTCATGAGCCGCTAGATAATGTGACTAGGAGTGCTGCTCCGTTGACCTACCTACTCACTGACACTGCTCTCAACCAATCAACAACAGGGCCATCCATCTCCTTCATCACCCTCACACACACACACACACACACACACACACAAACACTCACACACCTACAAACACACACATACACACACACACAGACACACACACACACACACACACACACACACAAAACTACACACACACATATACACACACACAGACACACACACAGACACATGCACACACACACACACACATACACCTTCCACCTGTCTTAAGGCCATCCTCACCCTCTGTAGACAGACAGCCCATACCAGTCATACTTGTGAATGATATATTTAAACCTTGCAATTATTAACTTAATTTCTAAGGTTCTTACAACCTCGCAAGGTGATCTGATTGGATGGGTATTTTCAAAATAAATTTCATAAATGATTATGATTACAGAAATTCACATAGATACAATGGGGATTGACTGTGTATTTAAAAATAGATACTCTAAATATGTTTAATTGTGCTGTATAAATTTTGCTTTGCATTGTGGGTACATTAGCAACCTCAACTTTTTTAATGTTAGTCCCCTTTCAAAATGTGTTAATTATTCATTGTTTAAGCCAAACTTTTGGATCTTTTTTTACTATTATGTTTGATATTTCTTTTGTCTACACTTCTGTGTCCTTCTCGCTGAATTTTCCTTTGGTTTCATCACATATTTGAACATCTGTTTGTAAAGCCAAGGACAGATGCTAATGAATGTATGGTCTCAGCCACCAGCCCGTGAGAATAACACAGTAATTATTTTGAATAATATTCAAGTCTCTCTCTTTCTCTCTCTCTCTATGTGTGTGTGTGTGAGAATGTGTGTGTGTGTGTGTGTGTGTGTGTGTGTGTCTGTGGGTCCATATCCTGGTATGTGTGTGTTTGTGTGCAATGTTGGTTCCTCGGAGCGGTCTTGGCATAATGAGTTCCTCCGAGGAGAGAGGCTCAGTTATCACTTGTTACATCAGCATGGACTGAACAAAACCTTTTTGTCTATTAGTGTGTGTGCATCTGCACTTAGTTGTATCTACCTCTGTACAATGACTGGCTCCTAAGTGCTATACGGATAGTGACTGAATATTGACATTCTTACAGTAAGTGCTTACTTTGTGTCTGTGCAATTAATTTCCCCCCTTTGTAAATCATTAAGACATATGGAAGAATGGGTTGTATTACCAAATCAATACAGTGCTCAGTGAGTATTTAATCATTAAAGGGTATGCATGCTGTATGTCACAGACACAGACACACACACACACAGACACACACACACAGACACTACTGTAGATGCTATCAGATACTAGTTACACCCAAAGTTGATTTCCATTCTATATTGACAACAAATACAAATGCATTTCAATATTTATGAGCATCTCTTTTGTGGCTGTTATGAGTGCTTGTAGTTCCTAACGTGAAATACTCATCCCGTTTATGGATTTCGGTCCTGCAGGTCACCTGTGAGGGTTGATGGGCATCAGTGGGCAGATCACTAATGTTTTGACTAATGTTTCAGTATTAATGGTATCTCTTACGGTATATCTCTTTGGATCTGCTATCAAGTTAGTTCTCCTCCTTAAGCATTTGATTTGTTTTGGCAATGTTATATCCTAAAAAAAACTTAATATATTTCCATGCTTTCCTTCTAGAATAGGCAGCATTGCTCTCTGGTACAATCATTGCTGGCTTGTTTGGGTTGGTGTTGGGTAAAGTTAATTTGTCTTTACCCTTTTAAATAATGCCACAGGAGAGAACATCTCAGTAAGAGATACATACTTGATCATTTAAATATGGATTTTCCCAGATAATGATAACCAGACTACTTACTTATTTTGCCTCATGGTAAGTGCCTTCTTACAGTTGCAACCATCCAAGACTCTCTATTGACGGCATCTTTTCAAGGATCCAGAAAATCCCTCTTTTGTGCATCTGAATACACTTAGCAGCTTATCTTGCAATCTTTCACACCAACGGACAGACACAAAGGGCTTACTCCGGCATTATATTTTAAGATAAATAACATATAAACAACTCAAACTTTTTCGAATGTGTGGCCCAATCCTCTGAATCCTCTTCAGCGATACTCCATCGCCGGTGGAGAGGAGAACAGGTCGGGAGGGAGGGGAGTAAGGAGGAGGGAGGCTCCAGCCTTCAGGGAGGGTGGGGGGGGGGGATGCAGATCACACTCCGCTGTCTGATGAGAGCCACTGCTCTGGAGACAAAAGCGCCCCCCAGCCCACCATCACCACACCACCTTCAGAGCCCGCGGACGATAATGAGTCCGGGCCTTTGACAGTCTTTAAAGGAGGCGCTTTGTGTTTGTACAGCAATACAAAGAATGAGGTGTGTGTGTGTGTGTGTGTGTGTGTGTGTGTGTTTGTTTGTTGCAGCACAGATGGAGAACACAGACTCCAAAAGAATGTATCAATCATTTGAGAATAGAAGGTGAAGCTGAAAAAGTGAAGACAAAAAAGGACAAAAAGGGAATAGAGGAGCAAGAGGACTTTGTAGCGAGGCAAATCAGACGCTAACCTTCACTAGCAGTCCTTGGGGTAGGGATGAAAAGTCACAAGGAAAATAAAAGGTTTTTTTTTTCTTTCTTCTGTGCTGAGGCAGAGCATGATTACTCCAGATCTAATGCTCATTAAAATCAGACACATTTCTGAACCTAGACTCTTCTCAGTTCTAGTTCTATCTTAGTTCTTAATCTTAGTTCTAACATAACAGATAGCAGCTATTTAAACACTTAACTGTTGAGATGTAAAACTTATTAAGCCTATAAACTGAAGTTATGGGAGATTCGTATTTAAATAAAAGCATAAAGTTAATGTTTCCACAAATATGAAATGCCTCTGCTGCCAGAAATGCCATTTGGCTGAAATACCTATGAGCACTAATGATGTCTATGTTTAGAGTTTTCGTGAAAAAGTCTCTGACAGGGAACCAAATCATCCAGCATTGATATTTTAACATCGAGACAGATAATCCATATTCAAGGGCATCAGCTTTCCTGACTCGACACACTATGCTTCCACTGGATAACGTGGGCAGAAAAAAACAAGCCTGATTTATGCTTCTCTGTAATTGGAAATGATAGGAATGATTGGATAGGATTTGACTGGAAATGTTAACCAGCTGCTTCTTTTTATGTTTAAAATGAGTTGGTAGTGTTTCCGAAAGTACACTGGATACAGTATACGGCCGTAAGAGCAGAGAGGTAAGCTGGCACAGGCAGGCCAAAAGAGTGGGCTCCCCAGATACAGCTGTGTGGTGGTCATGTGTGCCTCGCCAAAGGAAAAGGGCAGCCTGCTTGTGCCTACCTACACCAAAGCTGAATAAAATTATGCAAGATCAAAGTAACCTAAGGTAGCCTATGGCTCTGATGGTCTGCGATTTTTGTTTTTAGATAATTTCAAACAAATCATTAGTCTAACGTGACGGCATCCCCTTTGATGGACATTTATTTCCTTTCGTCTATATTTGACGATGAGGGATTAACATGAATGTCTATCTGACGGACCCCCACGTCGGAAAACAACGCAGAAGGTACACCTTTCTCGTTGGTATTTGACGCCAAGAACCCTTGACCATGCGTCAGACCTTTGACGAGTAGGGAGTGAGACTGTGTTTCCATTGCAGTCCACATGCAGGATTAGTCAAGGGCCTCCATATGTGTAGTGTTAGGCCACATCTACTGCGGTGTGCTCATATATAATACAAACAAACACACATTACACACTCTGTGGTATATAGGGGTGGTGTTGGGGGAGGGGTGCGATTCATTTTAACATAATAGTATCGTTAAAGTGTACACTACGGAGCCCAGGAGGTGTCATTGCAAGATATTTTTGTGTATCGCTCATTGTAGTAAATTGTGTGCTCATTGTAGTTAACTGTGGTCTCATTTTACTAAATTGTGGTCTCATTTTACTAGATTGTGTGCACAATTTAGTATATTGTGTGCTCGTTTTACTAAATTGTGGTCTCATTTTACTAGATTGTGTGCACAATTTAGTATATTGTGTGCTCGTTTTACTAAATTGTGGTCTCATTTTACTAAATTGTGGTCTCATTTTAGTAGATTGTGTGCTCAATTTAGTCAATTGAAGGTGAGGCCAGTCCAGGTGAAATGACCAGCCCTGCTACAGAGAGATTGGTTCATATGAAATACAAGAACCAGAATATTAGAAACATCATCTCATTTTTCTTACTAGGTGCGGACTAAATATGATATGGTGTCATATGCATTTGTGGTGGCCTTTATGTACATTGTGAATGACATGTAAACAATTGAGACATACCAGAGCTGAGTAAATACCAATGAAACCCACATGATAACTCCATTATGTGTGTATGTCTTCTGGGCCCATGCCATAGCTCACTCTGTAAACAAACACCAAGATGAGATTGGAATCTGGTTAACAAAGTGTGACTGCCTCACATTGAAATAAAGATAAACATGTTTCTGGATCAGACCTCTTTCTACAAGTTTATTAGAACAGATGAGGCCTTTGATTGTGATGTGTAGGTACAGTTTCATTATTCAAAGATGGCACCTCTCAGACCGATACACTCATAAATCAGAGCAAGTCTGGCAGTGGCTTCTACAAAATCAGCATTAACACGTACCATATGTCTGCCTTTTAATTAGCACGTTGTTTTGGGCCGCGGTGAGATGACGACAAGAAGGATATTTTTACCTCTTTCCTTCCTCGGCAAGAAGGGCTTAGTACAATCAGAAAGGGTTATTTTTAACATGCTACTTCAATTAGAATTCATTAAGTTACACTCACTTTAACTTGCACTTGGCTTGCTTCTTTCCACATTGCAAATTACAATCGAACAAGACCATTAAGCTAACTGCTGCTCACGTTAATCAATAAAGATTGATGAAATGACTTCTGTGCATTGCCCAGCAACTAATTTAGGAGCCAATTAAAATCTATTTTCTGCCATTGATTTGCTAAGAACTGCAGCTGAAAACACTTACAGAGATAGCAGTCTTGAGGAGGGACCCTGTGCAGGTGATGTCTGTATCCTATTCCCGTGGATTGCTGGCATGCAGAAATGTTTAACAATGGCCGTCCATTTTTTTTTTTTATGTAGGACTTGAACAGAATGGGAACCTAAGGACAATGCTTTATTTGCATACTCTCCATGACAAGAAAATAATGTGATTTTAAGTGGCAATGGTTTTTACAAGTAATTTCCTTTCAACAACTGGCTTTTCATACTTAAACACACACTTTTAAATGCTTACTCAACTACTCTAGTGGTTTGAGAATTCAAGAGTGAATTCCTGTTTCTCTTACAACTGTCAGCAGTCGTCCTTGATTTTGTATTCAGCTATGGCTAACACAAGAAGGCTTATTGACAGACGTACTGGATGAAGAATTTCACTCTCAACCTCTATTCATTTATTCATTGCATTTTTCTGGAGTACACATACAAAGCCACCTCTTTCTCTCTCTCTCTCTCTATTTCTCTCTCTCTCTCTCTCTCTCTCTCTCTCTCTCTCTATTCTCTTTCTGCTTCCACACAGCTGAGTGCGGCCCAACAAGGGATAAAAGATTATATAAATTATACTGGTGTGCACGCCACAAATTGCTGTCTGTTCTGTTGCTAATAATCCTTGGCTACATTCCTCTGTGAACCAAACTGATGCACCCTAATCAAATTCAAGGTAATTATATGTATTTAAAGCCTGAGGAATTCATGAATGGGAAAAATGGTCACCAAAAGTCCAAGCCAACTCTGAAGCAAGCAAGCTATTAGCTCTGTGGAGAAACAAGACTATTAAACCACTGTTGAGCAGAGAGAGGGAGAGAGAGAGACAGAGAGAGAGAAGGAGAGAGGGGGGAAGGATAGAGGGAGAGATATATACGGGGGCATTTAAACAGGGAACATATGCATAAGGAGAACTGGTCATTAAAAAGACTGAGTAGATAATTATGACCGCCGTGCAGCGAAGCGGCGGTCATATAGGTTTAGTCAGATTTTTATTTTATTTTTTTTATTTTTCGCATGCCCAAATTTCCGTCAATGAGTCCCGGGACACTGAAAGACCGGGGTACACGAAACTTGGTGGGCATGTAACCCCACATGGATAGCATGGAACCATCGTTTTTCGTTTTGATCTGTAGCCCCCCCGCTGGACTGGACCCCCCGAAAGGAGGGTAGGGCAGACACAGTTTTCTGTGAATATCTCGAGAACCGTAGGGTTTAGGAGGACCATTTTTTTTTTGAATGTTGATCTCAAGGGGCCATGTCAACCCATTCCATAACCACTCATTTCATGTATAGCACCACCTAGTTAAACACAAAAAAGTAAAAATGAGGTGTTGTAATTGAAGGTATCTGTGACCTAACATAGTCAAAACTGCACGAAATTGGAAGTGTATGATCATTATGACACCCTCTGTATGCACGCCAAATTTTGTGGAATTCCGTTCATGGGGGGCCACACAATAAATTAATTTATGTTACTATACACCAACTGGCCTGTAGGTGGCCGGAGACAGTTTTCTGTGAATATCTCGAGAACCGTAGGGCCTAGGAGGTCCACCTTTTTTATGTATGTTGGTCTTAACGGGGCATGTCAACCCATCCCATTACCACTTATTTCATGTATAGCGCCACCTAGTTAAAAATTAAAAAGCAAAAAATTAGGTGTTTTCATCACAATATCTCTGGCTGACAAGGTCAAAACTGCACGAAATTAAAAGTGTAGGATCATTATGACACCCTCCGAATGCATGCCAAGTTTTGTGTACTTTCGTTCATGGGGGGCCTTACAATAAAATAATTTATGTGTACATTTAGTGACGTACACCAACAATGATTCCCGGGACACTGAAAGACCGGGGTACACGAAACTTGGTGGGCATGTAACCCCACATGGATAGCATGGAACCGTCGTTTTTCGTTTTGATCTGTAGCCCCCCCGCTGGACTGGACCCCCGAAAGGAGGGTAGGGCAGACACAGTTCTCTGTGAATATCTTGAGAACTGTAGGGACTAGGATGACCATTTTTTTCCGTATGTTTGCCTCCAGGGGTCATGTTAACCCATTTCATGTACACACATGTGCACAAACAGATACACACACACACACATACATTCACAGTAATCATACGTATGACACATACTCACACAGTAGACATATGTACGCTTGCACAGGCACATACGCAGGCACACACACAATCGCACGCACACGCACACGCACGCACACACACACACACACACACACACACACACACAACATAAACATGAACATGCACACAATTCAAGAATTTCTCAGAATTATGAACAGGCAAGATGGAGGTGGGGTTGTATAAAATGAATTTTACATGTGAAATCTATGAACTAATCATGTTTTGGTACTTGTTGTCTAGCAGATATCAGTGAGAATTGAGTACGTGTGGATAATGCAATTTAGTGAGACAGTTAGAATCATATAGGCCTTTCAGCGTGATTTATTTTTGTGGAAAAAATGTGCTGGACTGGGCGGCGGTCATATTTTGTACCGCTCTGCGGTAACTAGTAAATGGTAACTAGAAGGTAGTCACTATAACATGGTTAGCAGTAAGAATTAGGCCATTTAATGCTATTATCATTATCACAGAGATAAGGCAAATACCAGCATTCTCTATATTTGACTATGGATATAAGCATTTAACAAAATAATATGAAACTCATGAGGTCTGTTATCAAAAGATGTATGCAAATGTATGCTACAACACTCTGAAAAAGGATGAGGTAAGCACTTTGAAGACGCACTCGAGGGCTTTGTTTTGCTAGGTGACAGACACACTGTTTATAAGGTCAAACGCTCATTAATGGATAGCATTATTCAGACCTTATTTCATAGTGGCAGAAAGTTATTCCACTTTTCTGTATTGGCAGAGCTGTGATTGCACATAACTCTCTCTCTCTCTCTCTCCCTTTCTCTCTGTAGATGTTTTCCCCTCCCCAGTTCCACTCTCTGCCCGTTCTAGTGTGTCTGCCATGTTGCATATTTCTTTACGTTTTTTAAGCATGCCCTTTTGTCTGCAGACCCTTAGGATTTGCGGCCTGCCTTGAGACCACCAGAGTGTCCACAGGAACTCTCCCTTTCATTTGCAGCGTTTGCCGCTCTTACACACACTCTCCTAGACCTTAACGCTACACTGTCAGAGTCACACACACTCTCCTAGACCTCAATGCTATGCTGTCAGAGTCACACACACTCTCCTAGAACTCAATGCTATGCTGTCAGTCACACACACTCTCCTAGACCTCAATGCTATGCTGTCAGAGAGTCACACACACTCTCCTAGACCTCAATGCTATGCTGTCAGAGTCACACACACTCTCCTAGACCTCAATGCTATGCTGTCAGAGTCACACACACTCTCCTAGACCTCAATGCTATGCTTTCAGAGTCACACACACTCTCCTAGACCTCAATGCTATGCTGTCAGAGAGTCACACATGATAGCAGTGCGCAAAACAGTGCAATCCTATACAGCTGTATTTTTACACAGTGTACACACACACTCCCCACCCACCCCAACACACTCACACACTAAACCTACACACACGCATTGTGAAATTAAACAAGCCTCGCTGGGCTATGGATGATGTATATACATTTCAGTTGGAAATACCAAAAGTAGCACTTTCATATTGCACAAAAAAAACTGTATATAGAAACTGAGACTTCTTTCTACTGAGGCCTGTTAGCGTGGCCTTGCTGTGTGTGAGAAGTGTGAGAAGCTCTCTAACACATGGCCAAGATATGTAGGGAATTATTCACCGTCATTTTGCAATGGCAGATCTCAATATGTGTATATTATATGATTGTGCATATCACATGGGTAATATGAAATGCTTGTTACAGTTGTACTATTTTGGTAAACAATGTTAACCACAAGGCAGGAGTAAAACACAGGCAGGAGTAAAAAAGGGTGCCGTCTTTAATGACGATCGGAGATGAAAATCAAGACCGAGGACATGTTACCATCAACAAAGTTCCAGCAGCAAATCCAGAGTTCTCTGGGGCGAGGCCCAATCTTATACAGGTTCGATTACATTGTTTACAGGCAAAACCATTGACATATAACAAAACCCATAACTGTCATGCTGTAATTTCAGCAGAGACAATAGGCTACTCAAGCAAAATACCACATATGCATCTTCCCTGATGTTGGAGGCCACATCACATGATATTAATTATATGTCAGCACTATTCTCTGCAGAAGTCTAGGCAATGCATATAACATAGTCACTTGTCTGTCTCAGAGAATTCCCTCACTATTCTAATGGCTGTCACGTGATCTTTATTAGAGAGCCATTCATGGAGAGAGCAAGTTGAATGTTAGAAATGTATCTTGTAATAGTGAGAGACTCAATACTAAAGAAGAACATAAATTCTTCCCAAACGTAATACACTGCACTGTATGTAAACCATATGCATAATAATTCAAAATGTAACGTTCAACACATTCAATTTAGAGATAGTCTAAAAATGTCTACCACACTATAACAAATATTTCCTATTACATGTGGATTAAGAATCTGTAAGTACACACAACTCCATTATGCATGTGCAATATAATCACAGGGTGTTACACTTAGTTACACAGTTAGCTACACTGTCCTTCAGGGTCAGAAGAGAGGACACGTGCATGTTCTCTCTGCTGGACTGTCCTTTCTCCATGAGTTGCAGTGTCTCTGAGCTTTTGGCTTGGTTTTAAAATGACATGTTTTCCTGCATCAACTTCATCTGAAGTTCTAACCATAAAAAAAATGGTTATGTTTGAAGTTGGTTGTACTAGAGCAGGGATTCCCAAACTGTGGTACGCGTACCCCCGGTGGTACGCGAGCTGCCACTAGGGGGTACGCGAGATGAAAAGGGCAATGGCGGAAAGGAGTTAAAAATTATTAATTAATTAATACTCTAATTAATTCATAAATAATACATAATTTCGAATCGGGTTATAATGATATGGAAACGTGAAATTAAAGGAAATAATTTGTAAACTCTATAATAGGGTATGTTTTCATTAAAAAATAAGCTACACACAATAGGCTACACGTGATTTTCCTGCGGGCAGCCAGAATATCTGGCGCGTTAGTTTCGTTGAAGTATAGGTAGAAGGCTGCGTAAACATGGAAAACTGGATAAAAACAGGGACACTGTCCAAAAGGCCTAATTAAAGCGATCGAAGAGGAGAAGCGAGAGAAACAGAGCAGGACACAGGTAACGATGGAATGGGATGGGGGGCAGACTAATGAAGGTGGAGATGGAGCGCAGGGGATAAAAGAAAGAACGAGACAGAAAAGACTGCGCGAAGAAAGCGAAAGTATGATGGATTGGGAGACAGACTGCCCAAAGCCACAGTGCGTGGTCTGCAGTGAGATGCTACCTAACCATAGCCTACTAATGTGGTTATCCACTGTTTTTTGTAACGTGAGCGCTCATAGACCAGTTGCACATTTTGATTATGTTATCATGTAGGGCGGCTAATTAAACAACGATGCCTGGAATGCGTCAATAGAATTAGTTACTTTTTTATGTGTTGAATGGTGGGGGTACGCGAGCCGAGTCAGGATGTAGAAGGTGGTCCGCGGGGAAAAAAGTTTGGGAACCGCTGTACTAGAGCAAACAGCACAACAATGTGAAAGTTTAATAAGTGTTATTAAATATAATGCACTATGTAGGGCTGTCAATCGATTAAAAACATTTATCTAATTAATTACATACTCTGTGATTAATTAATAAAAATTAATCGCATATATAATTTTTGATGTGAAAGTATTTTAAATATTTAAATTCAAATGAATCATTAAATAATCAGCATTAGTGACATTAAAGTTCAAAAACTCTTTTATTATTATTTTCACTGTTTAAATAATGCCCATAATAATCTATGATATGACCTAATATGCTGAGGAAATAAATTCAAAAGTGCTTCGGGAAGAAGTTTTTCTTTCACATACAAGGCATTTCAGGCCACAGATAGGGGACACAATGAAAATAAGTTAACACTCCCCTCAATGTCAACACTTATTTCTTTGCATTGATGTGCGACTATAGAGTTGATGAACTCCGGTGATATGAAATTCCTTGCTGCAGACATTGCAGAGGACTTTATTTTCAACACTTTATTTTTATCAACACCATCAGGCCGTTTTTTAAAAGTAAATGTTCCAATCAATGATCCAGGCAGCACGTTTTCTTCTCTCTCCTCATTTTACAGTCTATTTTTTACTGGATAGAACTGCTCGGGGTCAAAGGTCATACGGAATCGATTAATCTGCACTAATTTTTTTAATCAGTTATTTTTTCTCAAATTAATTAATCGAAATTAATCAGTTATTTTGACAGCCCTCTTCAATAGAGACCACAAGTACTGTAGGAGAGGGATTTCTTTAGCGGCTCAGAGTTAGTCTTTCTTATATCTTTCTTTCCAATGTGAGTAAATGTGCACAGACACAATAAGACCTTCCTCTTAGGCCTCCGCCTGAACAACTAAAGATTACATTCTTTCAAGATAGCATAACATGTTCTGTCAACATTGAGTGTTTCACAAATTGCATTATCCTCCAGGATACTACTCATACATTTAACCTTGCATCTCTCTTCCCATCTCACTCTCTTTCTGGGTAGCTGGATTTCAGTTTAACAAAGCATATTTTAAACATAATCATGATGTTGAACGTCATGATGCATGAATGTTGGCTTAAGAAATTGTGAGTCTGTGCACATTCATTCCTGCTGTGTTATGGAAATTAAAAATAGGCAGCCTCATAATCAGGGGAGGAGCTGTGAGACCAAAACGTAAGGTTTTCAGGGGAACATTTACAGAAAAAGGAAATAAAACTGCAATACAAATGTGAGTTTGTGCCACATTATACCTCATACAAATCGAGAGTTAATCCACCCCTAACAAATCGATTTGTATTTATATTAGAATATTAAACATTCAAGTGTTTTCAGTCAGCTTTATTTGAATGGTTAAAATGTGCATTATAACAGTGGATGGAAATTCAGCTTGAGTATGTGCATGCCCAAAATCCTTGCACGTTCTGAGCGTGTAACAGATCAATAGATCAATAACATTTCTGTAGAGCCTGTTCACATTTTCACCATATCATACAATTTCATATGTGGACAACTGAGAGAGATGTTATTTCCTGTAGTATAATCCACTGCATGTCTACAGATTTATAAATGTGTTTTTATATCAATATACTGTATATGAGTGCTTATTTCACCATGGACAATTTCATTTCACGCCAAAATGATGTATTGACTTCTCAGCATGGCCCTCTCCCAAATATCTTTAAACTTTCATCAGGACTAAAATGTTTTGCTCCACTGAGAAGAGGTAGGATAGAGAGCGTCTTTTCAGAACACCTTGCTACAGCAGTCCTGATGAATATGGAATCTTTATGGATCCTGTGTCAAAGATGCTGTGTGGTGTAGTATTCTCTCTATTTGATAAAGTATGCATTTCATTGTCAAATAGGTTTAATTGTCATATAGGTGAATTGTCATATATGTTTAACTAGGTTTAACTGTCATATAGGGTTAACTATCATAGGTTTAATTGCCATATAGGTTTAATTGCCATATAGGTTAATTGGCATATAGGTTCATTGTCATATTGGTTAATTGTCATATAGGTTTAATTGTCATATAGGTACTATTCCTCAGGGCGTCAAACTTTGTAGCTGTATTGATCTGTGCAGATTAATTGACATTCCTTTCTGTGTTCTTTATAATGGGCTATTTTCACTGTCTAGCTGTAGTCATTCAACTATTTTTTTATTTAAATTATACCTAGCTATTCAACCAAGCAAGCTTTTTGGACACTGCATTTCATTTCAAATCACCAAGTTTGTTTGACATTAGTCAGAAAGTAACAACTGCCATCACCACTGTGATTTATTAATTAAACCTCAGCATGAATATCTCCCACACACAGGCTGAATCTGATGAATGGGTGTGTTTTGTCTGGCTTGTGTCGTGAGACACTTCAGACACCCTTCATTAATAAGTTTGATCAGAGTGAAGACGTGCCCACCAAAATTTTCTACTAAATTAAAACAGGGGTATATTTCCAGCCACATCTTTCAATTGCAAACTGGGGATTGTGAGCAAGGCATGATCATTTATGAGCCAAGTGCTAAGGATGGCAGTTTCAGTGTTCAGTATGAAATACAGTAACAAAGACAAAGGCTGCACAATTATAATGTGATTTGCTTCATTACGTTTTTGGCTTTACTCATTATTTTAAGGCTTCCACAGAGACATGAGTTCTATATAGCGGTTTATTGGCAGCATGTACAAAACAGTCTAATTTTGGAGATATTATAAGTGACTTTTATGTCCCTCTAGACCACTGTCCTGCATACTTAGTGGAGGCATTGAAGACATGTTCTTGTTTCATTTTCCATGGCTCATTGAAATGACCACTTCACTGCCTGTAGCATGAAATTAAACCAGACACTATTTCACAGAACTGCTTTTTCTTGAGGGATTCCCCTGACAAAGGTGTCATAATGTCTACAAAGATGATAACACTATTTCGTACATAATTAATTATTTGTCTATCTATCTATCTATCTATCTATCTATCTCTTTCTCTATCTATCTATCTATCTATCTATCTCTTTCTCTCGCTCTCTCTCATACAGTATGTATATATATGTTTTGGCACAAGGGCTTTGAATGATATACAATATTATTTTGGATCTGCCTTTGGGTGAGTAAGAGAGGCTAAGTGAACACTTTTACATATAGTTATACATGTACATAATGGAATACACTGCACAATTAATGCCATGCAAATAATGGTCTCATGGGTGAAAATGACAGACTCGGAAGAAAAGACATTGCCTGGACTCAGGCTATGTTTCAAAGTCAGAATCAACATCAGTGAAGTCATGAGGAGTTGGGGAGAGAGGAGGCTGTGAAAATACCAGGCTGTGAATAGACCCTCAAATTGAGAGCATTAGCACCAATGATAATAAAGACATAACTGCAGGAACTCCCCAGCTCTGCACGAGAACTTATAATGAATCACATAATAGACCTTCTCCCAATTGTTTTTCCCCAAAGTGTTTGGAAGTTTAGCCCACACACTTTCAAGAAGTGTTTCTTTCTTGTGTGCCCAATTATGTCTCGGTATTCTGGGCAGGCCGGACGGACAATGGACAGCCTTGAGTAGAGGAACACATGCTGTGAGAAGCTACAAAGCTCTGGTGGAAAAACGGGGTCAAGAGCAGGCCAGGGCGAAACAAAGATGGAGGGGGAAATGACTCGTGATGAGGTTCTTGGGGTGTGGCGGGCGCATTGGAGGAGGAGAGAGAGCACATCTCTGAAGATAAACAAAAGGTGTAGAAGGGACAAAAGACACTAGGTTGGGGGAAGAAAACTGCGGGAGGGAGACGGTACAATCATATAGTTTGCTATTGTGCCTCCTCCTTTAAGCATCTCCATCTCATTATGACCAAAAATTGGAGTGAGGATAGGACTACAAATGAACAACAACAGGTGGTGGATGGATGAAGAGTGAACAGGTAGATGTGAATTAATATTTTGGGAGGCTACAGTACCTCAACATAACCTGCAGGGCTGTAGGATTTAGACACACATGCATAACACTCATTTCTCACGTATGCAAAGCCAATGCAACTGCTAACTGTATTAAATGACATTAAATGAAAGAATGGACAGAATTATGATAACCGAGTCACCGGTATGCTGTCAGTGGGATGTGTTGAAAATATGAAGGGTGTACCCACAGTTAGTAATGCATGATGAAATAAAAAGGTAAATGTTTGCTAACTAGAATTGCGGTTCCGAGGAACTGCAAGAGTGGGTTTGATCAGGGGCATGGAACTCGGCCTCATCCAAGGATTCCGACGGTACCTCATTTATGAAATTCGGGCACACGGATCAAATGTTATCTGCATTAACGCAACATCCAATAAGCTAAAACGCATAAATAACGTGGTTGCAATGCTGGTTGCTATGGTGGTCGCTAGGTTGACATTACAGGGGTGGTTTCTAGGTTATTGCTAGGGTAATAAACCACATTTAAACCATATTTGCACTTTGAATTTCGCTTCCAAATTGTAGTAACTACATCTACGAAGTCTAAGGAAGATAACCATGTAGTCTTTTCAAAGATAAGATACATTTTGACAGAACTACAGACCTCGTAAAAGTAGTACCTAAAATGACTCCACTTCATTGCAAACAGTGTGATAAATGGCCATCATGTAAAGCATATAGCATATGACAACAGCAAATAGCTAACGTTTACGTTAGCCTAACTTACTTATCGTTGACGTTGACCCGACACGTTCATAAGTTAGACCATAGACTGATAAGGACGTCCATGAAACTAAAAGGGTTCGTTCTTCGATGTCTTCAAATTCGTTCGAATTCCGTGCATCCTGTGTATCTTTCGTGCTGCTATCCTGTTACCTCTTCCTGCTGTTCTGGCAACAAGGTTTCACGCGAGATTACGCCACATCCCAGAGAGTTGTGTCAGAGAATTGTGTTGTCTCAAGATGGCGCCCATCTGTGTGAACGAGACGTGAACGGTACTGTTTTTCTTTTTAATAAACTGCCTGTAGACTTACACAGTTCTGAATGCTTCGGTTTACATGTAGATACCCTCATTATGCTACGATGTAAGTGTGTTGCTATTTGGAGCCTTGGTAGCTATTTATTTTTACTACGTTTAGTTCAAGCATCGTTGTGTTTCATAGATATATACACTAGATGTTGCCTTCTGCTTCTCAGCATGCGTCAACACCGCCGCCATCTTGGTACAGAGATCTGAAGCGCTAAACTTAGTTCTCCTGTATTGTCAGCGTTACCTATTTAGCGACGTTTGGCCATCCCCAGCGATAGAAAACCTTTTTAGCGATTAGTGACAAATTTGGGAACTTCTCACAATGATGGCAGATCGGCTTCTTTGTTGTTGAAACGTAAGAAAATCACTTTTCTCATGGCTTTGTCATTTATGAATTCAGCTATATCTCGTTTGCCCATGGCACTGACCCATGATTATAAAAGTAACGACTGGCGTAGCCTATGTAGTAGCAGAGGTAAAGGTCCTACATATCTACAGCAACTTCTGGTGAGATTACAACTTACATGAGTAAATGAGACGAGGGGTATGTGGCCTCAACCAGAGCCTGTCTACGAAGAGCCTGTTTACTTCATTGTATCGAACCTGGTTGCAGTTTACTCATTGTTCCTCTAGGGGCCGCCGCTAGCTAGTGCAGAATGAATGGGAGTCTATGGGGCTAGACGGGTAAAATGTATCTTTATTATCGTCTTAAGCTTAGTTTTCTCTAGACTCAACCATAAATACATGCCTGTCAGTTGGAACAACCCCAAAAACTAGATAATTGCTTGAGATTTTGACGATTTATGGTGATTTTATTTTCGCTAGATCTTTGCCCAGATTGACGCTAATGCATTATAGAGGAGTGGATCACTGAAGCAAGATGGCGTCTCGATTGACGCATTCGTTCCAATGAACAGCAGTAGTCAAGGCGACATCTAGTGTATATATCTATGGTTGTGTTTGGTGGGTCAGGTGACGAGCCGTCGGATCACAGCACAGCACCCAGAATGCATTGCAACACACCGTCATGAAGGGACTCATCGTTAGGTCGGCTTTAAATAGCAAACAGAACCTATAGTAATATAACGTTGTCTGTAAGCTCCACAGATCGTGGCAAGAAAATTGAATTGATTGTGGACTTCTTGCCGGGCAATGATGAGTAACTTAACTTGATTAGTAATGATGCGTGGATGTGCATAATGTCTGTATGAAAGTGTGTTTCTCAATGTAATAATCTATACAACTGTACACATGACTAAGTTTGAATGGAGCTAGCTGGGCATAGGACTGGGCTGAATGGATTGGGAAAATACTTTATTTATTTATTTTTTTAATGACCTATATGAACATGGTTTGACTTTAAAAAAAAGATGAGACAGCGCGAATCTTTTTTTACATGACCTTTACAACTGGTGCTGGCAAGGCATTGAACTGGGCTGAATGGATTTGGAATATATATATATATATTTTTTTTTTTTAATGACCTGTATCAACATGGTTTGGCTTTAAAAAAAAGATGAGACAGCGCTTCAAAAGTTACATGCACACACCTTCATATACACAGACAGCCCAGCCCAGCCCATTAGAGCTCTGCCAGGTGGCTTAGAACTCTTCCAGGTGCAAGCTTAAGCAATTAGAGCTGTGATGTCACAATCGGAATTTGAATCCTTGAACATTCCGCCATTCATTTCAATGGGGCCCAAAAACGCCGAAAAACGGGAATACCGCGAAAACGACAAGGGCCAGCGACACGAAAGTAACAAGCAAGTTACACCGGTTCGGGCCTGAATTTTTGGAGTTTGAACTGCGTCGATAGCTCAAACGGTCTAGGAGCAGTAGTTCGGCCAAAAAGTGGGCTCATAGGAAGATATAATAAGAAAACTTAAGAAGAACAAAAGTGGGCTTCAAACCCACTAATAACGAACATATTGTTCATATGTGGGCTATGCACAATTCATATTAGCAAATCATATCCATTACTCACCTCTGAAATAGACCTACAACTGCCATGTTGTCCAGTGAGCTAGAAAACATATTGTAGAATTACACATTCAACACTGAAGAGGCACTGCCACCCCATGGTTTTCCAAGGCTCACACTATGGCCTAGGTTTCAGGATTAGGGCTGTTGTTAGTAATATTGGTCTTCAGCACCACACCAGACAGAATGCTGGTCCTCTATAGAGAAAGTGAGCTGAGTGGTCACATGCCTGTGGCCAAACGCAGAGTGAGTGAGAGTGTGTTAGCGTGTGTTTTGCATAACTGAAAGGAACTCTGTTTGAATAAACTTCTTTTTTTCCTTTTCTATTCCTCTGTTTATGCATGTGAGGCTCGGTCTCATGGATTCTTTCCATTAAATGCATGTCAGAATCTTGTCTGGCCCACTAACACATACAGGTTACAAATGGGAGTATATTGGGGTACAAATTGGGGTACTTTAGGAGTCTGGTCTGAATAGAGAACAGTGACGACTGCAATTCCAGAAATAGAGTTGGAAAATAGCCCAGATATCTGAGTAGATGGAACTTCTATCATTCAGGCTTTCATGATTCGCTCAGAGAAATCTCTAATGGAAAAAAATTCTGAATTAATGGATATTTTATTTTCATCATAATTTTCTGGAAATAAGTAACCTACAATTACCTCTTTTTGGAGAAGTGATATAAAATTACCTCACTTTTTGCAATACTTGAATGAAGTAATGAAATGAATTTTGCAAATGATGAATTTCATGGTTGGCCTTTGCATAATTTCACTGCACTGTTATGCTAGTGAGTTGAAGCAACACATCCTTTCACCACTGAGGCCATAGGATCCTGGCAAATGGAGCTAAACTGCAGTAATTTGGATCGTGAGGGTCCTGTCTGAGTTAAATTTGTCAAATATGGATGGCCTGTCTTCTGTATATCTACAAATGTGCAGATGGACAAAGCAGTACTTTCGACATGTTAAGAGAGTTTCAACTTTCCCTGTTTTCCCTTTCAATGAACTGAGGTGAATTCCTAACTCATTTATAACTTTTTAATAAGCTTTCATAAGATTGCTCAGGACCATTAAATGAACTGTAAGATTGAAAAGCTCCCAATGGTTTGGGTTTCTAACCTTTCTAACTTTCAGTGTCTTCATATGAGTGGAGTGCAGTGTTTTGTCTGTATTGTCTAGATATTTATGCATGGTCCTGCTGAAGCAGCTGACAGGACGAGAGAGAGAGAGACGCTGAGCACTACCCAATGGGAGAGAGTGTTCAATGTTCCTGTTGTTTGGACTGGAAAAAAGCATGACTGCACACTGTTGTTCACAGGCTGCATTATCTCCTGTCAGTACAACACTGCTGATTTAATCCAAAAAGAAAGTGTGTTTGTTGCTGAGGGGCCTGTGCACAAAGTCACGTTTTAGTACCGTGCAAAAGTTTTAGGCACCCATTGGCTTTTTTGTTTTAGCCATGTTCTGATGACCAAATACTGTATTTATTTATCATTGTCTTTATTAGAATTCAACCAGAAGATGGAGGAAATACAAAAACATTTCTGGTTCAGGTTCTAGTCTTTTGTATCCATTCGATTGGTTGTTTTTGCAGTGTTATAGTGACCAAACGAAGGGGGAACCCGTTTCAGCTTCCCTCTTGCAAGTTTGGTCATTATAATACTAACTTGGGTTAGTTAACTTGTGGACTTAGTTTCATATGATCAGAAGACTGGTTAAGTATGTTCAATGGTGTACATACAGTATAATACATATTTTACATACAGTACTGTGCAAAAGTGTTAGGCCCATTAGAACCATTCGATTTGTTGTTTTAGCCATGTTATGACGATCATATATGTTTATTTGTTGTTCTGTTAACACCTGATGACGGCCAACATTGGTCGAAACATTGTGTATTAAATCACTTCTGGAACAGCAGCAACAGTGTGCGGGTATCTTTCTTTTCCATATATGTTTATTTCTCATTATCTAAATATAGGCCTATAAAAAATGTGCATTTCTGGTTCAGGTTCTAGTCTTTTTCATTCATTCGATTGGTTGTTTTTGCAGTGTTATAATGACCAATCTCGCAAGGGGGAAGCTGAAGCCTGTTTGTACTGGTATTGGTTCTCATTGAAGATCTCATTGAAAAGCAACAGCTGGAAGAGTTCATTGCTCACATTAAGTGTAAAATGTGTGGCCAAAGGTTTCTATTCAAAGGACCTTGATGAGTCAAGCTGATACTGGGAATAGAGTGAAGAGGGTCACCGGAGATGTGCAGTACTTTTCAGATGGCTCCTCCACTTTGCGCCCTGCCAAAATGCTCTTGAGCAAAAGTCAAGTCAGCAGCTGATCTCGAGACCCCATCGTAGCTATATCTAGCAGCAGCTTCTGGCAGGCCAGGCATACCCATCAGTGGCCTGATTGGGTAACAATAGCTCCATCAAGAGCATCCCCCTTGGGTGATTGGTCATTATAACACTGCTAAAACAACACATATAATAGTAGCTTGAGACTAAAATTGGACTAGTATCAGAACAAAAACTACATTTTATATGTATTTAAATGGCCTACTGTGTACATATTTCCTGTGTTCTCTGGTCAAATTATAATTAAGAAAGGGAGAAATAAACAATATGGTCCTTATAGCATTGCTGAAACAAAACATGTAAGGTGCCTGAGACTGTACGTACTGTAGAAAAACTCAGACCATCAACAGAACATTCACATATTATTTAACATGCTGTCAAAACATGCATGATATTAGTATTCAAAAAACATGTATAGTATAACATTCTCCATGCAAAAAGCCTTTGTTTGGCAAACAAAGGCTGTTTAATTAGCTCCATATACTAATATTATTTTCTGCAAGTGTGGTGGAAGGAATGTCATGGACACAAGGCTGTTCTGTAAAGAATCATCAATAACAAAGAATAAGAACAGTCAGACCTTGCAGTAATCCCGAGCGAAACAGGCATAATTGCTGATATAAATGATGTGAAGTGACAAAAAAAACAAGACAGGCCTTTCAAATTACCAACAGACAGTATGGAGCAGGCTAAGATCCGTCAGCCGTTAATGAGGCTTGAATTCATGGTTCCCAATGTCCCTATTCTCCAGGCAGAGCGAAAGGCGTGTTTGTGACACAGGAAGGAGAGGAGGACAGAGAAAGAGACAGAGAGATGTAGAGATAATTATCTAATGCCCTACAGCACAGAATATGGCATATATATAGATTTTGAGATAGCTTTCGATCTGTACAGCCCTGTTGGGTTTTCTCTGTAAGTAATTAGTAATTTGGCTCAAGGTAAGGGTGTACAGCACAGCACAGCACAGCACTGATTTGAACCTACTCTAGACCCAGACAGCCTCTCAGCGGTAGCCAAACTCGACCCTCATCTGAAACATCACAATTAATTCCCATCATAATACTGATTTTCAGCCTGCTAGCACTGGCAAAGAAATTGCAGGCTGCAGTTTGTAAGTATAGTATTGATGTGTTGTGTTTCTTAGTCTCTTAGCATTTGCAAGTGTATCACCTCAAGGAAGGGTCATACACAGTTCACTTAGTGCAACCCAATGTTAGTTGGTAAGGTCGCAGGCAAACAACTACCAGCTGTTCTCCAGACTGAGCAGACCAGACAATTGTTTCAATTGTTTACCAAACATTGTTTAATTTCCTCAACGGTAATGCTGCCTTTGCTCATCTGTTGCGGGAACTCTGGCAGCAAAGGTTGTATCTACAAAACATTTTCTTTCTGCTGTTTAACACTCTATGCATGTGCAAGCTGAGACTAAATTAGGTCTTGTCTGTATTCACATGACCAAACCTTACCACATGGACAACCTTGGAGAAGTGAAAAGAAAAACACATAACACCGAGTTGATGCTATTTGGAGCCCACCTTGAAAGCGTATGCATCCATTATGTTGCATTAAAAATAATAGCGGCCAGAGCCATTACTTTGTCCGGCTCTTAAGTGTCTGGAACTGTAGCTGGGCATTCATCAGGCGTGACACTTTTTTTTTTCCTTCACCAAGCTGCGAAATGAATTTCCTTTAATGGTATCCTCCTCCATCTGTTCTCCTACAGGCTTGGCCTCCTCAGTGGCACATTCACATCCATGTTAAATATATAGCTCTTGCTTTTCGCTATTCATTGTTATTTATTATTATTTACAAGGAGATGAAAAGCAAGGTTATAGTTGCTATATAAGGGGAAGTAATTTTCCATGTTGAATTTTAAAGGAGAACATTTAGTCAATGGGTTCCAGCAGTTATCAAGTGCCATCATTTCTGTCTCATATGGATATATGTTTTTTTAATCAGTAAGGGCATGTTTGCAAGGGGCTGCTACAACAGGAAGCTGTGCTGGACTTTAAACCTCCCTCCCAACACCTGAAGAGAAATGTTAGCAGCAAGTGGTATTGGGCTGGGGTGGGGCCATCAGGTATGTCTCACCTAGTACTTTTCTGGCTTTGTTTGATAGGTTATATTATTTAGACACTGTTAGGCCACTTTGAAGTACACAGAACCCAGCCCAAAGGGTATTGGTAAAACAACATACAGACATTTTTCTAGTTAAGGAGAGCTTGAGTGAGCTTTCTGGGAGGCCTGTACTTATCCATGATAGGAAAGCAAGACATCTGGCCTTGAGCGCGGATATTTGGATTCAGATCTGGATGTTTCAGGTATTGATTTGTTGTTGTGTTCTGCTTTATGGATTGCTGGGCCCGTGCGGGTCCCAGATCATTTTCTTTAGTTGTATACTCTTCTGAAAAGTACATTTCTGCGGAACACAGCTTTCAAATAAGCCGTGAATGAATCATCTGAAGCTTGTTCTGTCACTGCCTTTTATAAGAAATTGTTTACTTTTCAGCAACTAAGTGGTGGATTGAAACATACTGGAAATCTGAGCAACCAAAAAGTCTTCAAATAAAAATCTTAACACAATATACATGAGATTTATTAAGGATATTAATTTAATCAAATAAAACAACTGTGTGTAAAATAATTGTGTGTAACTGTGTGTTCAAGTGTATTTTAGCCTTAGCTGTCCATAACCTGGTATCACTACACCCATTCACTTAATTTCCTTATGAAGAGGGTCTGTCATTCTTCCACTGGAAATTGTTTCCTTTGGTTTTCTTTGACATTCTCTCCTTCATATACAGTTCAGGCTTGGGGGATAGAGATATGTTGTACCTACCCTGTACAGCGGGAAGAAATGGATCTTTACTTGGCTATGATGGCTAATTTTGATCATGTTGGTGGTCAAAGACCTCTCTAGCTTGTGCTGTCTGCAATACCCATAGCCATTTTGTAGCCTTCTGTCTCGCAAGCTATGCTAGCACCTCTAAAGCACCGTTGCATCTGCTGTCCATGGTGCTGAAGGCGTAACATGAAATGCAAGGCCGCCACATTATAAAATTTAACGGGGTTACAATGTGTAATATTGTCTATGAATCTGTTTGGTCATACCATAATTGCAAATTCACATACCTTAATTCACACGTTTGTCGTATATGCAAGGATCAACACACAGGGTGTGGGAGCTCTGAGATGCAGATCAACTCAAAAAGACAAGTCTTTTATCACTTTCCTTAAGTATCCAACCGTAACAAAGTATAAAAAAACCGTAGGCCAACAAGGGAGATCTTTGAACCATCAGGGGTATATTCTTACCCTTATCACCCGGAGAGAAAACATGTTTTCTGATTGGCTGGTGGGTTGGCTATTAATTCTGAATAATGGGACACCTGCCTGGAAGCAGGCTTCACAACATTGGAATCAACTGTAAACAAGCTAACTGTCCATGCTATCACTGTTAGGGCCGCTGCCCATCGTCCATTAATTCCGTATAACAGAACACCTCGGCCGTTATCCCTTACTTAGTACCCTAGAGTCAGGCTTCAGAAATATCATGCAAAGATTTACTCTACAGTTCTACAACTGAGACCCATGTTCTCAGTAAAATGATACTAAACATTAACATGTTGTCACCTCTCATTTAATAAATACATTTCACGACCTGGCTCCAAGTCGCCACAAAACAGAGGAGGACACACATTTTAACTTAAGAATTTATTAGCTAATATAACAAAAAGTATTGCATGAGGTTTAACGAAAACCGACCAGTGTGAGTAATCAGTAGTCAGTATGTAAGTGAGTGAATGAATGCATGGGGAGTAAGATGTTGAGTAATCAGTAGTCAGTATGTAAGTGAGTGAATGAATGCATGGGGAGTAAGATGTTGAGTAATCAGTAGTCAGTATGTAAGTGAGTAAATGAATGCATGGGGAGTAAGATGTTGAGTAATCAGTAGTCAGTATGTAAGTGAGTGAATGAATGCATGGGGAGTAAGATGTTGAGTAATCAGTAGTCAGTATGTAAGTGAGTGAATGAATGCATGGGGCGTAAGGTGTTGAGTAATCAGTAGTCAGTATGTAAGTGAGTAAATGAATGCATGGGGAGGAAGGTGTTGAGTAATCAGTAGTCAGTATGTAAGTGAGTAAATGAATGCATGGGGAGTAAGATGTTGAGTAATCAGTAGTCAGTATGTAAGTGAGTGAATGAATGCATGGGGCGTAAGGTGTTGAGTAATCAGTAGTCAGTATGTAAGTGAGTAAATGAATGCATGGGGCGTAAGATGTTGAGTAATCAGTAGTCAGTATGTAAGTGAGTAAATGAATGCATGGGGCGTAAGGTGTTGAGTAATCAGTAGTCAGTATGTAAGTGAGTGAATGAATGCATGGGGAGGAAGGTGTTGAGTAATCAGTAGTCAGTATGTAAGTGAGTGAATGAATGCATGGGGCGTAAGGTGTTGAGTAATCAGTAGTCAGTATGTAAGTGAGTGAATGAATGCATGGGGCGTAAGGTGTTGAGTAATCAGTAGTCAGTATGTAAGTGAGTGAATGAATGCATGGGGCGTAAGGTGTTGAGTAATCAGTAGTCAGTATGTAAGTGAGTGAATGAATGCATGGGGAGGAAGGTGTTGATGTGCAAGAGAAGGCAGACCAAAGAACCAAAGAAAAAAGGGTGCACGCCTGTGTGTGTGTGTGTGTGTGTGTGTGTGTGTGTATGTGTGTGTGTGTTGGTCCATCCCTTCTGCCGGCATGGGCCTAAAATGTGTGTGTGTGTGTGTTGGTCCATCCCTTCTGCCAGCATGGGCCTAAAATGTGTGTGTGTGTGTGTGTGTGTGTTGGTCCATGGGGACAGGTAAAAGCAGGACCAGCAATTAGGCACTTAAAGGGCCAGCAGGAGCTGACAAGGTCATAGATTGTCACACCCTAGAAGTGAGGTTTTACGTGTGTTTCTTTGAACCCAGAGGAGGAGTGGTGAGGATGCACAGCAGGGTGAGAGGAGGCCAGGGAACAAATGACAAATCAAAGGAAGGCTTCTCAATCAAGCGATTGCCTTAGCTACAGGGCTCAAACTGACCAGTACAACAGCAAAGAAAATACAATAAAGATGGAGCACTGGCCTCAGCAGTGGCGCGACTGGCTGGGGCACCTGCACCGTACGCCAGCGACCCGGGTTCGATTCCCGCCCCGTGGTCCTTTCCGGATCCCACCCCGACTCTCTCTCCCACTCACTTCCTGTCAATCTCCACTATCCTATCTAATTAAAGGCATAAAAGACCCAAAACATATACTATATATAATAAAGATGGAGCACCATCACTACACAACCTCATACCAGTGGCTGTAATAGTTAACTTGTTGATGAAACCCCTTATTAACAGTTGAAGCTCAATGTGGAGAATCAGAATGTGCTCAGTATGGAGTCAGTGGGACCTCAAAAGCTTCAGAGGAAGAGAACACCCCTCCTAAGAGGGGTTTGGATGAGTCTCCACAAACGAGGCCTCTGCTAGACACAGGGGGCCTCACAGGTGGCCACAGGGGGCCTCATCCCTCCATGCATGTTTTAATTGCAAAGCTCTGTGCAATGGACCATCACCTCTGAAGATATTTGAATACTTGAATTGAAGGCAAAGAGTGCAATGTCAGAAGAATTCACTAGCAGTTTGATTTAAATAGCGGATAATATATGTCAATACATCCATTATACTTATTTGATTTCAGGTAAACAAGGATCTGACCATTTATTTGTATCAAAATGCACCAGCTCCCTCTCACAATTAGTCTTTTCCTTAACTCTTCATTTCCGTATTAGTGTCAAGCCTATATGGACAGCCAGTGTAGTTTTTAAATCAGTGGCAAGTGTCACTGAATACGGATAAGCTATGGATTTCATAGATACAAAGGAGCAGGTATACAAAGGAGCAGGACCCAGAAACCATTTCACCATGCAGTACATCAAGGCAAGGTTCATTATGTACACTGGTGTTTTTATTAAAAAAATAACAAATAACACAATATAATAATGAATAATATAGATTAGTATGCTTGTTATGTCAGATGGTGCAACCTTACAAGCAGTTTTGGCGTTTACTGTTAATTGGTCAATTTGACTGTAAGCACAAGGCAAACCTCACCAAGCTGGAAGCCATTATCAAGTGCCCACCCTGCCGGGCACCCCTAATACATTCTGTTTAATGAGCCACCACCCACCCCCCACCCCATCTCAGTGACTCCGACACTAGTAATTCCTTGATTGTCCCCATACACTGATAAGGGTATTTAGAGGCTCATGTATGTCTTTGCTGGGATAATACAGCAAGCTACAGCAATAGCAGCAAGAGAGACAATATGTATGACAGGCAGCTCCTCCCATGCTGTGGCAGTAGAGTGGAGTGTGTGTGTGTGTGTGTGTGTGTGTGTGTGTGTGTGTACAGGCCTGAAGTCAGATGTGGCCAGTTAGTAGTTGTGAGGTTTGTTGTAATGTGAGGTTTGGGCATCATAGAAATCAGTATAAAGTAATGAAATGTAGGGCTCAAACCTCTTTTTTTCTCCAAATGACCCGCTGGTCCCAATTCCCACATGCATATCATACCCTTAGAATTATACGGTTCTATCTGACATTTTTGTCAAAATTGAGTTATTGACTATTCTAATTCTTTGACAACTTTAGAAGGTGACATGAGGTGTTTCTTGTAGTTGTATGCATTTCGTTGTTCACAGGGGTTATAAAGAGACCATAAGCAATTTTTATTAAGCTTCACTAAGCACAAGAAATGGATTTAATTAAAGCTGACCTCAGGTCATAAACTAATTTTATTATGAGAAAGATCGAAATCCATTTCTGGTTTTCATCTAAGGTTAAGTGTTTTGGTTTCATTGAATCCATTCATATGAGATAATTGAATTAGAGTTTCTGTTAATAAAGGCTGAATCATATTATGTTATGGAGCATTGCTGTAATTGAAGGAACAATTGCATGACGTCCTAGAATAACTTTTATTAACCAAATGAAAGGCATGGCAGGAAGTACTCACGCCCTCAAATCCACTTCAGACATTTTCCTGCAAATGTACCAGCAGGAAAAAAGTAAAGTCCCACAGGAGAGCACTCAGACACTGCAAATGGTTAAGAAGGCTGATGTGTCTAATGTTTCTCCCATACAGTTTATCAAAATTAGATTGTTTCTCCCATACTGTTTATCAAAATGTACTTAATGTAGAAATCCTTCAACATACAACTGGTATGTAAATCTTTGTGATGGTGTTAAAAGCCCAAAATTGTCAATATTTTGTCAAAATCCTGAAGTGTGGCCCAAATTCCTGTTTTCAAAGGGAGATAGAATAGAATCAGCCACCTGTCGTGAACACCAGAACTATTGTTGTTTTTACTGTACTATACAGGGGCTCCATTCTATCATCACTCAGATTTCCACAGATTACCCCAGACAATAGCAACAGGGAAGACCAACAGAAAAAAGACGCAAGTGTATAAATCTCGTGTGGGTAGAGAAACTGATATAAGATTCCTGGTGGACAAAATATAACAAAAACAAAAGAAACACAACAAGAAAAAAAGACCTGAATAAAGGTGAGTGGAGGTCTGTATGGAGATGACGGAGAGTGTGGTAGAAACAGATATAGTAAGACTTGGGTGGATAAAATAAAGCTCTTTTCAATGAAACAATGTGTGTGCACAGTGGCCTGTAGGATTTCTCTCACTGCTTTTTGCCATTCAATTTATCAGCAGCCCCATGCATCTCATGCCTGTGGTATGGGGGCGGCACTGGGTCCTCTGGCTTGGTGGTCTTTGATCGGTTCAGAGGAATTTCCTCTGCTTCCTTTGTCTATTATGGTTATTGAAAATGCTAATTCAAAAGAAGTTGACATCAAAGGGATCCGAGCCGAGGCCTGTGTAATTTGCTGGGGACAATAGGGGATGCTCGTCTGACTTAAACAAGGAAAGACCATCTCGGCTCCGTAAGATAGGTATGCCAGGTGTCCAGATCATCAGATCACAGTAGAAAAATTTAGACAGTCCACAGTCTAGTTTGGAACAGGTTAAAGTGGCTTTACAGAAGAGAAAAGAAACCGCATAGATGTTTATTGCAAATTACAGTTTATGTGAACTTGAATTTGGCATCCATTTGTTCTTGGGGGAGAAAAAAAAAACACCAACAACAACTGTTTGTCCACCATGCACAGTGTGCTGTGTTAATGATATACAGATCCAAGCACAGTGTGCTGTGTTAATGAGATACAGATTCAAGCACAGTGTGCTGTGTTAATGAGATACAGATCCAAGCACAATGTGCTGTGTTAATGAGATACAGATCCAAGCACAGTGTGCTGTGTTAATGAGATACAGATCCAAGGTTATGTGCCCTCTCTGTGTCTGAGCTACACACACTGCTTAGTCCTTCCAGGTTAGATTCCCAGCAGCATTATTCTTCATCCTACAGTATATCCAAAACACGTGTGAAGAAAATGCTCTACAGGCGAAAACACTACAATATGAGCTGCATGCCCCATTTCAGTTAAGGTGACATTTACGCTCAGGTTTCTTACCCAGATGCTCGACGCTGATCTTCAAAGTTGACCTCCCACTCTGCTGATGGATGGCCCGGGTCCAGTAGTGATGGCTGCATATCCATCAGACCAAGTCGGCCATAATGAATGGATCTGTCTTCTATCAGTCATGCTTTAATTTATGAGGTATTGTTCTCTCATGAGAAAAGTATAAATCCTTCATCGTCCTCCGACCTATCATCTGTAATAATGTGTTGAAGTCTGCGATTGTGATCCTATTGTTAATCAATCCTTGTAGAGCCAGATGAGTTGTCTACAGTGGTCATACTCGCTTCCTTCTTAGACAATCTGGGCCTGTGACTTGCACCTAATGCAGATATTGAGATGTGTAGGTCCTATTGAGCTCTGACATAAATCAATCTGATTCATACTGTCTGTCTAGACATTATTCATCACTTCTGCTTCAATTACGCTACTATACAAAGGTATTTCATTTTAATTTGGAATTCTTACAACTGGACCTTAGAGTAATCACATGGTGTTGGTCAAAGTTAGGAAAAATGGTAAAAAATGCAAAATTATACTTGTGTCATTTTCCAACTGTATTGTCTTAACAATAAAGCCGTTTAGAGTAGTATAACTCTACAGCCCAATACTCTTCACAAAAAACAACATTTATTCGCTTTTCAGTAAAGTAGTGGCACTGGATGCACTCTCTACTGTATTATTTAACATTTCAAAAGAAACATGTTTGGATATTTATAGCTGCAAGGGTAGCAGAGACAGAGAACACCCCTTCAGATTTTTCACTGGTACCTAGTTACCTGTAGTGACCTGTAGTGCTGCTCAAAAAAACCAAGGCGGGGATCACACTGGCCAGCGGCAAGTGGAAGCAGCAAGCGTAATGCAACGCTCAGACCATAATAAGTTCTATCTCGTTCCTAAGTAACAAACGGTTTGCATTAACTGACAATTAAATACTCTCGCGTTGCCCTTTGAAAGTTGAACCAAGTTCAACGTTCAGCTTGTTAACGCTGCCACCGTTCCGCAGCCGAACCATAGAACATTAGGAAACTTGCCACTTGCCAGTATGATCCCCGCCTCACTAGTGATGAAGACAATACATAGCAAAGAAGTTCCAAAGAGAGCCCACTGGTGTTTATGCATAGTGTGGGTGAATGTAGCTGAAGTCTCAAAAGCACACATTCTTTGCCAGTTCTACTAACACTGATTGCCTGAGAGGAAATGTAATGCTTGCAAAGAAACTGCAGTGTTGTAACAGCACTTTCTGTGTCAGGGTTATCAGGATAGGACCCAAGCGCAAGACTCCTCCAGGCAGAATTACAGACAACACACTTTACTGTTAACTTATTAACTACAAACTTACAGATAGTGATGGGACATTCGACACTGAGGCACCGAAGCTTGTATCACTCCCGTGAAGCAAATTGTTTCGACACGGTGTGTTGGAGCTTGTATCAAATTGGAATAAGCACGTGACTGGTGACGTCCGAAGCTTCGAACGTCACCGAAGGGTTTTGCTGGTTTCGAAAGTTTGCTGCTGCGCTGATACCCAACAGGAGCAACACTGCTGTATTCTCTGTAGCCTACTGCTGTAATTTAACAAAACCTTTGTCACGTGTCTTAGTTACTCAGCAATCATTGTTGCTGAAGACCTTTTTAAAGTTTTGAAGTCAAATTTCAAATATTTTTTGTTATTGCATAAGCCTAATAAAAATTCCTCGTAAAGTGACTCACGGGGATTGAACACACGTCACCAGATTTATCGTCCTCATCGCTACCTCTACTCTATCGTAGGCATACGGCAAATATGGATGTTCATGAACTATTTATTAATAACAACGGCCTGTTTAGTTCTAAAACACACTACCTAAATAATGCCTCTTGGTTATGAGTAGGCTATGACAGTTTATTGGATAAGGCCTACACTTTATTTATTTAAAGTAAATTGATATTGCCACATAGCAGACGGCTGCATTTCATGCTGCAGTTTGTTAAAACCGACTGAACACACGTACATTCAAACGCTGAACACACTAGGCTATATTCAAACATTATACTAGTTCTAATTTATTTATTTAATTTTCAGTCATCTCATGTCATGTGTCAATAGACCTCTGAAGTTCGCCTACAAAAAAGAACCAAAACGGCCATCTTTGCCCAAATAAGGAGTTCCGGTTGTTAATTGAAGCTAACTACCTATGGCAAGTTGCATTGCAAGTTAGCTCTGGGGTAGCAAAAGTCTTAGTGTGCCGCCTTCACATACCGGAGATCACAGTATCCACTCGAAGGCAGAGGACAAAAGTGTGTTCAGGAAAACGTCTGCATTTCAGACTTTTTCATCCCCGCGAGAGTTTAATAGGGGCGATAATTCAAAATCCCCATGTTATTTTCCCATAGGAAAAATCGCCAGATACCGGATGTCAAAGATGGCAGCTTTTTTGTAGGCGAACTTCAGAGGTCTATTCTGTCCCTCATGTTCATGTTGTAAGCTACGTTCGGGCATGTCGAATTCATAGCCGCTGTCATTTCTGCTGACCACCAGATGTCATTGTGTTGTCTTCGATGCTTTGACGCTTCGGATCATTTTGCGATACAATCAGGAAGAAGCTTCAAAAGCTTCACAAGGCTTCGTTCGCCCATCACTACTTACAGACTTACAAACATACAGGACTTCACCAGGACAAGACAGAGACGAACCGACAAAGGACAGAGGAACAGGGGGGTAGAAATACACCAATTAACAGAAAGACAGAAGACTGGACGAAACCAACAAGACAATAATGGAGAACAGGTGGTAGCAGAAAATGGAGGGAAAACTTACAAGACAGGAAGTACAAACCAAATAAGGAAATGGGTGGAGACAAAGACACATGACCAAAAAAGGTAAACACAGAGCACATGACACAGATCAATATAAAGAATGGCCACCAAGGTGGCACAAAGTCACTAGTCCAGGCAGGACCCTGACAGTCTGACTTGGCACATTCACATGGAGTTTCCCTTTGTTATGTTTACACTGGTGAGGAAGCTGAGATGATGATGGTGGTGTAAAGGAAAAAGGACTTTGAAAGAAAGAGTCCAAAGAAAGGCTCACTGAGTGTCTCTGATATTCATATCTGCGAGTCCCTGTACAATAATTTGCACCTCATCATTTGCATACACACATCTTGACCGTGTGAGTGAGGATGTATAATTGGTTTGAAACCAATGCTTTCTCTGAAAATGACAAGCCTTGTTATATCACAGAGTTGGCTCAGCTTGTTACATCTTGAGATGAATTGGTCTGCTAGTGTCTGCCAAGGCTGATCGATGGCATTGGGCCTAATGTATCCAATGGTAACATGAATGCAGAGGAAGCATGCTATTTATCTCCTTCTGCTTCGACTGTTGAGGTTTTGTTATCGCATAGAGGTACTCACTAGCTTGACCTTTGAATGGAGTAGGTTCGTGGGTTGCAATGAGCAACAATGAGCTTTTCTGAAAACGGTTATATGAGGAGACAACATGCGTGTGAGGTCCTCAACAGCACCAGTATAATATTATTTCTCAGAGACAGATTCAAGTAGGATTATTGAACAACACCCTGGCTGCATTAATGGAATTATCCGGAGTAAAATGCACTTTAGATCAATTTACGGATGATTGGGAGTACATACGTTGAGTTGACATCAAAATCATGTCATTCAGATGTGTTTTGAGAAAGTTACATTTTACCGTTTTTAGTCAAAACTCGTTAGCCTGGAAGTGACCAGGGCATGTCATTTCGCCGCTACAAAACGCTATTTTTATACCTCTTCTACAGTTCCAAACAACATTACACTTACGTGGCCTAAAGCCAAACCGAAGTATCCCGAGGTCTTTATGTGGTCGGATAGAGTCCAGAATGAATTTCATCAAGCCAGTACCTTTCCGGAAATGTTGCTGCTGCAACTGGCATCTTTAGGGTAAAGTCCGTAGGAGTCGATTGCATCACGTTTTTTCACGAATTGTGAATTTCCAGAGCGTGTTACTCCACACTCGGCAATCGACTCCTACGGACTTTCCCCTCTACTCACTACCACGTAAGTGTAATGTTGTTTGGAACTGTAGAAGAGGTATAAAAATAGCGTTTTGTATGCGAAATGACGTGCCCTGGTCACTTCCAGGCTAACGAGTTTTGACTAAAAACGGTAAAATCGAACTTTCTCAAAACACATCCGAATGACATGATTTTGATGTCAACTCAAAGTATGTACTCCCACATTTCAACTTTAATATCAATATGCAACACTACCAACATTTTTGTTCAGTTTGTTCATTTCAAAGTTTGCATGGGGAATCTAATCTCTCTTTTTTTTTTTTACAAATTCGGTTTTAACATTTCAATAGTAATCGCCCACACCACCCTAACATATGAAGACTCCTTTTAAAGTTATTGCACACCTGAAATCTCTCCATGATCTGACAAAAAAGGTAATGCACAGTCCTGCTCAGACATGCATGCCACAAAATGTTCAGCGCTATTATATGGCAGTATCATGCAAGAACCGTATTTGACGAACATGAAGTGGCCACAGAACTTTTGCAAAGATATGCTTCATTGGCTACACCAGACGAGCAAGTTTTTTCCCCCTTTACTGTCTATGCGTGCGAGCAGCGTATATGCGCTCCGCTTCCGTTGTTGTTTAAAGATTGAATGGGAAACGGATTTGGAGCCAAAGGCTCAAATTTAACGCAGCTACAATTTGTAAGGTATAACCAATATCAATTTAATGTTGATGTATGT
This sequence comes from Alosa pseudoharengus, assembly GCF_046254945.1. NCBI lineage: Eukaryota > Metazoa > Chordata > Actinopteri > Clupeiformes > Clupeidae > Alosa > Alosa pseudoharengus. The sequence continues at coordinate 11,054,318 of NW_027468650.1, read as the reverse complement.
ATGTATGTAGATGTATGGCTACATACATTCTTAAAATGGTTCTGGTCTAGACTTAAATATCTATTGAAAACTTCACAATGGAGCGTGTTTTTAGAGCGTGATCTGCAGGCGACCTGCTGGCTATTTTTAGAAGGTGCGCTGGGGGCGCCTCATAGCTGTCCCGCGGGCACCGTGTTGGAGACCACTGATCTAATCTTTCCTCACGATCTGTTCGCTGCCCGCCCCATAAGCAGGCCGTCAAAAAACGTGTCTCTGTAGGCAGCCTAGACTCCAAGATCTGTACACAAAAACAATTGGTGCTACCAACCACTCAAAACCAAAATAAATAGTGTTCCAACCAATCACTGACAGGGGATGGACACCGGAAGTTAGATAGTGCCCAGACCTCAGTAGTACACTATATGGTCCAAGACGGCCGTATTTGCAAATAAAAGTCATTTGTTTGGTATTTAAATGCTTTCTGAAATTATTTTCTGAAAGTTAGATAGAAACAGACACTGTACATGTCAAAAAAGCCTTTATTGTGATCCCAAAGGTGGGGAGTAGGGAATTCAGCGGGATCGGAACAAAACCTTAGCTTTCCAGACAATTGGCAAACTAATTGGAAAAGTTACTAATGTGATGGCTTGTGAAATAACATCTGGGCATTTATTGGACTGACTTAAGTTGCATACCGTCTGTGTTAACTTCTAGCCTGGCTAGCGCCACCACTTCTCAATGAGACGTGGTCTGGGAACCAAACGTTCTCGTATTTGAAAAAAATGCCCAGATCTGTTTATTGGGTGCCACGGATGTCTATCAAATGCGTCTCTGCATAGCTCATCATCGTCTTGCTTTCCCCCTTGTTCTGTGATTGGTCTCCTATCTCAGGCGAAAATTTGCTCCATGGTCTCCAGGCTGCCTTAGCAGCGTGAATCAAATCGCGCGCAAGGCAGCATGTATGGAAAGCCGATTGAGCATTTATTCTGATATCTTGATATCAGGCATAATTGTCATGTACATGTAAGCCATTTTTGTCAACTAGTTAACTAGTGAGCCATGTTTGTGTGAACTAGTTAACTAGTGAGGGCCAAAATATGCACACTAGTTAACTAGTGGGAGACAAAAGGCTCACTAGTTAACTAGTGAACACATTTTAGCTTCACTAGTTAACTAGTGAGAGCCAGAAATGTCTACTAGTTAACTAGTAAAGGCCAAAATGCATACCAGTCAGCTAGATGAAGGCTTTTGGGTCTCACTAGTTAACTAGTGACAGCCAAAAATTTGCACATGTTTACTAGTGAAGGCAAAACACCTCACTAGTTAACTAGTTGCAGTAGGTCAATGTCACTAGTTAACTAGTGAACCATAAATGGCTTACTAGCTAGCTAGGTGATGGCAGCAGGCTCACTAGTTAACTAGTTGATGCATCCTTTGTCCAAACTAGTTAACTAGTGAGGTCATAAATGTATACTAGTAAACTAGTTCAAGACAAAATTCACACTAGTCAACTAGTGGCGCAGAATTCAAATTAGGAGGCGGAGAATTCTGGAAATTGAGGCTTTCTATTGGCTCCCTATGTCCAAATAGAACATGACAACCAATCACAGTGCTGAATTTCACGAAATCCCACCCACAACATTTGCATGTGGCACACAAGTTAACATGCTGGCCAAAGGAACTCTAGCTAGTAAACTAGTGGCTTCAGTGTGACACTTACATGTAAACTAGTGAAGGCAGAACTGCTCACTAGTTAACTAGTGAAGACACAAATGCCCACTAGTTAACTAGTGAGGTCTAAAAAGTGTCACTAGTTTACTAGTGTGCACCAAAACACCCACTAGTGAACTAGTCACGGCAATTTCCATTCGACTAGTTAACTAGTGAGGTGCAAAAAGTGTCACTAGTTAACTAGTGAGCATATCTGCATTATTAATGCCTTTCACTAGCTTATAGAGGGCATTTTGAGCCTTACATGTTAGCTAGTGAGGACAAAACACTGTCCATAATGAACTAGCAGGAGAAAAATGCCATTCACACTAGTAAACTAGTGGAATTTGAATAAATACACAAACGGCTTGCATTTTGTGCAACTAGTTAACTAGTGGGACGTAACATTGTCCCACTAGTTAACTAGTGCGCAATGTCGCACTTGCATGCAAATGAAGAAGGCGGAACAAGGATTTTGATTGGTCCATTTAGGACTCAGAAACCTAGAAAACATGGCTGACTTCATCCAGGCTGTTCTAAGAGCAAACTTTTATAAACTAAGATCGTTTGGGCATAAAAATATGTTTTGATAACACGTCTAGTGACAAAGTTGTGGTGTATTGCTATAATCTTCGTTCAGTTAATGTCTACAATCTTTAGTTTTTCAGTTATTAGTCTGAAAATCGCGATAAAACTGGAGGCATTTGTATATGGTTGCCTAGCAACGAAATCTTTCAGTAACATGAACATTGATGATAGCATTGCTGATGTGGCAAGGCTAGCTCAAGTGGTTAAGCTGCAGGAGATCATGTAGAGACCAGGGTTCAATTCTTTAGAAGTGCATGATTTTTTTTCTTGAGCTTTTAATTACTTTTGAAACCATGTGCAGTTAATGTGTGCAGTTAATGTGTACAATCTTTTGTTTTTCAGTTATTAATCAGAAAAGCGCGACTGAATGGATACATGTCTGTGGTTGCCTAGCAACAATAAACAAAGAATAATATTAAAATCGATCCCTTGCATGGGGTTTCCCTGTTATTATTAAAAACCATTTTGACAGAATATGAGATACTGCATACTGCAGGCTCTGCTTTACTATCTATACTGAAGTACCGTTGCAGAGCAGTGTGTCACTTTAGCCACTAGGGTCACCCATCAGGACCTGATCACGAGGCTATGAACAGTAAATTTACATATAGACTGGGTGGGATTCTTACATGATACCCAATAGGAGTCTTCTACCCACCCTCTCATTAGAATATGCATAATGATAGTTTGAGGCACTAGTTAACTAGTGAGCTGCTTCACTGCCACACATGCAAACTAGTAAGACTTAAATTGTTCCACTAGTTAACTAGAGGACAAAAATGGTCAGCTTGTTTGTGTTTTTAGGTGTAACTAGTTAACTAGTGAACAAAATATGCATGCCACTAGTTAATTAGTAAGCCCCACAACACCCTCACTAGTAAACTAGTGGGCATTTTGGCCTTTGCATGTTAACATGTGAGCGTTTTGGCATCTCACTAGTTAACTAGTGGGGCTGCAATGGCCTTCACTAGTTAACTAGTGGGCATTTTGGGGCACACTAGTAAACTAGTGACACTTTTTGCACCTCACTAGTTAACTAGTCGAATGGAAATTGCCATGACTAGTTCACTAGTGGGTGTTTTGGTGCACACTAGTAAACTAGTGACACTTTTTTGGACCTCACTAGTTAACTAGTGGGAATTTGTGTCTTCACTAGTTAACTAGTGAGCAGTTCTGCCTTCACTAGTTTACATGTAAGTGTCACATTGAAGCCACTAGTTTACTAGTTAAAGTTCCTTTGGCCAGCATGTTAACTTGTGTGCCACAAGCAAATGTTGTGGGTGGGATTTTGTGAAATTCTGCGCTGTGATTGGTTGTCATATTCTATTTGGACATAGGGAGCCAATAGAAAGCCTCAATTTCCAGAATTCTCCGCCTCCTAATTTGAATTCTGCGCCACTAGTTGACTAGTGTGAATTTTGTCTTGAACTAGTTTACTAGTATACATTTATGACCTCACTAGTTAACTAGTTTGGACAAAGGATGCATCAACTAGTTAACTAGTGAGACTACTGCCATCACCTAGCTAGCTAGTAAGCCATTTATGGTTCACTAGTTAACTAGTGACATTGACCTACTGCAACTAGTTAACTAGTGAGGTGTTTTGCCTTCACTAGTAAACATGTGCACATTTTTGGCAGTCACTAGTTAACTAGTTAGACCCAAAAGCCTTCAACTAGCTGACTGGTATGCATTTTGGCCTTTACTAGTTAACTAGTGGACATTTCTGGCTCTCACTAGTTAACTAGTGAAGCTGAAATGTGTTCACTAGTTAACTAGTGGGCATTTATGCTGTCACTAGTTAACTAGTGTGCACAAACATGGCTCACTAGTTAACTAGTTGACAAAAATGGCTTGCATGTTGGCCTGATATCAAGATATCAGAATAAATACTTAAGCGGCTGGCCAAATTACATAGAAGTTAACAAGTGGGAATTTGACATTCAGTAGTCAGCTAGTAAACATTTTTGAACCTTACTAGTTGACTAGTAATATATAGAAGTCTTTAAACTAGTTAACTAGTGCACATTGCAATGTCCACTAGTTAACTAGTGAACATGCTGAGCATTACTAGTTAACTAGTAAGATATGAAACATATTAACTAGTTAACTAGAGAGAATTTGGGCCTTACTAGTTAACTAGTGAGCATTTTGGCTGTCACTAGTTAACTAGTTCACAGAAACATGGCTCACTAGTTAACTAGTTGACAAAAATGGCTTACATGTATGACAATTATGCCTGATATCAAGATATCAGAATAAATGCTCAATCGGCTTTCCATAAGCATGGGAACACCCAGGCTAGTTAACAAGGAAAATGCTCTGTTCATCCATTACTGTATATTACCCCTTTAAAAAAGACATAAGTCCACCAGTGTGATGTAACTTTGTTATTACATAGGCCTACATGCTGGCATAATATTGATATAACTGGACTTTTTGTATAGACCAGTGATCCTCACTATTTTTTTCACAAGAGCCACATTGGCAGTGCAAAATCAAAAAGAGAGCCACTTTTACGACAACATACTAACTCACCTTTGCAAATGTGCATTTCTACATATAAATATCCCACAAAAAAAGAAATAACACAGCCAATACAGCTAAATATATACAGCTAATGCTTAATAACTTCCTTTCACCTTCATTATTTGGGTGAAGGAAGAAGTATAATTCAGATGTTTGCATTTTTGTAGTACAGTATTGTATGTTTATGAAGCACATTTGATAAAATATATTGACTGTGTTACCACATAGCCTACAGTGGGTCCCATTTAGAAATGGCCACATAGCACATTCGCGCTTTCCGTGATACACGCAGCTGCATGAAATGTATTACATCTTATCACCACAAGGTGGCAGTTTAAGTCCGCTGTAGCATTGCCGGTCAACAGGGCAGCGGATTGCATTCAAAGGCGTTGCAAGTGGCAGTGAGATACTGTAAGCAGAACGAAATTAAAGATCACCTCGTTGAAGTCATACAGTAGACCAAGGCTAAATCAGAGCCTACTTTTGTTTTTATCAAGCTGGGGCCAGAGATGATGGCCTTTGGCGAACAGTTTAGGCCTACTCAAAATTAGTAAAACCAAATTTGGCGAAATCTCGCCAAAGCTGCATGCGAGCCACCAATTATAGCTTGACGAGCCGCGTGTGGCTCGCGAGCCACGCAATGAGTAACACTGGTATAGACTGTGACTTATGATCAGTAGAATCACAGCCTATATTACACCCTTTGCACAGTTTAACAGCTACTTACTGAACCTCCAGAGTGTGGAGTAACCTTTTCTACACATCTCTATTGTACTGTCCAAAACATGATGCATGATGGAAAGAGTCAGGACAAAAGCTTCCAAGGAGCCAGGAAAGTATATGTACTGGACTTTTATTGACTTTATTCATAGTTGCAGAACACAGGTACACAGAGCAAGAACAGGAATTTTAGCCACAAATATGCACCAAGGACATCATTTCAAGAGAGAAAATAAAAGTAAAGTTTTCAAATATGTTATATCTCTTTTTGAGCCATAGCAAAATGACAATGATGAAGGACTTCAATGATAAAGGTTAAATTCAAGAGTTCCTTTCCAGAGTGGGAGCAACAACAAATGCTTCAACTTGAACTTTGAATAGCACATCAAATTCAAGTACCACTTTGTGTGTGTGTGTGTAAATACTAACAGATGTTTCAAATGACAGCACCGCTCTAGGTCTTCTGGCAAAGTGCATGCAATAGACACTGTCGATACTCAGGTCAAGGCAGACATATGCTAATATGTGACCTTCTACCAGGATTAGCTCTGTGCTCTTAGAGATCTCTCTGTGGCATTGAGTCTCCATGACACCCCTCCTTTTATGACAAATCCCCTTGATACTTTAAAATGGTGTGTTCTTAAAGTACTGCATGAACGCAGAGACGTTGCTTTGAAGTGGCAATTCAAATAACAACCTATACAGTATCTGCTGAAGGTGACTTCTATTCAGAAGACAGACCTATACAATGTACAAACCATTATGAATAGTGACACACAGTATGCTTTATAATAATAACTAAATAGGTCTCTAAACTGAGCTAAACACTTGACAATCTCACTTAGTCAGCATGTGGCACAAAGTAGGAGGCTATTATCTTAGCGCAAGGGCATGTACTACTCACAAAAAGTTAGGGATATCTGGCTTTCAGGTGAAATGTAGTACAGAAAGTACTGAAACATTAAACTTTTGGACATGCACATTCAAAAGTTCAGAGAAGGTCACATTAAGTTCACCTATAAAAGTTATAGTGGATTTTAGATTCATTCTAGCCTGGCTAACGTTAGACCTCATCTCATTGCGATGGGGTCTGGGAACTACAAGTTCATTTTCTCGTATTTGAAACGTGGTTTACGAACGCCCAATACAAATGTCTATCAAATGCGTCAGTACGTAGCTCATAACCGCTTCGGGATGTTGTCATCGTCTTGCTGTCTCCCCTCCGTTCTGTGATTGGTTCTTTCGTTGAGGTTAAAACTAAGTCCATGGAATCCAGGCTGCCTAGCAGCGTAAATAAAATCATGCGCAAGGCAGCATGAGAAAAACCAGGCTAGATTAATTCTGAAATTTCACCCGAAAGCCAAATATCCCTGACTTTTTGTGAGTAGTGGAACTACTGACTTTATTTCAAACACAACTGAGAGAGCATCTCATGAAATCATGTAGGTGTAGGAGTCTGATGAAAAGACTTTGGGCAGAGATTGTCATTCTATACAAATACTCTAAAGTAAAAAAGACACATTACACGGCTATGTGTGTTTGTTCGTAAAGGGATGCAGAAATTAATTGTAGTGCAGAAGCGCAGAAATGGATTTTTGTATGATTGTAGATTGTAGTTTTGTAGGATTGTAGATTGTAGTTTGAATTTGATGTGCTATCCTCTGGACCTTCACCTTGTGGCATGGTTGTAAGTTCTTATGATTCCAACGCAACCACAGGGATGTAGTGGAGGCTACACAAGTAAACGCAATTTATCCACCTCTGAAATTTCAGAAACAGAGTTTATTCACCTCTTATTAGAGTGTATCCACCTCTCAAAAGAGTTCAATTCACCAATTGCAACTTTTAACATTGAAAAATCACACTGTATTATCCACCTTCACTATATATATATATATATATATACACACTCATCAACACTCTAGGAACCATTTGATACCACTAGTATTGTTATAAACATTGGACAATAACCTCCATCAAACATGATCTGAATGCCTTTTTTAAAAACCCGCTACCACATGGCACAGTCCACCTTACCGTGATCACAGAATTGAGTTTATCCACCTCTTATTCTACCACTAAACCACTGAACGCAACATGTCAACATGAATGTTTAATCTCTCACACTATGACAGTTTCCATACTGAGAGTGGGGAAGTGAAACAAGAAAATGAAGGATTGTGGGAGTTTGCTTTGTCTTTTGGAGGACAGAATTTGATTAAAATCAACAGAAAACTAATCACGCTTGGAACACAGTCGAAATTAGGTGATTGACTTTGCCTGCAAACACCAGGTGAAGTTAGAAAGTCAGAAAGTTGAAAACATTGAGAAATCCCGCGATTTTTTGCATAGATCTCCATTTGAGGTCACCGAGTGCTACACTCTGGGGGCATGAACATGGACCCTGATGGTAATTGATAGAAAATGCATAGTATGGGAAGTTTCAATGTTCATTTTTGTGTCTAACATGTAATGTAAAAGGACATGCTATTAAATAGGACCCAATTCCCTTATTGTCCTTCTTTTCCCACTCTCTCTTTTATGCTCCTGACTCTATGATGACTTTCTCATTGTTGTCTTTCTTCTCTTTGTTCAAAAGAAGAACATTATGCAAAACGAAATTCATTCCTTTGAAGGTCTCAAAAAAGATCTTTCTTCATTTTGTGCCCATTGGGATTGTCCCTCCATAGTGAATAGGGTTCTATTTTTGTCTTGCTTGCAACTCTGTACATTGAAATTATGTCATTGTTGTCCATCATAACATACAGTACATTCTTGACAACTGCTTGGCTTCAGTGATTCCATGCAAAAACTTACTCAGTTGTCAAATTTCACCAGATGTATTCTTCAGTTTGCTTTATTGTTTATTTATTCTTCGGTTTGCTTTATTGTTGTATTGATATTGCAAGTGTATTCCCATCAAATTTCCATGGACAAAATTAAGCCTTTTGAAAAATGAATATTTGACAATGTCAGTCTTTCCCTTTTCCCAAAACACCAACGTTGGGGTGTAAATGACATATCACGGTAATTATCTGCATTTTACATTCTATCGAATGATTTCACATCCAGGCCCTTAATTTAAACATTGGGCAAAGTACAAATTCATAAGTCTAACCAAAACTAATTCAATTGATATGCAAAATCTATTACCTAATTTGCTTACATCTGTGGGTCAGTCCAAATCTCTCACACTCCACATGGTGGCTCTCACTCATGCATGAGAACTTTACTCATTGACTGACTTTGCACTTGATTTGTCCAGCATTCAAATTAGGGCCTCAGTGTCACACTTCTAACTATATGGTTGCTGGTATGGATTATATATATATATATATAAATATATATATTATCACTCTCAGAACAGACCGGTGTTCTATTGTCCACTGCAGCTCATTTAAATCCTGTGTCTCCCTCTCAGAGCCACTCTGATACTACACACACACACACACACACACACACACACACAGATATCTGGATATCTCCTGCGCTCTCCACTACACTAGGGTCACAGGTGTGACTTACAAATAATGCGGAGGAAAGGGAGACTCACCTGAGGGGACAGATTACCACATATATGTGTTCCATGCTGACTACTCTGCCTGCACACACACACACACTGTCTCTCTCTCCCATACACACACATACTCTCTCTCTCTCTCTCTCTCACACACACACACAGAGACACACACTGACACACACACCTCTCTCTCACACACACACCTCTCTCTCTCTTTCTCTCTCTCTCTCTCACACACACACACACTCTAACAGGCCTGAGGAGGAAGGAGGGACCTTAATGCGGGAACTGTCCCTGCAGGAGCTTCACACTCACCAGGTGCAGTGTGTGTGAGAGAAAAAACACCTCACCTCAGATCAGCACTCCATGCTGGGAGGATCACTCCCTGTCTTCTTTCTTTCTCTCTCTCTCTCTCTCTCTCACACACACACACACACACACACACAAAATGGAAAATGGAACCTTAAAAATGGACACTTGCAGGTTTCCAAAGTCTGACCAGAGGGTCAAAAGTGCAAGAGCACAGATGCCTTTTCTCTGACATTACAAGGACTTGCATTGTTAGTTACAACAGGCCTCCCGTGCTGTATTATGTTTAATGTCACACCAGTCATTGTAATGGAACCAACTGATAAGCCTGCTCTGTCCGTGTGTGATGGCGACACCTGAGCACAGCAGCAGCACAGCCTTTCTCTTACGTGTAAAAACATATGAATAAACACTTATCATTACAATATGGGCAGCAGCCTGGTTACAATGTCAGGGCAATCTAAGATGCCTGCATATGGACCCTTTCAACAATAAAAACAAAAACAATGCTTGAACGTTCTATTTGGGCCCCAATATACTTCCTCTGCATTAAGATAACATATGGAATGTTAAAACGGAAGTCTTGTGGGGCCAACTATGATGCTGATAATGGAACTCTCTTGAAAGGGTCTATACCAGAGTTGTGCAAGTTGACTTGTCAGACGTGTTGACATCTTTGTCTCAGCAGATCCAGATGACCAGTCCTCTGGGTAGTTGGACCGAAAGGTAGTGGCTCGTCTAAGGAACCATGAAATTCCATTGAATCCAAGCAAATGCACAGCAATTGAGCAATCAGCCATTTTAAGACATGAACAAAGACACACACAATAACAAAGCACACTCAGATTACCACAGATAGATTCATGCTTTTAGGGCCTGTGTCCACCAATCACGTTTTTTGCGCTGATAGCGCCCTTAACTTAATTTTTAGAGTGCTTCGGTCAAGTGTTTATTGTTGCTAGGTTACAGTCGTTGTGAGAGAACTGACATTGACGAGCCCAGCACTGTTCTAAAAGTTGAATAGATTTCAAATCTCAGCGCTGTGAGCTCTGCGGATAAAAGCAGTCGCACGAGGGGTTTTTCCCGCCAAAGGGCGCTGAGCACTGTGAACGTTGAACTTCATATGACTTGAAATAGTTCATAGAATATGAATTGAAATGTAACAATAGTCGCCGTCCGCACAAAGAACGTGATTGGTGGACACAGGCCCTTAAGCTTCCCTTTGAATTTTGGACGATGAAAGTAGGCTAAGGCACGACTATGTAGTGGGTTTGGACAGTTAAATGTTTCATCTGCTATTCCTAAGAACAGTGCTAACTAGAAATGCAATGCCAGAAGAATTACAATAGCAGATGGAAAGCTGAGGATTGAAAATTGATTCTACATCACTTTTGCGCCCTTCATTAATATTGAAGCAACGTTGAAATTCTAACTAAAGATCAATGTGATTTCAATGGTATTTCAATTGATATTATACTTAGTAAACCACTATTAATCTGGCAAAATATTGGGAAATGTATATCCTGCTTTATCTACAGCCAGGATAAATTTGGCTAGGCCTAGGTATGTCTGGTTTATGTGTAGCGGGTACAAATATTGTTACTGTGCCTTTAAGAGGTTAGCTCACGTGAACGCGCAGGAAAAGGAACGAGCAGAGCTGGAGTAACGTGAATGAGTCTCGTCGACTGAGTGATTACTGTTACCGGGCTGAACCAAAGTTAGAAAGTACGCCGCAGTTAAGCCATATTTGGTGGATTTATAAGTCAGTATCACGTTAATATTGTTTACGTTTTATTTAGTATTGAGGGCATCAAAGTTGGGGTGCATTTCATTTAAAAGTAAACATTTGCTACTAGAGGGAGTAACGTAACATGGCGGCATATGTTGGGCTACACAGAAGACGGCTGGAAGAGCGTTGAGGTGTGAGCTGGAGACAAATGTTTCGTTTATGTCGTTTACTATAGTGTAGTGAAATTCGTTTATTTTGTTAGTTGTGTGGATTTTGGATGAGTGACTGCAGCATACAGGAGGTGTTGTTAGAGAAGCTAACCCCTTTGCCTGTTCACCTAACGTTACACGAAGTGCCGATGTTGTGTGCCTTCTGGTTTCTCCACCTACTGGTTTCCTTGCGCGTGCATGCGCTGCAGCAGTTTGTTCACATTCACAAACAAGTTGTTTTAGGCGGTTTGATGTCGCTTTTCATACGCCATGAGCGCTCGGCTACATTACAGCCACTCGGACAAAAGACATGTAAAAAAATATATGTTTTGAAAACTAGCATTAAACTGGATTCGATCCCGCATAAGCAACACATGCATGACTCTCTCCAGCCTGATTCCCTACTCCTTGAGCCAACTATACCTGGCTATTACGCGATACAATTAACTATTGTAGGCTACCATCAATTAATAACGTAGGCAACACCCAGGTAACATGTTGTCCAGGCTATCTGAAACAAGTGGTTGCCCTTCATCTAAAACAACTGGTTACCTTGGGCTGCTACGGTCGTCAGTGCACTGTGCACAGTATGCTACTCTTTGTGGTTCATCAACTAAAAATTTGGTGATGACGTTATTGTAGGCCTAGTAGACCTAAATTCTGAGAAATTAAATGGTACGAGAGAAGAAACGATCCACATAGCGCACCAGACCGCGATTTCTTCAAGGGTTGAATGAAGGGAGTTTGCAAAAATTAGCGTATTTTTCAAGTCAATAAACATTCTTAATTTTCGAATGTCTTTGTCAGGGAACATTTGACTTTTCAAAACCACAGCTAGGCCTGGTAGTCGCTCAGACAAGGAGTTATAAGATAAAGGCAATACCATTTGTGTCACCTAATGCAAGACAAAATGTTGCTACGGTGTCGCTTGCGTGGTTAATTAATAGGTGATTTGATGATGATGTTTACAGAATTGGAGTAGCTCAAAGAGATAATGTGCTAAATAGGTCGGTCTGGTTCATATGTCTGCGTATTTATTGCAGGTTCGAATCCAGTGTAATGCTATAAAGTGTGCAAAATTATAGCCTTTATTTTACAAGTAGCCTATTTTGTACGAGTGGTAGTAGTGTAATGATCATGGGATAGATATGAAATGCGACTTCAAATCCGTCAAAAACAACTTGTTTGTGAATGTTTGACAACTCCTGCAGCTGTGGTGAGCAACGCGAGCACGCGCAAGGAAACCAGTAGGTGGGAAAAACCAGAAGGCACACAACACCGCCATTTCGAGGTTGTGTTGCTGATGGCTAGTGAACCAAAGTCTGAGAAGATAGACTGGGAAGGTTCCTGCCCTGCCATTTATCCGACATCCACGTTGTGATCCCGCTGGTTGTGGGTAACTACCTCTTTACAACAATTACACTGACAAAACACGCACACACGCGCTCTTCAGCCTGAACAGAACTGAACTGAACTGAAAGCTGTGCTCATACCCACTCACTCACACACACGCCATTCACACTACGTTCGGAGAGAGACAAGACTGTTACTGATTCTCTCACACTTCCACACGGCGCCTGAACTGAACTGAACTGAAACGCGCCTGTACACGGACAGCTAACGTCATTTACACTGACTGTGCACACACTATTTTGAATGTGAATGTTTTTCTTTTGATTGTCATTCTGCCTAAATTTGGGATTCTGTTTTGGATCGAATGTATCATTACCCTGAGATTCATACTGGTTTTCACAGTTTGGTATTTTGAAGAAATGTGAATTTAATTGACCTATTAATCATATATGAAAGTCATTTGAAGTGGATGTCTGATCTGAAGGGAAAAGTGTTATAGAACAGTAAGTCCATTATCTGTGAGATTGTTCATTCATGTCAATCTAATGACAAAGGTGGATTGATGTTTTCTTGTTACATGTTAAAAGATAGTTTTGTAAGCACAACTTAAAGTTATCTAAAGGTCCTGTGTTTATCATTTAGTACCTTAGGAGGGAGTAATAAATATTATTTCCCTTAACTATTATAGTCATCTGTCTTTTGGGTTACTTACCTGGGGGTAGGGGCGTCCCACCTGATTCAGCTAGACTTGGATAGTGTAGGGGTGAGTGTATAGTACATCCAGCACATACTTTTCATACACCACAATCCCTTCAGGCAGCCACCGGACAGTCCTTACATCCTGAAGCCCACTTTAACCAGTCTATTAAGCCCACACTTAGTCTGGGCTGCTGAACAGGACACAACTTGCTCGTATATACACGAACATTGGGGCTACAGCTATTGGGTGTGGGGGACCTAGATCCTGTCCCACTCAGAGCTCCCTAGGCTAAGCACTGTACTATCCCCTACAAGGCGGCGGCAATAACTCCGACTGCCACATATGGCACAGAGGCCATGGCCTCGGTTGGATCAACCTATCTCTCTCTTCTTCAGTTCTCCATCGTTGTAATTCTTCTTCTTACAATGCAAGTTAATCACTTTTGTATGCAAATGACTACATATTCCATCATTCATATTTCTCAGTTAAACCAGCCTGTTTGATATAGGCTTATCGTTATCCACACACTAGAACATTAAGTCCTTTTTTTGAGCTGTGCAACTTGGTTTCAATTTATTGGCTTTAGATGAGTACTTGAATCCTATTTGAAGACTTGCAGTGCAACACATTCTGCTGGGATATCCCTCGCGAGTGTCTTTTAGCATCGCTCAAGGAATTACAATAGCGGATGGAAAGCTGCTGGCTTAATGTTGGTGGGGAGATTCCAAAAAAAAAACCAATTGAAGTTCATACAAACCCTCGTACCAAAAAACCTTGTGTGTCAGGCATTCTTGAGATGTACTTCAAGCTGTTCTGAAGTTGTGACACAAGCACGAAAGCTGGCCTTTGGAAAATGTAGTTCAAAGAAAGCCTAATTGTATGCAATGCAATAGGCTACCTGCAAAACAGGCCTTTCAGTTGGTGTTGATGACTGCTCATTCTGCACCCAGATAACAATTAGTCCTTGAATTTATGTTAAATCAACATTACTTTGTCAACGTTAAATCATTGAATCAACGTCACACTGCAAAATTTATTCTACATCACTTTTGCGCCCTTCATTAATATTGAAGCAACGTTAAAATTCTAACTAAAGATCAATGTGATTTCAATGGTATTTCAATGATATTATACTTAGTAAACCACTATTAATCTGTCAAAATATTGGGAAATGTATATCCTGCTTTATCTACAGCCAGGATAAATTTGGCTAGGCCTAGGTATGTCTGGTTTATGGCACAGAGGCCATGGCCTCGGTTGGATCAACCTATATCTCTCTTCTTCAGTTCTCCATCGTTGTAATTCGTCTTACAATGCAAGTTAATCACTTTTGTATGGGTTAAACAAAGGAAGAAATTTGGCGCCAAAACAAGCCAACATGGTTGGTTCTCCACTTGGCATCAGACACACCTACTCACACCTACTTCACACCTATCTGAAGAACATGAGGAGAGATATCTTATATATCAGAAATATCACTTATAGAATGTTCCAAACATTCTCACAATCAAATCATTACAATCCTTGTACTGAGACTATTACAATGATACCATGACACATGGATACATTATAGCAAAGTAACATCCTTTGTCTTGTGGATCTGATAGCCCTTGGAACCAGTACATTAGCATTTCATTGGGAGAGGGGAGGATGTCTTTATTTAATGCCAAGAGGGCTCACATGGCCACCAAAACCAGTCTTGAAACTCCAAAATAATTCCCATCAAAACGTAGTTCAAAACGAATGCTAAGTTTCAGCCAGTGACTGTTTGACATAGAAGGCCATTTCCCTCGTCAGGCCAGCTATCGCTAGGAAATAAAAGCCGGCTAACAATTTGAGTGTGAATTACTTGGCTGCTAACATTACCGCCGCCACTGCACACAACTGCGAACTTAGAAACATTCCCGAGGTCTAGCTAATGTAATATAACTTACCTACTGAATCCTCGGTTATCGCTTAATCAAGTTATGAAGTTCCTCGACGTAATAGCAATATTATCAAACAAGCTAGAGTTAAACTTAACGTCCTGTCTAGACAAAGCAGCTACGAGTTTGTTGCTAATCGATGACTGGTATTGTCAGCTTGCTTGCTTACTTGATTACTAGCCGTGTCGTTAAAAACAGAATTCACATACTCCATTCGAATAAAAAACACCAATTAATTGTAACTTACATTGGGTGTGGTAGGCAAACGTTTGTTTCATCGTAGTTTGTTGGATGAAGCAGACGCCAAGAACGTAAACTTTCTTGAAGAGAATTAAGCAGTGTGGTCGAAAGCGATTAATTACAGGCTGTGTAGTACTAGTTCAGGGAGCACCAGATTGTATGCAGGTGGACCCGCACCTGATTACTTTACGACCCTTCTAAATGAGCCCCCTTTGTGATGTCATAGAGAGAAAAATACGTTTTGTAACATTTGTAATCCCCTATTTCTCAAAAGGTATAAACTTTAAAAAAAATCTGAAATGATAACTCTCTTGCCCAATTCCAGACCTACACAATGGTTATTTCAACATGTCTGTACGTTAAGTGGCTTTAGAGCTGCATTCATTTTTGAAAAGGTAAAAAGAAAAGGTTATAAGATGAAGAAGCCAGGAGATTTCATGATAGTGGATTCCATCCACTATAATTACACTGCAAAAACTGCTTATCTAACAAAATCTAAGTGTTATTAATCTTATATCAAGATAAAAAAAACGAGTTGGTATTGTTTTCAGTATAAAGAAACTTACCTAGCGCTTTCTTGTGAAATCATTTGACTTAATTTAAAAACAAATGACTTATTTTAAGACATCTCATCTTGAAAACAAGCAAATTTGTCTGCCAGTGCGTTAAGCAAATTTGTCTGCCAGTGCGTTGAGCAAATTTGTCTTGATAAGACTCCTTAAAATAAGTTAAAGTCTTCCTAAATTAAGTCAAATGATCTTTTGAGAGGGCGCTAGGTAAGTCTTTTCATACTAAAAACAATACCAAATAGATTTTTTAATCTTAAAGGAACACGCCACCCAATGTCAGTAGTAATATATGTTCTTACCTTAACTTTCACGAGTTGAGTCATACCTCTCCCGTGTCGGAACGTGCACTCAAACGCTCTGGTGCGCGGCTGGACTGTGTTAGCATGTTGCTATGCTAGCGGGCTTTGCCGTAACTAACCGTAGAAGTAATCAAAAACATCCACGTTTTCCCGACTTAAATACATTTGCACGAGTAGTTGATAGAAATGTCTACGGCCACGCAACATGAAACGTGGCGATTTTCCAAGCGAATAAACAGGAGAACTACAATGTGTGACGCAATAGCACTTGGGAGTACTTCGACCTAGCGTAGTAGTATTGTTAACACCTAATTGTAGATCCTATCCACCACAGAGTTTAGAATCCATGCTGGATCGACCCTCAGCCTCTCCCTCCCCTCTGAGCGAGAGAGAGGCACACACACTAGAGATGCGCTGATGGGCTATTATTTCAACCATAACTGCATAGCAAAACTTATCATCCATCAGCCATCCATCAGCACCAAAGTTTTTTGACCAATTTTCAAAACCGCACCCGCCCACCATCCGCTGGTTGTTTTAATGTAGGATATGGGTGATGCAGCGCTGCTGACGTGAGGCTAGAAAGCCCTTGCCTGTTCTAGAAAGACTGATCCAATGCAGCAAATATATTAAAAGGCTAAAGTCGTACATTGGCTATGTTGTAGCCTATCCCCAGAATATCAGCAGCAAACTCAGTCTCTGTCTCGCAAAACAGTCTCCAAATAAAACGCACATCGGCCTGTTGCCTATTCTGCCAGCTTGTGACAATATATCGTCCAAAATGCTCGATTGCATTGCATTCTCCACATTTTTAGCAAAATTTTCATGTACCACATCAGCATTTTTGTTCAGTGAATCTTTTGTAAATTGCTCAATTAGGTATTAACAATACTACTACGCTAGGTCGAAGTACTCCCAAGTGCTATTGCGCCACACATTGTAGTTCTCCTGTTTATTCGCTTGGAAAATCGCCACGTTTCATGTTGCGTGGCCGTAGACATTTCTGTCAACTACTCGTGCAACTGTATTTAAGTCGGGAAAACGTGGATGTTTTTGATTACTTCTACGGTTAGTTACGGCAAAGCTCGCTAGCATAGCAACATGCTAACACAGTCCAGCCGCGCACCAGAGCGTCTGAGTGCACGTACCGACACGGGAGAGGTATGACTCAACTCGTGAAAGTTAAGGTAAGAACATATATTACTACTGACATTGGGTGGCGTGTTCCTTTAATAAGATCAATAACACTTGGTTAGAATTCATTTTTTGCAGTGTATATATAGTAGGGGTGTGAATCTCTCATGTAAAAGACGATACGATTCGCATCTAGATACATGGCCATTGGGCACGATTCGATACAAGAAAAGAAACATGTTTATAAAAAACGATTCAGTACGATTCGATGCGATGCAATTCGATGCAGTTAAAGAATGGAAAGCATTCTGAAAGATTTTTGCACATTAATTTTATATTATCAATTATCATGGTCATGGTTGTCAATTAGGCAAAAAAATGTGTGAATATGATTATCTAAACTGAGGTTTGTTTCATATACTGTATTGAAATGAAAAAAAGAATAGTCTACATTTCAGTCAAACACAGCAGCCAAATACAACATAAAAATACATTTTTATAGACTTTACAGATTTTATAGAGTTATATCTGATTGTTTTCATGGAGCTGTAGCCTTGTTGAGGTAAGACGATACCGAAATAAAATAAAACAGTGCTTAAGACACTCTTGGCCTTTTCTCATATACTGTAGCCTAAGCCTACCCCACAAGAATAAAATAGGCCTACAAATCAATGAACTCTCTGGGCTTATTTTGTTCCAACAGTAGACCTAATGCAAGTCTGAGTGAATATGAACAAAATCATTGGCTAATAATTTGTGCATCGTTTTAGCAGCAAGGGCCAAATTATTATTTAACATTAAGGAAATCCCTTCATCAAAGGTAAGGCTACTCTATCGTTGCTGTTTAGGAATGCTAAGAGTGTTTAATTTTGCGCTGGATTTCGAAAAACAAAAGCCGACCGAGTGCAAGTTGTCACATGCTTAAAGGAGAATTCCGGTGTGATTTTGACCTAAAGTGTTTTGAAACATGATACCGAGTGTGAACGTATGTCTCATAGCCCATCTCGGCTTGTCCCCTGCACTCCGAAATCTGGCGCTAGTTAGCCGATGCTACCAACAAGGCGGTCAATGGTGGTGCCTCGGCATCGGCATAGCCATGCAAATAAATCACTGTTTTACACCATTTACGAGGCTCAATGTATCTCCACACTTCATTGGTAGACTTCCAAGGGCCCTGACATTTAAAACGAGACATTGAGAACTTTGAAAAAGCACTGGTAGTTTACTTACAAGACGATTTATACAGACAGTATCTTCTCGAAGTTTAGCGTTTGCAGCCATCTTGAATTTAGTCACGATAAGTCGAGCGACGAGTAAGAATGAACAGGTATGATAAGGGATCAGATTCCAAAAATAATTCCATGGAAATGCATGGATTCCAGTTGCTGCTACTGGAAGAAACTGTAATCCATGCATTTCCACAGAATTATTTTTGGAATCTGATCCCTTATCATACCTGTTCATTCTTACTCGTCGCTCGACTTATCGTGACTAAATTCAAGATGGATGCAAACGGTAAACTTTGAGAAGATACTGTCTGTATAAATCGTCTTGTAAGTAAACTACCAGTGCTTTTTCAAAGTTCTCAATGTCTCGTTTTAAATGTCAGGGCCCTTGGAAGTCTACCAATGAAGTGTGGAGATACATTGAGCCTCATAAATGGTGTAAAACAGTGATTTATTTGCATGGCTATGCCGATGCCGAGGGACCACCATTGACCGCCTTGTTGGTAGCATCGGCTAACTAGCGCCAGATTTCGGAGTGCAGGGGACAAGCCGAGATGGGCTATGAGACATACGTTCACACTCGGTATCATGTTTCAAAACACTTTAGGTCAAAATCACACCGGAATTCTCCTTTAAGTTGCAGTAGATGTATGGGTAATGAGGTAATTTGACAACTTTGGGCAATGAATGTAACCAAAAACGAACTGCATTACCCACAATTCCGTGCCACGTATAGTTTCAAAACTGGAAGTGGGATGAACGCGCTGCTTGGAACGTAAATGAGAGTCTGAGTGAGCAGAAAAGGTTGTGAACCGATTCATAACAAGTAAATCGATATAACGACCGGTTCATTTCAGTTTTTTTTTCGATACGGGGCTTCACGTATCGATGTAGCCGTATCTTACAGGTTAAAAACGGATACCGATACGTATCGGTTAATCTTTACACCCCTAATATATAGCCATTAACAGGAGGGCTACACTGGACACGTAACTGAATTGTTCCGTTCGCATTGCGTCTGCTGCATCAATTAGCTAAACGATCTCTGATCATTGGAACTTGCTACACCAGACGTAATAGCAGCACATAGCCTACGTTGGAAAAAAAATAGATCAGTCTTCTAAAATAGCTTTTACGCGTTGCGTAAGAAGCACTTTAGTTACGCACCCTGAGTAGCCCCCCTGTTACACAGACACAATCTGAAGGGAAGTTTGAGATGATAGCTGGTAACTGGCTGCTTGTCTAAGCAGCCATGAGTTCTGTTACCCGGAAAGGACTCAAACTGTCTTTTGAGTTTAAGAGGTTAGTAATAAGGAAATAGACTTTGAATTGGTTTGATAGAGCGGTAAACTCAATTTCAGAGCCTTCCAGTTAAATGTACAGATGGCTTTGTAAATACATGGAGTATAGATGATTTCTATATAAGATTTGAATGCATTGCCCCCTGCTTCATGTCATAACGAAAATAAACAGAAAATAAACATCCTCAAAGTGCTTTAATACAGAAGGTACTCAAGGTATCAGTTATTAGCAGCAAACTAACATGAGGTTTGAGATTTACACGCACACCCTCTATCTGTTGCACTCCCCCCCCCCCCCCCCCCCCCCCCCACACACACACAAACACACACACACACACACAAGCACCCACTTCAAACAGCCTATTTATCTGTACACAAACAATGATTAATGTCCAATGCACATCTTGTTTGTATCAATACTGAATGTCAGACGGATTTATAAACCCAGACAGCCAGCCTGATGAACTGTAAATAGATTCCTGTCATGGGAGAGGATTTGAGTATGTCTGCCATGACTGTCTGTCCAATCTGGTATATGGTGGCGTGTTCATTTTACTACTTGATAAATTATGAGAAAAATGCCCCCAGACTGGTAGAACATGGTCTTTTTATTTATGTCAGACAGCTGATGTGAGCTTGCTTGGTTGTATCCTGTAATGCCTACACTACACATGGTATGAGAACAAAAACATAAGGATAACAAGGAAAGATTGAGTATTGAATGTTGATTTATTTAGTTAAATGCACATTAGCATAATTAACATGTTTCTGTATATAGGTAGGAAATATGTTTGTCTTGTTTGTTTATGTGTGTGTGTGTGCGTGCGTGCACGCGTGCGTGTGTGTCTGCACATAGTGTGACCGCTCTTTCTTTCTCTAATTCTGTGTTTGGACCCATGCAGGAACAGAAAGGCTGTGGCAAACATCAGAATCCTCTTCTGCCTACATATACCACATACACACAGACCACACACACACACACACACACACACAGAGGTGCACCTTGTCAACAGGCAAGGCAAGCAACTGCTTGGAGCCCCAAGCTGCTGGGGGGCCCCGAGACTTGGTCTCAGCGTGTTTTCCGGTGCGACAAGCGAGAATTTCGTCCATAGAGATGGAATGATGGATTACGTGATTTTGCGTGCGCAAACAGTACATCTGTACATGTATGCTATGGCATATAAACAGCGGATCTGTGTTCAAAGAGTTCAAATAGTCCACACATGTTTAGGCTGTGGTAAACGTCAATCGAGGGTGTAAAGTGATGACGGATCAACATCGAAGTTTGCCATTGATTTAATGAAGTTATAGTAATGCTAATTGACAGAAAATTGCATGGTTTCCTACATCTAAATGACAATATACTTGAGCTAGCTAGCGATAGTTACAACTAGTTAAGCAAGGAGATGGTTATGTTTGCATTTGTATTAATCCCAATGCGATAAGGACCAAGCACGCATTAATTTTTTAAATCGCATTAATCGTGTGCCGCCAAAGATTTTTAATTTTACATCGTCACTTAGGATAGTTATCAATGATTCTCTTTGGCTGCTAATATTTGACCCTTTGATGCACCGTTTTTTTGCCTTAAACTGACACAGACACTTGCTAGAAGATAATAAACACTAACGCATGAACTCCCTCGGCCAGCGCTTCAATGTTGCGCTTTTGTGCCTCTGCTTGGAGCAGATAGACCACCTTGAAGGTGCCGCTGCGTTTCGTAGTGCGGTATGATAGGCAACAACGCTGTCACTGTTTGAAAAGAATAGCCTATCAGATACACAGGCTTTGCATTTGTGAATCCAGGTAGGGTGAACGCAACATTTTCTTTCCATTCCTCTTTATAGGCCCAGCTATTTTTCTCCCAGCTCCAACTCCTGTAGTTCGCTTTTCACTCTGCATGCTAATATTTGTTGTAGGCAAACAATAAACATTGTAACATTGTCAGGGGATGGGTCAACCAAGTAGCCCATTTAAGAATAAAAGTTAAGACTTTATCCAAAGAAATAATTCCAATAAGTCAGGCTCCGTGATAAACTGTCCATCAATGCCAAACTTATAGTAGCCTAGTGCCTCGTGTTGTAATGCCCACATTTACTATTCACAATATTGAAAGGGGAGATAAAAATAAGGTTCATTAAGAGAAATGAATTACTAATTTTGGGTATAGGACCTCAATAAAACTATTTAATTTCTATACTTTATATTTTGTACAAAGTTTATATTGGAGTTTTTTTTTAATTTTTAGTTATTTATTAACTTTTTTATTCTTTACATTTATATTGTCAAAAAAACAAGGTTTTTCATGTTTGGAACATTTGAATAAAAAAAAAAGGTTTTATTTCATAAATTTTAGTTGGTGTCAGATTATTTATAGCCTAACATAATGATGATGAACACTGGTTGGTAGGGCCCCCTAGGAATTTTTGCTTAGGGCCCCCACAGACCTTAGAATCGCCTCTGCACACACACACACACACAAACATGCACACACACACACACACACACACACACAAACATGCACACACACACACATGCACATGCACATAAACACACACACACACACACACACACATGCACACACACACACACACACACAAATCCCTCAGCTCTAACTTGGATGGCACTAAATTTTCATCCAGGCGAACCCTCCATTTATTTACTGTAGAATTAGCTACAGTATAGACCCAGTCATAAGCAGCTTGAGAGGGGACAGACAACCAGCTGCAATGCTACATATCTGCAAGGTTCAACAAGTGCAGACAACTGGAAATATTCTCAAGAAACAATCATTTGTGGGATATACTCTATGACCTGTTTAGATTGTGTTACAACTGAGGAAGGGTAAGCCAACACATTTAGATTTTGGGTGTCCCATTTTGTGCAGTTGAACAATGGTTATTATTTCATGACTGTGTAGTTCTGGTAAACCAAATGGTGCCAGCAGTGGGCCCAAAATACTGCTCTATACAAAAGACACACAGACAGAAATCCTTTTTCAATAGTGACTTTGAAGTGTGTGGAGGATCCTTCATGCTCTGAACGCTAAGTTGTCGGACAGATCCAGAGAGAGAGAGAGAAGCCTCAGCCAAACATAGACTCAATCTCACTTAAGACAAATGGCAAATCTCATGTGAGACAGAATTATTTCTGTGTGTTTCTGTGTTTCAAGTCCTCTGATTCTTTAAGGAGCTTTGGGAGTGAACAACAAGTGAACAAAAGCAGTGGGTATTTTTAGCTTAGAGTTGCTTTCTTCTTGATGTGCTCTGTTTTTTTTTGTGCACACAGAGATATAAGCTTTCAGACTGTGAGTGTATGTTTGTGTGTGTGTGTGTGTGTGTGTGTGTGTGTGTGTGTGTGTGTGTGTGTGTGTGTGAGAGAGAGAGAGAGAGAGAGAGCATAGATAGGGATTGCATTTCTTTAGCATTGCGGCCTGGTGTTATGTTTAGGAGTGTGGTTTCTATTATATTATTATATTATCTATTATATATACTGTATATTTATACACAATGATTGCTAAATGTCTTAGTCCATATATGTTGGCAAATATTATTATGCTTTAATTCAGGGGTGTCAAACATGAGGCCCGAGGGCCAGATCAGGCCCGCCAGCAGGATTAATTTGGCCCCCCAGATGTTTTGGGTAGGAAGAGAAATTTAGAGAAAAAAATATATATTCACACCCAGTTGTCTTCAACAATGCATAATAAGCAATATCTCTATAATATGATAAATTGATTAAACCATCCTCAAGAAGGAAGTAGCTGAAAAAACTGACATGGAAGTAGGGTATTTTAAGAGGAAAAGAGCGGTATATGACAGCAGTACATGATTTGTACTTGTTTGCTCATAAGTAAGGAGTATATCATGTAACAACACTATGATACCCATGCAGACAAATGATAATGACCATGACAATGGCGGCGCCCGTGAGGTCTTATTCCAACAAGTCCGGCCCACTGCCTGATATGAGTTTGACACCCCTGCTTTAATTACATTATCAAAGTGACCGTAATTATCCATTTAATATTTCAGATATTTATCAAGCATGATTAAATGGCTCAAAAAGGGAACATAACAAAGGAACAGATATATTCCCTTTTATATGTATAACAGAGAGAGAGAGAGAGAGATGTTTTGGGAGAGTTGAGGGGGATTGGGAAATGTTTGTGTAGTTTCTATCACAGCTTGCAGTATATCCTTGGTTCGTACTGTGATTCTGCATTCTCAGCTGCAAATGACTACATATTCCATCATTCATATTTCTCAGTTAAACCAGCCTGTTTGATATAGGCTTATCGTTATCCACACACTAGAACATTAAGTCCTTTTTTTGAGCTGTGCAACTTGGTTTCAATTTATTGGCTTTAGATGAGTACTTGAATCCTATTTGAAGACTTGCAGTGCAACACATTCTGCTGGGATATCCCTCGCGACTGTCTTTTAGCATCGCTCAAGGATCATCAACTACATATCTTTTGAAATTCCATTTCTCAGAAAAATCAACAGTCAAGGGGAGTTCAGCAAGGCATCAGAGGCCATGGCTATGATAGCTTCAAACATTTGCAAAAAACAAAGCATTTATTTGCATGCATTAGTACTGATATGATTTGTTTTACCCCTCAGTCTCCTGGCTGCCCAAATGCAAATGGCTAGGTGTTTGTTATTAAATCTGTGTGCTGGCTGGTGCAGATGTTGTGTTTTGAAGGTTACAGCTTGATCTGGTTCTGCCTCCCTCAGATGTATATGCATGAGGGATGAAGTGGCAACCAGCTTTGGCCCTGCAGCGCTTGCTTTTCATTAATGACATGCATTTATTCTGTGGCATGTTCCAGACTTGCTGCTCATTCTCACTTCAAACCCACCTCTTAAGCATCAGACTCATCTGCCTAATCGGCACAAATACATCACTTGTTTATCTCCCCTCACGCAAGGGCTTGACACTTTGAAATTGATTGACACTACATTGACACAAATGACTATCTGAGATGTAAACATTTCAAAGCAAGGATTTACCTTCTTTGAGGATAATTAGGCAAATAGCACTGTGGTCAGAGATATGGTCAATTGTGTTAGCTCATAGGCCATTCCAGTTCTGTGGAAATCACAAGTGAATGAGATGTATAAAGACATGCACACAAATGAAGAAGCCGCATACAGCAATGCTCACACACAGACACAAATGAACACATTGATAGACACATACATTATTAGCATGACAGCCTCATCATTTTTACAATAGTCCTTTAAAGGTGCAGTCAGCGATGGCGCAGGAGGTAATGTTTATTTATGAGAGAGAGCTACTGTAGCTCACCCCTCCCTTCAGTATTCCCAGAGAAATTCCATGCAGGCAGGGGCGTAGGTTTGGTCTGAGCTTTGGTGGGGTTTCGGTATTTCTTCCATTTTGATCGTTTTTAATGATTTTGTTTCATGGCTTCTACTGAGAAGAAAAAGTTTTTCACGCTAATATAATGTTAAAGTTGCCTTTGTCATTAAAATTGCCTTTATTGATTACTTGTAGTTGAAGTCACAATGTATCTTAGTCACAGTCGGCTTGTGAGTACTTGAAAAATGATACCTAACCCCTAGTTGCCAAAATCGGTCAGAGAAGGGGTAGCCCTACCGTGTAAAAAGACGTTTTCGAACAGCCAATATAACGGGCAATAAATATCAAAAGTTCTAAAACATATATTGTGTTATTTGTATCGATCCACCACTACTGTATATAGGGCCTAAACCTAACATGTACATACATGGCATTTGATTGGAGCCTAGTCTCACTTTGTCCCACATCAACGTTAAAATAGTTTAGATTTGTGTATATTGTTTCTGTTAATAATGTCTTATAAGTGTCCATTTCATTATAATATTCAGATTTATCATATATAATTGAACATGCACATGTCTTTTAAATTCTGCTCAATAGGGGTGGAGGTCCATAGGGTCACATCTGAGCATTTAAAAATGTACTTGAAAGTACTTTCTGAAGTAACTAGTTACTTTTAGAATTTGTAACTGAGTATCTAATTTAGTTACTTTTTGAAAGAAGTAACTAGTAACTGTAACTAATTACTTTTTAAAAGTAACTTGCTCAACACTGCACTTTTTTGCAGAATTAGTTAAGCGTTAACAAATGTCACCTTCTGGCCTGGCCCTCCTTTGCACCTAGACTCACTCTCAGTTAGCTGACAGCTAAAAGTTGTTTAATCCTCACAAGTCAACCATCCAACCATAGAGCTGCAGAAGGAGAGCACCTCATGTCATCCGCTGGCTTGAAATGGGGTGACTGGAACATGAAGTTGGCATCCATTACAAAAGGTGCAGCAGGGCTTCCTTTTACTATAACTGGGGCTTGAGCTATTATTGATTAGTATAGCACTCCAGACTTTTCATTAAGGCTGTCAGATCCCTAGTCAGGTATTACACCTGAACTCCACCACTTTTACTTCTATTTTCTGGAGAATCAGTGTGTATTTTCAGTGTTATACTGTATTTTGATGCACTACTCTGTAACTACCACATCTAGGCACCACACATTAAAGGATTGACTGTGAAACAAAAATAACAGAATCAGAGGGCATTGTGGTTTAGACCAGATCAAAAAGACATGGGGATTTCTGCCATCAAAAAGACATGGGGATTTCTGTGGCTCTACTGAACATTTTTGGAGGTTATTAAAAACTGTGTTTTCTAAGACCATCTGCTTCCCAGGATAAGGATCCTCTCTTTAGGCCAAGGCCGAGTCTCACAAATCAAATGCAGAGTGCATTGTGTACTGACAAATGCTGGTAGACTTTTAAAAACCATGTTCAGACAACTTCAGGGAATATATAAAAAAGTATCTAGACAGGGAGAAAGACCAAAAAAATAAACTTTCGCTTTTTTTTATTTAGTCATTTGTTTAACTTGCGAAGTGTTGCCATGTACTGAATGTGTCTCTCGTTAAAAATGTGTCCGTGTCTAATGCTGAGCGATCCTACTATAACAAGACTTTTAAAAGCACTTTGAACACCCAAACAAACACTACATACCTGTAGTTATTCTCTCTGTATTCTAAAGAACATGGCATGTAAGTGTTGTTTATTTCACTGCAATTCATTATGTTATACAAAGTGCTTCATTGCATATTCATTAAGGAAATTCAAGTATAAATGTGTCATATTGCTGCACTTAAAGTGCAGTGAATGAATTCAATGGGACCAAACCACTTAACCCAGTCACAGATGAAAAACATGTGGATAGATTTCTACTATACTGATGTAATAAAATCCCTTTACAGCCTCTAAGCAGAGGGAATTAAAGTGATGCTTCTCTGCTTATCGAGTTTTAGCTAAAGTTAATGGACACTTTCCTTCAATGGTCCACAACCATGTACAGCAAGAGCCCTGCTTTGGCATGTAAGAGGTGTTTGTTGATGAGGAACAGAGTAGATAGTACTTAATTGACAAATAGATTGATAGTACTTTATTGTCAGAATTATTATTTTTTTCTTGCTTACATTTTTCATAGTGGAGAGATTGGATGAGGAAGAAGGTACGTTAAGAGGAAAAGGGAGTAGTTAGATTAAAGCCACTTTAGCCTGTTGAGGAGTACAGTCACAAATAGGTGATTAGAATGTTCGTGAACCGAGAGTTCCACATTATGATGTCACAATTACCCTCAGAGATTTTCCCCATAGACTGTATAAGGAACACTGAAACTATAGATTGTTTGCGTAGAATTCTAGAAGGAACCAGGAAAATAATTCACTCCTCAACAGGTTAAAGGAATGAGGGGGTCTAGGAGTGTGATATACCACTGGAGTCCGTCTTTAAACACATCTGCTACAGTTAATCACAACATAGACTAGATGGACTCACCCATTACTCAAGGTCATAGGTCAAGATCGCATGAGGTCATGCATGTTATCCTCTATTTGCACAATGTTGCCCAGTCACCTTGAAGGCTTCATATAATTTATCACAATAAAGGCAACATACACTCATTGGGTACTTTAGGGCATGGAGTTTGTCATTCTTCATTTAAAATCAATGCACATATCATTAGTACATGTCAATGGACTGGAGAAGCTCTCCTTAAACTCACAAATGACGACCACATAGGTCAAGGTTCAGGCACTGGAGATTAAAGTGGGCGGGGACATACTCAAGCACTTTGTGTCAAGTGTGTTCAAATCTCAACTTGACTCGTGTCAGGATAGCCACACTCATTACATACCTCTACCAGAGTACCTTTAAGCATTATGGGGCTATAGACGGGTCAATCTCAGTCACCTGAACTTAACACCACCTTGGATGTTCTAATTTGCACCGTTCATTTTCTTTTCCCAACTATGCACATACAACTATCTCAACATTATCTTGTCTTATTCATCCCCCCCCCTCACAGCGATTAGCACCATGGTAAAAATCCCACATAACCTACCACTACCTGACTGCATATTCAGGTTAGATATAATTGATTGTATCATTGAGATGGGGTCTGGGAACTACATGTACATTTTCTCGTATTTGAAACATGGTTTACGAATGCGTCTGTACGTAGCTCAAAACCACTTCGGTGTGTCGTCATCCTCTTGCTGTCCCCCCTCCGTTCTGTGATTGGTTCCTTCATTGAGGTGAAAACGAAGTCCATGGAATCCAGGCATACCAGTCAACATTTAGCTTTCCAAAAACGGGAGATTTTTTATTTATTTTTATTTATTTTATTTATTTATTTTTTTTGGGGGGGGGGGGGGTCAGTGTTTATACCGGATCTGTGTTTGCATATTTAATACGTTTCATACACATGTTTCAACACTGCATTTCGGTTCGGTCATTGCTTTTACCTTACCATTACCTTACGCATGCCAGTTATGTATCCACCAGCTGCCTGCCTGCAGCCTACTTCCAAAACTCCAAAGCTGCAGCTGTCAGATTTGGTTCCGAGGGCACAAGTTCAGTGTATCAACAACACTCAATACCAGTTTATGTGATGTGTTAATCAATTAAATTCCCAACAATTTCACAACAGCTAGTTCTGGAGTAGGCCTAGGCCATTCAACTAGCCCGCTTGCACAACGAGACTCAGGCTGCACAGTCGGCACCCGCTTCCTTATTTGGGTTTTGGGTTGCCTGGTTTTAGCCTATGACAAAACTGTTGAAATTGAAACTAAGTGATCGTGTATGTGTAACCTGGCAACCTGGGAGATGTCAGACTAATAGAAAAAATGAATGGATCAATGATTTTAAAATGAAGTTTGATGGCCATGCAAATTACGGAAGTTTTCCGGGAGAAATAACAAAACGGGAGGGTGCTGGGAGATGACCTTGAAATACGGGAGAACCCGGGAAAAACGGGAGTGTTGACAGGTATGAATCCAGGCTGCCTAGCAGCGTGAATAAAATCGTGTGCGTAAGGCAGAATGGGAAAACCCAGGCTACAGAATCCCCTCTTTTGGGGCCAGAACCTTTCGATCTCTCTAAGCTCCTCAACATTGCCCACCCATTATGAACAAATCCTGACCAAATCACTCACAAAACTCAATCATCCCCCTCAAATACAGAAAGACAAATGAAACAGTATCAGAACAGACAGAAAACTGACAAACACAGATAAAACCCAGACCAACAGACCCACCACTTTGATAGAATAACACCAGAAAGTGTTCAACGCTTAAACATTTCAGAATGTATGAATTGCATGCAAAAGGCTATTCAGGTTCTGAGGCCATTCAGGTTATAACTAGGTTATAACTAGGGGCCTATTGCACAAAACTAGGATCTTGGTTATCCTGGCTCAATTTATCCGTGATCCAGTTGCACAAAAGTGGAATAGGGGGCAGCAGGATATGTTATGGTATAAATTACCATGGCGATTTATTCTTTGGAGCTAGCCTGCTCCAGACCAGGCTAAGTTCCAGGATCTATTTAATCTCATCCCTTATCTCAGTCAGCAGTCACCACAAACGGAAACCAATAATTATTCCACTGCCCACTACACATTGTTATCACATATACCTAGACCCATTGTCATTATTTAAACGTTTGTGGTCATTAATTAACTTTTACATACTCGCCATTCCCGACCTGTCATGTGACAATGTGACATCACGGGAGTGCCTAACCATTTCGCACGTGGTGGTCGCGGAACTAGTTGCAATATTCTCCTAAACGGAGGTGTTGCTGTTGTGAAAAGGCTATCGCTACCTACTTCACACCGTAGAAGAAGCAATGAAGCCGCTAGTTGCCATGGTGAATCAGTTAATCTGTGATCGGTGGCGGGGTCTATTTGAGGGAGCCGTGAGCGCGCACTTATCCAGGATAGGTTTCACCTGGCTTGATGAATCCGTGTCTGCTCATCCTGGCTTGGTCTTTGTGCAACCAATTAAGCCTGTACGCTCTTGTTTTGGATTCATTGAGCGCAGCTCAGTAACTTATCCCGGATGTCTTAATTCTGCTTTTGTGCAACGGACCCTAGGTCAGGGCATGTTTATATACAATATTAGTCCAATAGTTGTTGAACCTTTGGGCTCCCAGTTCTTTCACTGTGCCTGACTTCTGCATATGTGTACTTCATAACGAAATTATATGTCAAATAATATACTGACTTTCCTCTGCAATGGTGTCGGTTGTGGTAGAGTGTAACCAGCTTAACGTTCGTTTTCAAAACTGCAATTCACCGAGTGGTTAGTGGTGTTTGTTGATTTTCCAAAACAAGTAGCATGGCGAAATACAGTTTCTGTCGTGTTTAATTTGGCATTTTGTAAAATCCCATTGATTTCCTTTGAAAGACTCATTGCACGTTGATATTACTGCGCCACCGTCTATGCTTCAGGCTCAACTATTAAGCGGAAGTTTATACGCGGTTGTGAGGTGTCTGAAAAAATAGTTTCACAATATAGCAAATAAGACGGCTGGAAATCATACATTGCGCCGATATATTTGATTTTAATAATCAACGAACACCACTAACCACTTGGTGAGTTGCACAGTTTTGAAAAAGAATGTTAAGGGTTGTTTTAGGACATGTTTGTGCATGCCTGTTGCAGCCACTCTGAAGCAGTAAAGGCGATTCAAAACGAGCCAGAAAAGTCGAGACAGGACCAATCGTCAAAATTTCGGTGTCCACCACTCTAGTTCATCCAAAACAAACCAGAAAAGGGACTCAAACTCCCTATTATTTGTAATGTAAGGTAATGGATGCATACGCCTCCTTTGGAGTGGTCTCTGATTATCCCCCCAGCTGCGATGGATTGTATAACAGAGCGCTGCAGTGGCTATTGCAAGTAAGCAATAGAACCCCTGTGCAGGACGTTTGACAAACGTGGACGCAAAACCAGCAGGGGCCATGACTCTGTCAAGCCCAAGGCTTTCTGACAGAACACAGTGAGTATTGCGAGCTTATTTACATTAAATATTATTGCCATAACAGTGGGCTGGTGTGAAAAAATAAATAAAAAATCAAATCCAAAACATCCAATCAAATCCAATCCCTATCCAGGGAAAAGGATGATCCACAATGCACAGTACATCATTACTAAACCCTCAAATACATATCCGCTAGCGCTATCATTCAACTAACCCTAATACCGTGGGAATCCCCAAGAAAGCAATAACCTACTTGGGAAATACTTACAAAATTATGGATATTAGACTGTTGTGCTTAAGGTTAATTGATTAATATATTCATAAAAAGTTATTTTTGTAAGGATTTTAACAAATATGGGCTTTGTTTCCTCTGAAATAACATTGCTGTGAATATCTCTTAGTTTGCCTTTTTTCTCTCTCTATAGGAGAAACTTTCCGGATCATAACTTAGCATGTGTCAGTTTTGTCTTTACACTTCAGGTATAAATCATGGCAGACATTTCTAAAGAATTTTATATCAGAACTGATTCTGTCAAGGCGGGATAAATGTACTGCTCAGCAATACTGAGAGCTGAATACATTTCCTGTTTCAAAAGATGTTTTTATGTTTATTTATATTTTCTCTTTCTGTTTCTCCTTTATTTGTCACTGTATATTTTTGCATTACAGTATGTCATTGAAATACCCTAAAAGAGGTATTTGTGCTTAATATTCCTTATCTACATTTTAGGAGGCACTTCCCTGTTGCAGGTGTCATTTTCACGCTTTGGCTTTCAAAAGTTCCCATTTTCCACTAGTGACTTATGATGACAATGAATGAATAACGATGACAGCCTCACCCATCACTCTGTTTTTAGTATGCGTTTCACCTCTATTGTCCTTTATGGGCTTCTCTCATAGAAACAAATCCTTACCTTTTAAGGCACCAGGACCATCAACCCATCCGGCACAGTTTTCACGTTTCTAAGCACTCAATACGTCATCAGTTTCTATAACATCTTTATTGTTAATACCAGCCCACTTGTATGTGTAGAATGGCACAGTATTTCTTCTACCCGGCCTGTCAGTAGTATCAGTCAGAGACAGCACCATTCCAAGGGCACTAAATCAGAGATGAGGTCCATGCATACTAATGGAAGATAAGCTGTCTGAAGATTCACTTGCCATATTCAGCTGGACTTGATCTGATCAGAGTTTCTAAAGGGAATCATTATGGGCCAGAGAGTTTGTATTCAGAGCAAGATATGTATTTGTATTTATAAGAATATAATATAATGTAAGCTTAACTTGTCTGAATTGATAATATTTTCACACATGTCCCTAGTGTGTATTTCCACACAGTGTTTCTATCAGTATACCATTAATTATTTTTGTGTATCGACTGTGAATGGAATGGCCCTTAAAATGGACTGGTAATATCATCAGAAAATGGTTGTGATGAAAAGAATAATTCAAGAGGTGGAGAGCTCCATTGTGTGAAAGTTGTTTTGGCTCACATTATTGATTCCCATGTGGCATGGCATGCATCAAAGGCATTTGATGAACATCTTAGAGAGTTAATTAATTAATACTGTGTGCTCTGTTTTATCTTAATCTCCTCCACAGCTTTCAAAAATATGCCTTCCTAGTTTATAGAAAAATGTGTGTGCTTTTTGAAAAGTTTCCAGTTCCTCAGAAAAAGTCTCTTGGTGTGAAAGAGCCCTTTGTTGGAGTGTGGAGGGGCCTTGATTTGTTACACACCCCCCTGCAGCAGGGAACCATACACCTAAGTCTGTTTTGGTTTGGCTCCCAGTGAATGTGTTTGTCAGAGATGTGCTTGTGCTGCTGGGGACAGCTCCACTTGTTTTGTTCCTCCTACCTCACTCTCTTTTTTACCTTTGCTGCAATATACTGTGTGTGTGTGTGTGTGTGTGTGTGTGCGCATTTGTTTTTTTTTTAATCTAGCATAGCCTTGGAGTTAAAGTGAGAAAGGTGTCATGTCTGAGCCCTTTCCAGGTTGTTACAGTGTGAACTCCTCCTGCAGCAAGAGATGTTTTCATATCCAGGGCTTGTGCCACTGTGCCGTTTCCCTTCTGCTGCGATGTGGTCACACTGCGACAGTGTTGACTGCTGTCGACAGAGAGAGCATTGAGCCAGAAGGCAGCAAGGGGGACAGGATGTAAAGACTTAATTTACAGTGTCCTACAGTGACCCTTTTAATGGCTTTTGTAAATATTTAATGCTAGCATTTACTGGAACATTTAATTTCAGAATATTTGAGATGCATTTCCTGAAGGAGATACCAGTGCATGTGAAACAAAAGCAAGTAATTGACTAGAACATGAAATCACAGAGTCAGAGGTTTTGATTACTTGTTGCAGTTCTTCCATAAAGACTCAGAGGGAAAATTATTTTCAAGGTTTAATTCACAAAGAATTTTACAAGGTACGAAAGTCTAACACTTAAATAATTAAAAGTCTTTGGCATAGGCCCCCGCATCGGTCCAGCCAACATCTAGACACCACAGTTCCTGCCTGATAATAGCTGGCAGGGGTGGAGCCTACCCCCTGGACAGATAGGCAAAGACCAAACTGGTGGTGGTGGGGAGGAAAAAGGGGACATCGAGATGAGGTCACCTGAAGCAACATGTTTGGTGAGTCATTATAGCAGCATGTTTGGTGAGTCATTATAAAGGCGGGTGGAGGCCTGTGATTGGTCAGGGGTAACGATGAGTGACATGACATTGGAGCCTTCCTGGAAGAACTTGCTCGATATGCTCACATTTCAGTACTCCTAAAGCAATACTGAGATGTGTGCAATGTGTGCTCAGCTTTTTCAACACAGGTAGACCACATACAAACACAGATTCATGGAAGGAGGTCCAAGTAGACCTATGGTAAAATATGTTTTAACATGTCAATAAACTAGTAGTTGTTCTGTAGTTTGAACATGGTAATAACATTAAAAAACACATGTATGTGCATAAAGTAGCTTACCTTATTGCCCTCTACATGCACAGATTCCTCAACATAAATCTTACTCAAAGCTGAACCTAAAAGTTGACAGTCCTTTGTCCTTATCACCGACTTCATTGTAAACGTATTTGCAAATTCACCCACAATTTCCAACCACTATAGGCTGTTCATCTGAGTGCATTATCATTATCAGGGATTTGATTGGCGAAAAAGCAGGGAAATATACAGAGCACAGCACAGCTCAGTAGTTATAATGTATGAAATGGTTAAACTGTGAGTATACTGGTACTCACCAGCACTAAAGTACCACCCTTCTCCCATACCAGGCTGTAAGCCATTGACCCTACATTAAAATGCATTACCCAGGACCACACTGTGACATCCACCTCTTCTTTCGACAAGTAGTACAATGTTTACATTCACAATAACACCAATAATAGCCATGTTCCAAAAGTACACAGTCTTTCCTCACTCACTCATAGTGGACATCAATTCAAAATGTCTGCCAAACGAACACCATGAGACAGTGGTTAATCTTGGCAACATCAAAAATTAGACACCTCATGGCCTTTGTCCTGCTGGTCTAAAATAAAACTGAGGCATGTATGTTAGGGATCAGCCCTCCCGGCCCTTAACCCGCACCCACATTCATACCTAGGCTCCCAGGCTCCTCCCCTGAACATTATTATTATTATTATTATTATTATTACACATGGACAATTACAGCAAACTCTCAAAGCAGCCTTTTTACATCCTGGACATGTATGTACCTGTGAGTTGTGAATGATAAAAAGACAAAATCCATATTTTACCAATATCTCTCAGACATCGTTAGCCTTTTCTTCTGCTGTGGTTTAGGGCTCATTACCATCCCACGGCCTCTGAAGATGGAAATGCTGGAGTTATGTGGTGCCTTAACTCACCAGCATTAGATTCAAGCAAAGACCATACCTGACCAAGCATGAAATTGAGCACTTAGGCCGTTGCACTCACTGGTGACATTGCTAGAAAAAGTACAGTAAAAATTCATGCGACTGCCTCCTGGATTCAAAGCGTCTTGTTCTTGTGGACTCTGAGAGGGGAATGCAATTTTCACCAGACCACAGACAGACACTGCCATCTTGCCACATTTCCCACGAGTGACCATCAGAAGCCGGGGATTCTGGGAACTTTTCTCTCTCTCTCTCTCTCTCTCTCTCTCTCCAGACCTCCCTCCTGTGCGATTGCACACTTGACTGCATCAGAAGAGGCCTGCTCCCCTTTCTGAATAATGACGAGACCACACTATCTAAAGAGTTGGTGGGGGAAGCGAAGTGTGTGTGTGTGTGTGTGTGTGTGGGGGGGGGGGGGGGGGGGGGGTTGAGGTGCTGTAATCTGACCGCATACCATTCATGCCCAGATCATTTCACCAATATAAGACATCAAACTGCTCTCACCAGTAACCAACTG
Source organism: Alosa pseudoharengus (assembly GCF_046254945.1). Lineage (NCBI taxonomy): Eukaryota > Metazoa > Chordata > Actinopteri > Clupeiformes > Clupeidae > Alosa > Alosa pseudoharengus. The sequence goes on along the minus strand of NW_027468650.1, from coordinate 11,018,528 downwards.
AGTTGAGGACCAGGTTTCCTTCACATAAAGTTCCCCTAGTTCCATTTCTTACCCTCTTCCTGAGCAGAACGGGACCAAGAATGGAAAGTATAGAGAGAAACACATAAAACAATTGAAGAGAGTTGAAGCAGCAGAGAGAGTAGGGGATTCAGTGGGGAAAGGCAGTGAAAAATGAACCTCGGTCCAGGGAGTCCCTTCTGGCTGCTCTAAACACAATAAGCTGTCACTCACTCCTGCTGTAAGGGCATTTCATGCAAGATTCTGTCTGAATCAACATGGCTTTCATAGCCACACAGGCATCGCCATCATTCTGGTCGCTCTCCATGGTGCTGAACTTATAGTAGCAGAGCTGGTACTGAATGCACACACAGATGAGACGACATGAGGCATCACCACATAAACTCATATGTTGTTAAGACGCAAGCCTCTTTAATTATTATTGTCATTTTTTACTGTATTTTTTATATTTGTCATAATTGTCATGTTTATTTATTTATTTATGTATTTTTATTATTATGATTATTATTATTGTTTGCATTTATGTAAGTGGCAGTGTGTAATAATCTACACTGCTCTCCAGGTATGTTAATATATGTACAGATGAGCAGTAGTGCTAATATAGTCATGGTCATTTGCATTCATTTTTTCCCGCTCATTATTCAAGCATAATAGACTATTATCTAAAGACAACTTTCTCCTTTGTAGTAATTGATTCTCCCACCTGAGGGCACTGCATTCTAATCTAATATCACACTCTCAGAGAGTTGGATGTGGTTTAATTTAGAACAGTAGGAAGTCACACACTGTGTTAATCAAATCAGGACTCAGCCTATAAAGTTGGTGGTGATAACATGTTTCTTCTGGTAAGGGTGGACCAGATTATACCTTAGGCTGTACAATCTGCGTTTTTGTTAAAACTGAATCATGGCACGGTAAGTAACATTGTTTGTGATGTGATTTAAAACTGAATCCTGACACAGTAAGTAACACTGCTTTTGATGTGATTTAAAACTGAATCCTGACATGGTAAGTAACACTGTTTGTGATGTGATTTAAAACTAAATCATGACATGGTAAGTATTAATGTTTGTGATGTGACGAGAGACTTGGCTGAGGACTGATTCTCCACATAGCACACAATTTCAGTGATTTTAGAAGCATTGTTATATAAACTGCATAAAAGTGTGCATAGGAAAAGAGAAGAAATGTGTGTGATGTAACTACCAGGATTTAAAACAGATCTGTAGCTCTCCTTACCTCTTAACCAATGAGTCACCAGCAAAGTCTCCAACTCTATCTGTGTATCTCAGTGTGTTTGTACAATTGAGACAGGACAGTGGGGACCTCAGGGGAGAAGAGCAGCCTTTGTGAAGAGTCACACAGCTCCTGCAGCCAACTGGGTTACTTGGAGGATAACATAAGACAAAGGCTTAGGAGTTGAGGAAAGATTTATCATGGCTGCTTGGGGGAGAGAGATAGAGAGAGAGAAAGGAGGTAAAATGTAGTGTATGAGAGACACATATAGGGGGAGCGTGCAGATTAAAGAGAATGTGGCCATAAACAAGACAAAAAGGACAGAGCAATGTGACCATTCTATTTGCATATTGCATAATTAGTGCATATCTCACCTTTTGAAAACATTTGTGTCTTTCTAACCAATATAACAAACATACAAAATGGAGGATAAGCTAGAATCATGTGCTAAAGACGTTCCTAAAACAGACAGGTGCAGAATACCCCAACATTCTGTAAATACAGCTCCATTGTTGGGTGATAGTGATTTCTCCAAATGTGGAATAGAAGATGGATCAGTGTGGCCTGGGAGCTATGCACACCCCACTTTGACAACAGTGCCACTCCAGCAACACACCTCCTTTTGTGTCTTCCTTCACACACATGCAGAAATGCATACTGCCTTCTAAGAGGAGTGGGTTCAAGGCAGCAAGGGTGTGTCAGAATGTATCCTAATCTGTACCCCTGAAGCATGAATAACACCGGGTAAAAATGCTAAATTTGGGTTTCTTGACAGCTTAAGGTCAGTGGGACCATCTTGCTCTTAGAAAAGATAGCCAGATCCATGTTTCTGAAAAGACAGCTTATTGAAAATCTTTGAAATCCAACATGACAGGCCAGGTATAGTAGGTTGGCATATCTCAAAAGATGTTCAAAGGCCTAATGCATTCGGGTGAACTGCTGCGTGTTACTTGGGTTTAAGGAATTTTAAATGCTTGCTAGAGCACTCATTTTGAGAGGGAGTTTTTTTTTTTTTCTTTTCCCCTCACACACGCAGCTGTGATCATATGACAAGGTTGAAGGTTGATGTGTAAGGGGAGGCGTTCCGGTCTCATCTCTGATCAAACACAATAAAAGATAGAAGATGTAGCTGACTGGACATGCACATCAAATTTGAACATCAGTGGATATAACTGAGTCGCTTTCCGCTTGGAAGATATATATTCATGCTTAGGTTAGATTATTAACTGGCAATGCCTTCTGGCACATATGGTTGAGTTTTTTTTTTTTTTGAGCTCAAAGTGTGATATGAAGAAGGTTTGAGTTTTAGTAAGAACTGTCATTCAATGACGGAAACTAGTTATGGCCATTATTTCAGAGTTAACTGTTGTGTTAAGTGAGATATTTCCTGTGTCTCTCAAAGCAGTCATCTCTTTGTCTCAGGACATATTTAGAAACATGTGCTCTAAAAATGTGTTAAACAAATCACAGTTTGACTCGTTGTCTGCCAGAGGTTGTAGTAGGGTCAGTTTTATAAGGAAACCTAGAAACATCCAGAAAGAGAGGGACTGGCAGGAAGGGTTAAGTGCCGGCGCAAAGCTGAAAGCACAGAGTAGATGTACTTCTGAATGATGTCCAAGCTATAGTAGTGGCCGAAGGTATTGCCCGAAGCCCAGCTTGCCTTGCACTTACACATATCCTGCTTCGGTCTGCCACTCTGAGTCACACACACACACACACACACACACACACACACACACACACACACAGAGAGGAATTTCAAATAGCCTTTCCCTTTATCTTCATTCATATCAATGGCAACTGGCTAGCCAGAGCCTGCCAAGTTGTGCATATAGTTGAGTGCAAAAGTTTGCATGGCAGACTTGAATATAATAGGAATTCTGTGCAGACATCTGAAGAAGGTCACATAACCGAGCAAATTGGTAGATTTGGAACAAGTACCTCAGAAAGAATATCCTCCATGTACACCTGAGAAGAGCCAAAAGCTGATCAGAGGGTACACAGAGATATTGGAGAAGGCTTTAAAAGCAGAAGGGAAGACACTGAACATTCTGTAAAAGGGTGATGCAAACTTTTACACTGGCATTTTTTTGAAAATGCACCGGCAACTTTTAAAACTGTCAAGTTTCAATCACTTTCTTTTCGCACACCCTTAAGCCAGGTTATGATGGAGCAGCATGTGCAAGAAAAACCTGACAATTTTAGAGTATAGGGGATGCAAACCTTTGAACTCAACTGCATTTGAAGTAATGTGGGCTACTGTAACCAACTGAGTTGAGAACAGCCTGGCAGCTAATCCTCTGTAATGTCTCACATAGTACCTGTATATAGCATAGAGTATGGATTCACCCAGGTGCGAATGGAGACACATTCCTTCATTTGACTGTATGTGCACTGCGGCAGGCTTTATTCCCACCCAAGTAAGTGAATATTCTGCCACAGTGGAGTTCCAGTCCATAAGCTGTCTACTGACATGATGGCGAGACTTCAGATGAGGGCAGGGGAGAGCTGCGCACTGCCCAGTTCTTCAGAGGCAGAATGATGGAGGAACGGCTCCGTCTCACGCACGCCTGAGTGTGCTCAGTGTGAGCCTCGGCTCCGGGAAGCAAGGAAGGAGGAGGAGGAGGAGGTGGATAACTAGACAGCTTCACAGAGAGCAAACAGCCTGTTGAGAGAGAGAGAGAGAGAGTCAGGGAAAGAGATGGTGATGACAGGGGGCGCGTCATATCATCTACAGAGGTCAATATGACAGGACTGCACAGCTTCAGTGGGTTGAGGAATGTACACATAATAGGCAGGGCTAACGGAGATGAAATATAGCACTCCTAGAGTGGTGAAATTCATCTGAAGATGGGAATTGTCTCGTCGGCTCGCCTAATTGATGGTTAGGAGGGCAGTCTTTGGCTCCTGGAAGAGGAAAATGAGCAACGAAGGAAAGAGAACTTCAAGGCATCGTTCTCATTATACATAAAAAAATGAATGTCATTAGTAACAGACTCACTGCAGCCCCTCTCTCTCTCTCACACACACACACACACACACACACACACACACACACTCTCGCTCTCTCTCTCCCACACACACATACACACTCTCTCCCTTGCAGTCGTGATAAGCCACATCTCTGGCACAGTGGAACAAAAGCATATTACCTCAGATGAAGCTTCAAAGATATTTGGAGGTGACTGTGCGGTGGGAAAATGTGATACTTTGTTAAAAGCCACCTGGTAAGAAATTGAATTTGGCAACATGAACTGATGAACCCAGACCATGGGTATAAGGAGGGAAAAGTCTTAAGTTCTGATGTCATTACTCTAGTTTGATGGAATTAACAACCTCAGCCAATTAAATTAGGGCGATGAATTGGCAGTCGATCCTCTTTGAATAGTCTTTCTAGTAGTAGCACTGTGTAAAGTGTACTGTATAGCTGCACTTACTGGACACGTATCATGGACGGGGAAAAAATAATGTATGTACTGAGTAAATAGTATACAATCACTATATAAAATGATATCTGCCTTTCACTAAAAGAGGCCTTTTTTTATTTCCAGCAAAAGAACATTGTGATGTGTTTCATCCAAAAACCTGTTTGCATTAGGGACTCTTCAAATATCTTACGAATGCCAACTTGTAGTGCCATTTCATAAATGTATCCAATCTGGTAAATTGGCAATGGACAAAATGGGTAATAACTGTTGTTTCGTTTATTTGTAAGACACAACTCTCGGCACTCCCTGTTTGACAATCACCTTGGGATATATCAAGGGAAGTTGTGATATCAAGTTTGGATTCCCACCCCACCCCCCAGACGCAGTCCTACAGGGTTTTAGATGGTATTTGGCAGAAGTCGAATGTTGGCATCAGCAATTTCCATATTAGTCCCTCACAGAGAAAAAGCCTGGGAAGAGAAAAAACTGGACACCACAATGTGCCTGAGGAGTGAAATTTGGCCACCACAACACGCAACATTTTATGCCTGGCAAACATTTTGTGTTTGGCACGCTGCAACTGACTGCACTTGTGAACTGTGAATGTGAGACCATGTTGGGAATAGGCCTCAGGAGAACAGAGTATTAAGCAAGCTCTCACTCTCACATTGCTCTGACATACACATACACACACACACACACACACACACACACACACACATACACAAAGATACACACACACACAGCTTTCTCATGCAAAAATAATCATAAAAAAAACTGCCTATGTATTTCAAATAGAATATAGATCATAAGATGAAATCAGAGTGCGGCTCAGACTGGGGTGAAAGAACACACAACTAAAGATTCCCCAAAGGGTGTTTCACTTTGTCTTATTGCCCCGTGCCACAAATTATTAATGTGAAAAAGAGGTGTCTCAGACTCATTTAAGCAACAGGCAGAGGATGTAAGATCACAGCGAGCAATCTCTCAGTGTTCCAAATGCTGGCAGCATTGCATGTTAAAACCTCTTAATTAATGAGTCCCACAATTAAGTGAGCCCCAGGCTATTTATGAATGAATAAATGAGTGAATGAATGAATCAATCTGTAAAACTTGAAGTAAATGAATTAAAGCCTCCTATGGAGGCATTTGAGTGGTAAGATTAAATAACTTTGACATGATAGGGGAAATGGAAAAAAAAAAAAACTTTATGAATAATTTTACTTTACTTTACTAATAATTCTCTACTTCAACAGTATGTAGAGAATTATTAGTCTAAGAAACAATTATTCTAAACAAAATTCTATCCAACACAAGCGAGCTGTTCAGACAGCTGACCCATTGGAAATGATGTGAAAGAGGTAATAAGAGGGGAGCACAAAGAGACGGTCAAAGTGCAAAGCAGCTGGTGAACACATGGACAGCAGGGCGGCCATCACAGGGAGGAGCAGATGGAGATCGCTGTGGCATCCTGGTAGTTTACTGAGTAAAGTGAACACACACACACACACACACACACACAGAGACACAGACACAGACACATATACAGATACACACACCACACACACAGAAATACACACACCACACACATAGACAGAGACACCCATACGCACACACACAGACACACATACGCACACATAAACACAAACACACACACACACACACACACACAAACACACAGACACACACACAAACACACAGACACACAGACACACACACGCACAGCAGGACCACACAGGCGTGAATCCCACACAAATATGTGAATGTGCACACCCAGAGAGCTGTAAGTTCTCAGTGGGTAGGTGGTGAGCAGATGAGGGTGATTCTTCTGACCCTACTTCAAGTCTACCCCACTGTCCTAAATACAGCCCTTAAAGGTGCTCTAAGCGATGTCACACGCTTTCTAAGCTAAAACTTTTTTTGACATATACTGTACTGTAAACATCACCTTACCATCCGCTAGCTGCCTGTGCCTTGAATACACTGTAAAAAAACACTGTCTCTGTGGACAGCCAAGGCAAACAAAAACAACTTGGTCCAGCCTGGACCATAAAAACACTGTTCCAGCCAATCACCGCATTTAGGAGAGTTTCAATTGCACGGGAGGGAGTAGCGAGCTAGCTCTCTGCTTTGTTTGAACGTCAACAGAAGTGATGTTACCCAACATCGCTTAGAGCACCTTTAAGCCTTTAACCTTTGAGCATCTCATGGACTGTAACAAGTGGTGTGGTGCTTGTCTATTTAGATAAAGTAAAGGTGCCGATTATATATGCTACAGTTGTACATATATAGTGTTACATGGAATTTCACATACAACAGCACAATACAACAGCACAACAGCAATGTGGGTGAAATTTTGATGGAATCTCTTGCTATCCATGAAAAGATACTGGCTTGATCTTGTTAGGCATGTTTAAGTTAGGCTAATGAACATGTTGCATTCTATACAGCCTGATTATGTCATTCTTTAAGCTACATAGCCTGTCTCCAGTTTTCCTCAATTTGACTAATTCAGAAGGGATAATAGGATATATGACCGGCATCATCAAAATGTCTGGAAAACGAAACCTCTGCCGGTCACTTTGACCAGAACCATTTTTTTCTAGCGGAAACTCTGGCGTGTGTGTGGGTATTTCTGGAAGTCATCAAATGACATCTGGCATAAGTCCCTGTCCTGCCACTGTGGTCAGGTTGGGCCTGCTGTGAGCAGCTGAGAGCGTCTGATTTGGCCCAGAGGAGACCGGGGGAGCCACAGGAGCAGGGTCAAGCCCAGCACAGAGAGGAGTGATTATGGGCTGCAGATTAAGCACGCGGGGGTTAAAGAGAGCCTCTCCACAGGGGCAGGGGACCAGACCTGCAAACACATCACGCACATATGCCACTTCAGGACCACAGCTGATAATCCGATAGGAAATTGTGTGTGTCAGTGTGTGTGTGAGTTCATGTGGGTGTGAGAGAGAGAGAGAGAGACGGGAAAAGAAAAGCCTCCAGTCACTTATCTGGCTTTCCAGATCCTAATCCTAACATCTACTAACACCTTACCAACACTGCTGAACAAATTACAAACAAAACATCACAGAGTAAAAACAAATGGAAACTGTTAAGCGTTAATTTGACATGCCTCCACATGCGCTAACCTCATATGCCCTGGGCAGAGTTTGACCTTGACCTTTGATCCCTTGACCTTGAGCACCTAATGATGTCATGTTGAGTTTGAGTAAATAGTGAATGTGGAAGAAAACCCTTCATTTGTGGGAGATACCATGCAATCTGTTTGAGCACTATTTTTCACAACCAACCTCTACCCACCTCAGATTGTAATCATACAATGGACACTTATGAGCCATTCAGATATCTGACAATGGCACTGTTGTGCTCTAAAACCCATTATCACACTGTGCAACAATGGCTTGCTGCCTCATGTCAGTAGTTCAACATTGCTAATGGCGACGTGCTGTGGTGATAGCTATTTCATGCCAAATTATTTCACGCTGTACATCACTTTGTATCTGAAAGGGCCTTAACATTAGTAAAGCATCTTTGAATTTGAGAGAGACAGAGAGGAGTCTTGCGTGATGTCGGCTGTGACTGTCATTAGCTTTGGCTCTCTGGTGTCATAGAAGATGAGTAGCAGTAATACACCTGGTAAATGAACCTGGCCACTCACTCAGACAGATCACAGGTCTTTAGCTTCCAAAGTCCCCCAAGCACTGCCCCACTCACAAAGGACACACACGGTAGAGGCAGGCGAAAATGCTGAACCTGCCGAGAGCCATGAAAAGTTACCTCTGCATTATCCAAATGCATCCTCATATTTTGACCCCAAAAATATATGGAGTTTTCAGACAGGACATAGACATCAAATTTGTTCATTTCTAACCAAAGAACAGTGAGAATTGTGGAGTCTATTTTTTGGATAAGGAGTGCAGACTTGGACCAAAATGGCATTAATCGGAGTAGTTTAGATTAAGAACAGAATAAGCACTTGCAAGGAAATAGCATATAAAGATAGCATTGGGGGCCATTTCGGTACAGGTCCAAGTAAAGCACTACTTTTAACATTGCACTTCTGTGGAGAGCCAACCCTTTCCCCCTTTTTTAAGTGTAAAGAAAGAGTATAAAAATTATATTTTGTGCAGTCAGTGTTTTACCTTAGCCAATCACAATTATGCAACTTCCAATTATGTTAACTAGTCAGGAGTCAACTAATCACTATTGCCACCATCTATTCAGAGCTTACTACTGCCAAGACACAAATACACTATAAGGCATACACTGTCTGGTGTCTGGCACCATTATTCCCGTTCTACCCTGGTTTCCGACGTAATTCTGACGGTGGCAAAACTCCTTAGTCACTGTTTTCTGAAAGAGACTGCCCTGCCCTCTCCTGGTAGTCAGTCCAATGGTGACTACTTAATATTGTGCTGAGTCATTGTGACTGCCTTCAACTATTCACCCATTTTGAACTGAGCTAGTTGTGCTGTTGAGATAATTCACATTTTAACCTTCGATGAAAATATACTACAGCCACATTTGTAAATGATCATCTTCACAGCCTTACAACAATAACAAACATGACCGCTGAAACTCACTCAAGTACTTGAGCAGTCTTCTCCACAAACATTTTCACTATCACTGTGCCACATATTAACTTCATAACTCTAAAATAAGACCTGAATAATTTGAATCATTAATTAGATTTTGAATGGGGAAGCTTGACAAGATGCGTCTTTGTGTAATTAGTAGTGCAAAATCCTTCAAGTGCATCTTCAAATGTTTTGTCTCCTTCTTTCAGTCAGAACATCATATTTTCTGTCACAAATCTACATAAATCTTTAATATACTCTCACAAACACCCGTGTCTGTTACATATTTGATCAAAAGCCTAGAGATTAATTATACAGTCACACTTTAAAACCATTGCATGTATCCCTTTTGTTGATCAAGATCTGTGTAGTATGTTTGACACATTCTTTAATAATAACTGTACTGTTGTGTAGACTGATTTGTCTTGCTAAAGTGTTATCATGTTTTAATGACTTTTAGTTGCACCCTCAGCTCTCTCTCTCTTTGTAAGCTTCCCTCTCTTTGTGGCGTTTATATTTCTCTCTTATCCCTCTCTTTCACTCCTGCTTGCATCCCTCTTACAGCCAGACAGGAGTAAGGGCTGTCTGGGAGGTAAGTACATTGCTTTTCAAGATGGCTTGGACTCTGGCCCTCCACCATTTCTTGTCATAAAAATTTCAGCCTTTAAACACGTACCATTACCTTGAATGGCATCTGGATGCATTATTTAGGAGTCGCAAGCACCTTGGTCAAGTATTGGCAGTAAGAGGGAACTATTTGAGCAGTACATCCCTCTTTATTCTGTAGGCCACTCATCTTTTTGACTCACTTTTCAGGGGATGCAATGAACAGCGTGAAAAACAGATGAAAGGTAGGAAAAAGACAGCTAGAGTTTCTTTTTAAATGCGTGTTCCGCACCCCAATATATATAAAAAGAGGCAAATCTTCCTGTCCTTTGCTGAAGTGGCTTTTCATCTAGTAAACTCTTAGCTGCACTGATAGTGATTGGAGTACTTAATGGTATTCTCCAGCCTTCATGTGCTGGGTAGCAGGGGGACAGTCTAGCCATGGCTGGGCCAAAGCAGTGTGTAGCCGAATACGTTTTTATGGAGCAATGATGAAGGGAAGAGTGATATTCAGCTCCTCAACTCTCCCTATATCACTGTAAGAAGCCTTAAAAAACGATATATATATATATATATATATATATATATATATAGCCTTGGAAACATAGAGACATCGAGCTATATTCTCACTTGAAGGAGCTTGTGTGGACAAATAGGGTGAAGAGTTAAATGGCAATGATGTTATTACATACTCGTTAATCTGACTCCATTTGATTAATAATTTGTATCACCAATCAATTACCAAGTAACTAGTTTATCAGCTATGGAGGAGAATGGCATGGCACACTACGAAAATTGAAGTTATCCGATTGGTAGGCAAATGAACAATTTAATAGGCATTAAGTCTTAAAGGTAAATGTAACCAATATTCAGTTGAATGTACAAGTAAACTCACATGGTCTACTGTAACAAAGTAGCAAATGGTAACAAAGGAAACTTAACCAATTCACAGAGGTAAACTTGACAAGTTAAAGATAACAGATACACCAGATAAAACAATACAAACCCAGAGATAGGAAAGGGGGAGAGAGAAAGAGAGGGAGACAGAGAGAGGGAGAGAGAGAAAGGGGGAAAATAGAGAGACCCAGAGAAGAGGTCCAAGATGGAAAAGAAGAGAAGATGGGAAAAGAAGCCCCAAGATGGGAAAGAAGACAGAAGAGCCCCTGGAGGACCAGAGCCTCCACTTTTATCATTCACTTGGGCCACCCCCGACTCATCAGAGCCTTTGTTGTCTGAGGTGGATGGGTGTGGCCCAGGTGGATATCATAACTTTATGCTACAGTTTAATTCTTAATCTACAACTATGCACAGATACATTCAATTGTACCAAAACCATAATCAGACTGTTGCCCACATTACAAGTATTAATTCAAGACCAAACATGAATCTATTATTCACAACACATATTTACAGAGCAATACTGTATGATAATGAGGTTGGCCTATCTCACCAAAAGACATCAAGTAGGCCCAGGACTGAGTTATCTCTCAGTAGAGGGGCCAGAACAAGGAGCAAATGGTCACTTTATGCATGAGCGGGTGTTGGGGATCTTTGGCCATGGCCAGCTAAGACAATACAGATCAAACACAGGTATCTACACATGTAAATTGAATGCAAAAAGGCATTCTTTAGAAATGCATAAGGTTTGGGCAAAAGACGGGCCTTACATCACTGACGCCTCCCAAGGCCTTCACCTCAACTCCCACAGCCTTGCAGCCAACTCCCTCTTAGCTTAACTACACCTACTTCAGGAGTTGGATATGATGGTACTCCTTACTTGAAGATGCACACCGATGTGTGCTTTGCTACAAGAAGATGGTAACCTCTGTAAACTTAATCAGTCTATAAAATGACCTCTAAGGTCAACTTATCCATCTCTTCTCCGCTTTAATATAAGCTTGTCATCTGCAGGTTTTTATAGGTCTTTACTTTTATGAAGATGCACTCCCTAAACCTAATGTGTTGAACACTAGCAACAGTAAAGTTGCATATTAGGTTAAGAGTAACCTTCCTGCCATGGTAACTGCTTCAGGTAAAATAATCTAAATCTAAACGCACAAGGTGGATAAATCAGCATGTGGCCCAACCCAACTCAAAACAAGAAGGATCCAAAAATATCAGTTCTGAGATACGGAGGAGCTCAATAAGTGTGTTTGGGCATGATCTACAGTATACAGTATACAGGCCTACTACTACTAAAATATGAACATAGGTGAACAAAGCTCTGCACAGATTCAGAAAGCCTAAATCTAATAGGTCACACAAAACAGACCAAAGCTACAACCCAATGCCCACGTAAAAAAAGAAAATCTTTAAGGAGCTGCTGCTGCAGCAGAAATAGCCTATTTGGGATGGGGGTGTGTTAACACCACACTGATGAATGCAATGAAGTCCCACACCGCTTTCCCAAACAGCTCTACATTAAAGTTAAATGGAGGATACAGAGAAAAAATCAATGCTTTGCTTCCCCCCGTGTTGATTTTCTTTTTTCAAGCTCTGGTGAATACCAAACAGCCTGGCGGCACCATGTGGAAATGCCACCACACCAGGTCTGGGGATGCTTTTGTGTGCACACGCTTCCTTCCTGTGCATCCCCCTCTTGATAGGAGGAAATGTGAAGTGCTAAGAGGACCATTTTCCTGGCACATCTTTCGGCAAGTAAATATTTCAGGCTGTGTGTGCCGATCAAGCTTGTTGAACTTAGGAATCGTGTGGCTGTTGAAATGAGATTACGGTCAGGGGGGTTTGAGGGAGTTTTTTGTGGTTTGAATGTGTGTGTGTGTGTGTGTGTGTGCATGCATGCATGCAAGTGTGTGTGTGAGTGTGTGTGTCTCTGTGTGTGTGTGTGTGTGTGTGTGTGTGTGTGTGTGTGTGTGTGTGTGTGTGTGTGTGTGTGTGAGTCTGCGTCTGCATTGTCTAAGTATGCAATCTTTTTAGGTATATTTTTGAGGGGTTTGCCCTCATGCTAATAGAACCACGGAGAGAGACAGGGTGCGATTAGAGAGATGGGGTGGGAACAGGAAATGACCTTCAGGTCGGAACCGAACCAAACCGGTCAGCTCCATGTGGGCACTGAGACTCAGATGTGGTTTGGTGTTGCTTGCGCCACAGCGCCCCCTACATGTGCAATCCTACGCCTCTCTGTGTATGTGTACTGTGCTCTGTCAGTGCCACTACACCTGGTATGCATGCAACACCTCGCTCAAGCACAGGTCTGGATATCAAAGAGTATCTCTATTAACTAGGCCTCTTCGGGCACTCAACCTCCTAGAGCTGGCCACGATACCCACAATCCTCTGCTGAAAAGAAACACAGAGAGAAAGAAAGAGAGAAAAAGAGAGAGAGAGAGAGAGAGAGAAAGAGAGATACAGATGTAGAGGAAGAGAAAAAAAAAGAGGAATGAAAAAGCCATTTTACTACTACCTCTCTTATATTAACTCCTGTACAAGGGCAGATAAACATGTGTAGCAACACAAACACACACACACACACACACACACACACACACACACACACACACGCCTCCCAAGGCCTTCACCTCAACTCCCACAGCCTTGCAGCCAACTCCCTCTTAGCTTAACTACACCAACTTCAGGAGTTGGATATGATGGTACTCCTTACTTGAAGATGCACACCGATGTGTGCTTTGCTACAAAAAGATGGTAACCTCTGTAAACTGTACTCCTCCAACACAAACACACACACACACACACACACACACACACACACACACACACAGACACACAGACACACAGACACAAACAGCATCCTCTTTTGATGACTGCAGATATTCACTTTACATACACTCAACATGTCATGAGGTACATTGAAGCACATTTGCAAACCCTGTTATTGGGTGGCAAGTTTTAGGGGGCTTGGGCCCTAATAGAATAGCTGACAACGCTACGACGGGACTTGCACCCAAAGTTATAATTCAGATATTAGTATCCTTAACTCAGTAAGGCACTCAGGTTGGTAGAACTGACAGAGACACATGGTTCCATTAAAAAAACTCTATATTTTCACACTGTTAATTCACATACACATAAAACAAGGCTGGGCTGAGGCTTACCGTTAGGAGAGTAGTGGCTAATTAATGAGTATCCAAAGGAGGCGCCCCAATCACACATGCTTGGTCAAACACACATGCAAGGTAATGCTACACTCAGTGAGACACAAAAGTCACAGCACACAAAGATGGGAACCCATCAACACCAGGAACTGCTCCCACTTTCGGGGCGGACTCTGCGGCGATGGCAATTGTCAGGGAGGTAAAAAAGGGGCGGGTCTTTGAAGTCTGGCTTAGCACAAATGAGGATTCTTGAATTTAAATAGAGGCGCTGTTGTACTGATTGGCCCATATCTGGCTACCGAGAGCCACTCACGATGCAGCCACCTGAGCTTGAATGAAAAGTGCTCAGCATTTCCTGTGGAAAAAATAAAACAAAGGAAGTAATATGACAAGCCCTCACAGTACACTGTATATTGCTAAATGCTGACAGAGTACATAAAAGATGCTGGTGTAGTATATCAAAAACTGCTAACTTTATGCAAGAAAGTGTCAACATGCAGCAAAGGGAACAATAATCTGACACTTACAGCAAAATATATTAGTTCGTAGAGTAGAGTAGAGCTTGTTCGTAAAAGAACAAGTTACTTTATCAGATCTTATATCTTAATTTCCTGAAGACTTCACAGATGTAATGCCAAACATGTATGTAGCTCACCTTATCCATTGGCTTGAACTCTAAAAAAATATATCGGTCGCAACTTAATGAACATGGGAAATTGTGGGTCCCAAAACCAAACCAGTTAAGAACCACTGGGCTAGGCTACATCTTGACACACGTGTACTGTAGCCCACTAAATCATTGCTATTCACATGCACACACTGCAATCCTGCGTTAGGCCATGTAGACAGCCGAGGAGAGCAGGTCATGGGAAGTGGGCTGGTCAGAATGATGTAGGAACAGAATGCTTGAAATACTCTAAAGAATGTGGAGTATGACATGAGTGCTACCAATTGGTGGTGGTTAGTGAAAGCCCTCACCATAAAGTACTTGGGGGTGCCTTGAAAAGCGCTATATAAATGCAATGTGTTGTTGTTGTTGTTGTTGTTGTTGTTATGATGTATTGAAAAAACCCTGTCTGCATAGCGACCCATCTTCATATCATAGTCACTTTAAAGGGATCAGAGACATGCCCTCAGACAGGCCAACAACAGACATCATACAGCTAGACTTTATCTGTGCTGATGGAGGAGATAATAGGCTCCATCTTCCCAGTGGAACAGGTTATTCTGAGAGCTATAATAACGTTCTAACTAACTATCTCTCATACCCATACACACATATGCATACTGAGATTGTAATAGGATCTTGTTCTCAAGGGTTTTGGACAGGATATGATGAAATTAAAAGACAAAAATTGAAGGAAAGGACATCAGTGAAGGTTAGAAATTATCTGAAACCAATACAACCACATATGACATAATTGAACTCAGATATTTAGTTATTTTAAATAGACATCTAGACAGCACCCCTCTTTTACTCAGCCAGAAGACCAACCCTTTTTGTGTAAGATTAAGCTTTTCCTCTGGATGTCTTTCATGAATGTTATGAATTCACATTTCAAAGCTAGATGGTAACCCAGCTGAATGCTTTGAGTTTGATAGTTGCCATTGGCAGCAGTTTAATCCACATATAATGAAGAATACTAAAAATGGAACAACATGGAAAATGTTAAGCTAGACTGGTATGGGGCATCAGTTCTTGTATCAATCAATTCTGACACACTTTGATTGATTGATTGATTTTATTTGACCACTTAAATATAAAATATGAAACAGTACTCTGTATCAAATTAAAATACATAAATAGTCAGGGATGACACAATAAAGCCCAAAGACTTATTTCCATTGTGGTCCCTAAGGGCAGGACAAGTGGCAGCAGATTACACATCAATTCATCACATATTAAACAAATCCATCCGTGTTATACAACAAAAGCAATACACATAAGTAATGACTATGATTGGCACCTAAGCAACAAACTTTCCACCCCTGTTTAAAACTGCCTATGCTTCTGACTGTCTTGAGTGTACCACGTAACTGGTTCCAAAGGGTAGTTCAGAAAAGACTGTTTGCCCAGATTAGTCTTAGCTTTAGTCTTTAACTGTTGCATCCTGAGCGAGTCCCTTCCTACCGTATGTCTTTGAAAAGCCACCAGCAGCTGCCCATTCAGCAGCACAGTCACTCAGTGGCTAGGGGCAGGCACTTCCTGCCAGCATGCAACCAAATGCACCTAAGAGCCAGGCTGGCCTGGTTCCCTATTATTTGACATTGCAGCACTCACTGGGGGTTGGAGCTCGGAAGTGAGTCAATAGTGAGTTGATGACAGGGTTGTAACATGTGCTTGACTCGCCCCCCCCCCCATGAGTTTTCATGTGAAAAAAGTCCCATCGGACCTCTAAACAAGTTTGCCCGAAAAGCTTTAAGGCAGAAATGCGTAAGTGCCACTTAACTGTGCACCACTTCAGCCTGTGTGATGGCGCTACTGCAGCATGGCTGACGAACCGATATGACCTGCAGTAATTTTGCAGATGACAGATATTTACAGTCATAATGGCCCCAACATGAGCGTTTATTTCCCAGAGAAGCCTGAGTCAGCACCAGTGGTCGTGCTGATGGTGTAATTGGGTGGGAAAGAAGTGCCGTGCCTAGGGCCGCGAAGAACCCACATCACTAATCACCCCACTAATGTGGGGCATTTAGCAAAAGCAAGTACTGTACAGCCACCATACATGGACTTTGTTGCCGCTCATTGTGTCTATCATGTCTATGGGTTTGTGTGTATGTGTGTGTGTGTGTGTATTTTTTATTGACTGTCTAGAGATGTATGTGGGAACATTATAGAGCCAACTTCTTCAAAGTGCTCCAGACTTTTTATGAAACTTCCTATGTATTGACTCTTTCTGTTCCACCCAGTGCAAGCAACCCCTGAGTCCTCAACAATCATTGATCAGTTTTATGGCTCAGTTAACACTTAACACACTACCAGCTCAAGGTCTCTGTGTCTCTGCATATAGAACAAACCTGAAATGAATGAACGTTATGAATGTGGTAAGATGATCACAGATGTACAAAATCCTTATACTGGATATATTTTATGTATAACACAATGTTCTAAGAACTTTAGATGTTAACATCATTAGACTTAATATGTATCTAGTAGTGTTGACAGAGGCTTTGTAAATTCAAGCTGCATAGGTCTCAATGGCTAATGCTGGAGGGGGTGCTGGCCACTGTAGTGTGACTTACAGTATTTGGCCCATTTAATGTGAATTAGCATAGAAAATCTGGCCAAAGACATATTCACACACACAAACACACACACACACACTCACACACATAGACATACATGCGTGCACACACACACACACACACACACACACACACACACACACACACACACACATACACACACACACACATACACTCACACAGAATTACTTTCATGTTGCATCAGAACAATGCAAAGATTTTCTTCTCAATGCTTATGTATTGATGTACATTTTCTCTCTCTCTCTGTCTCTGATCTGATTTCACATGGCATACAATGGATTCTTCCTGTTAGCTCTCGATCATACACAGTTTGCTGACACCTTAGCACCATTGTTGCTTGTCCAAAAAAAAAAAAAACTCTTCTGAGTATACCTGTATGATGTCACTGTCCTATTGTCACACACATACACACACACACACACACACACACACACACACACACACACACACACACCAACTACCACAACCATCCATACAGAGAGACCAAGAAAGACTTGTTACTACCCATTACACCTGACCAGAAGAAGGCTGACTGTTACAGTTTTTCTCAGTCGCTTTGGTGCTTTTTTCAGATCAGAATGAAAATTCTCATAACTATTAGTTCAACCTCTACAACATTTAGTCATTTGTGCACATCACAGTAGCAATTTCTCCTTCCTCTGAACAAATTGCAAATACTTTTGGACATGTATCAGTTGCTTTCATACAATTCTCTGCTGTTTTTTAACATTACCATTTGCTTATGTCATGTCAGTCAAAATGAACTATACTTATGAATGCTGAATAGTCGTTCCCAATACAACTAATAGTCTTCATTTCATTGCTTGAGTCATTACATACAAAATTGTTGAACTAGTTATCAAATTCTGTCACAATGCTGTAGAATTGCAAAGAGCATACAGTAAAAATGTACGTATTCAGTGTCTTGTACTCACTTACTCACCTAACTACAGCAATGTGTAACTTTACTGTAGTTTTCTAATGGCTGTACAAGTACTGTATAGTGCTGTCTTGAGCATGTTCAGGTAGTCACCGAGTTCTGACCTTTGCATTGGAAAACACTGAGAGAACTGTCATAATGAAAACATGACAAAGCCATTTGACTATCTTGTTCATAAACGATGGTGTCAAGACTTCTCATTTTGATGACACTGACAGTTTCATTGACATGAATACCTGCTTTTGAGGAATGGACTATCCATTTTGAGCAAGTGACGTGCTTTTGCAGGTCATCCACTAGGTTTTGCAGTTTGCACTAATTGTTTTGAGAATTGCACTAACTGCTGTGCAAATGTTAATAGTGATGTGAGAAAAGCACCAAAGCGACTGAGAAAAACTGTAATGTAGCTATTACCCAGAGTTTGGCAAAATCATGAATTCTCACTGACAGAAATGAGGCAAATCATGGAATAACATTTATGGGTTACTGCTCTCTGGGTGCCTGTTACTGTCCTGACGATCCCAACCAATGAGGAATATTAAAAAGATACGAAAGAAAGATCTGTGCAAAAGGCAACTGAAAACACTAGGTGCATATACTGCAATAAAATGTACCATGGAAACCCTCATATGGATTGACACATGTGTGGTTTGGAACATTCTGTATTGATATTGAGACAGCTAGATTTGGTTTGGAACATTCTTCTATATTGCAAGACAAGATTTGGCTGTGTCACACTGAGTACCGAAGTCTTGACATAGTGTTCTCAAGGCAGCAATTCCACTGGATCTAAGCAAATAAATCTAACTATGGTGGTGACCATAGCATTGGGTTTCTTAACTCCTGCATTGCAGAGGCAAAACACATCACTCAGCCATCAGCATTCGATAATACATGAAATATCTACTGGGATTTTGTTTCGGACTATTACACCTGACAGGGAATCAGTGTTATGTGGCTAAGCGGCTGCCTAGCAGGTAAGACACGGGTATAGCCTACATTTAAAAACAATTTATGAGGTAGAAACAATGCCAACACATGTCTTAATGCAATTCCTTCGATGCCACTTCGATAATTTGTTTAGATCTAGTGACACTGCAGTCATGGAAACAGAACGTCACACTTTGGTACTCAGGTATTTGATGAAAAACCTCAGTTGCTGTGCTGTAGCTTTCTTGAGGCTTTTATGACATTGTGTAACTGTTAACAAGCAATGGTCATGTCCATATCTCTGTGGAATACAGAGCCATTAAAAGAAAGTAAGACCATGAAATAAATTATTTTATTGCTAAAAAAGTAATTAAGTACAGAGCAATCAAATGCATCCGTAATAACTCAAACATAAATATGTCGTAAAACAAATGTATGCTGTGCAATATCATTATGTGATAAAAACTGTGGGGGGAAAAACAGGGAATAAGACCAGAGGTGATGGAGGATATGTGCTGTTGCTAATGCTGAAGTAGGCCATGAGCATGAAGTAGGCTAAAGGTGGACATGAATGTCTGGGTAAAACGTTTGAAACAACCATGGTAATTAATGGTGGCTACTTGTGGTAGCTGGAAACATCAACTGACCTGATGGGAAGCTACCAGCTAGCACAGAAAGCATTCATTTAATTAACGCTGAAGTGGTGTGTTCATGAGAGATGGACAAGCGAGCGCTGGATATTTACAGGTATCTTAATTACTCTCACTAAATAAAACACATCTAGGTCACAATGAGGAGAATCCCAAATAGGCAATTGAGCCCGGGATAAAAGCCTTATTAACAAAAGCACAGCACATGACGTAGGGAAGTGTGAGAGTGTCCAGGGAAATGGCTTGTCGGAACAGTATCCATCACAGGACTAAGTGCTGGAATGGCGGTCAGGTTCTAAATTTTAATAGCATTAATCCCCGCTAGCCGGAGCTCCTAACACCCTGTTTTAATAACTACGGCCATAATTCATACAACTGGAGAAGTTCCAGCAGCCAGAAAAGTTAATTATCTCTCCCACATGAATATCCACTGCTTTTAATAACAGCAGAGAAGAGATGGATTTGGATTGAGAGAGGGTTGTACAGCAGAAAATGAAATGGCAGAAAAGATAGAGAGAATGAGATAAACGAGAAACGACAAAGACAAAAAGTGAGGAAAGGAATGGGCAAAAAAAAGAAGGAACAAATAGAAAAACAATGACAAAGAAAGGCATGTCGTGAGATCCAGAGCATGGACCAGGAAGCTGATAAAAGAACAGACACATGAGACAGAACCATGGCCCTTTTCCCCACGCGGGCATGTGGAACATGTGGGCGTTCTCCTCTCTTGATCAGGGTGCTAAGCCGACTGTCACCGAGGACCTTGAGCATCTGCGAATGTGACAGGATCTCATTTATTCGACAGCAACCTTGACCAGACCCCATCTCAAAAAAAAAAAAAAAAAAATAAAAAAAAAAAAAAAAATAATACAGAGTAAGATCTCTGCTGAAAACAGAACGGTGGTGGCAGCGGCCACATCTGCGCTGATATGATTTGATTTCATGCTCGGACTGAAGGGCACTGCAAAGCTAATGGAGCACAATTACCTCATTTGGCTTTTGCGGTGATTTTGATGAATAGACGGCTGAGTGTGAGGCTCATAGACAGGCACCTGACCTCTGAAAAACAATGGGCTCGACATAGCTTGAAGAGCTCAAATGCCAAGCATGTCAGCAAGGTGTGTATTACATCTTCATTACGCAAATGTGTTGTTTACACTCAGTCTTTGAACATGTGTGTGAGACTCTAGGCCCTCTATTTGTTTCTAATATAGAAAAGCTGCATTTAGCTAAATTGTTTTCAGTATAAGAGCTTATTAGCATTCAGAATTGCTATTTATAGCCAACCTTTTCTTTGAAATAGACTATAGTATCTTATTTCACCATAAATGTAGCTCAGACTTAACCTGACCTAACGACAGCTTGCTGGGTAGTTCAAAAGGCCATCCATTATCACGCTGAAAAGTGTGCTTGTGCTTAACCCTGCACTTAATCCTTCTAAAAAAAACCCAGAAAGGTCTCTGTCAGACACTGAAAAAGGCTGAGCTGTATGTTCTCTGACAACATGACCTCTGGAGGGGGCGGTACGCAGTAGACTGTAAGAGGAGCCAAAAGGGTTTGTTTTATTCTAACCACACAAAAAAGTTATTTTATCCTCTCTCTCTCTCTCTCCCTCTTACCTGCAGTATCTTCTAGCTGGCTTTTGAAGGTTCAAAGGCACTGCAAAGTTAGGGCGAATCTCAGATGATGGTCATGACATTCCTTAATGACTCTACATAATGAAAGGTTAAACCTTCATTAGACCATGAATATCACTGATAATAGTATCCATTTTTGGGTCTGATAAGCTGGTCTGGGGATACTCTTCAAGGCCATGACGTTTGTAGGGAGTAAAATACAATGCTTGTGTAATATACATTATTAACATTTACATGAGTAATGTCGCCAACTAGTCTGTTTCAGAGACGCCTTAAAAATCAGTGCATAGCCAGCGCATATACTGTGTCAAATCAATCTTTTAGTGTAATTTTCATGCCAATATCTTCACCATATTGATGTATTCTGTGTACACGACAAGAATTTGCTGAATATGTAAAATCACAGGCTAAAATATTAACAAAGCATGTTTTTGCATAAAGTTATGCTAAAAATTGTGTGTGAAACCCAAATGTATTCGCTTGAATTGATTCACATTGAAAAACATGAGTGGCTCAGAGGTTTCCAAGCAGGAGCCCGACACCATATCTGTGATGCAGCCACATGTGTGAGTTAGCAAGTCCTTACCTTTTATACGGAAGTAATGGGATGGAATCGAAGTGTGTCCATATTTAGTCTACATATCTCCAGAGGAATCTCATTTTCCGAGCCTTTTATCACGCTCCACGCACCAAACACCTCTGCTAATACAAAACCAAATTACCATGTCTAACCATGAGTGACATGCGGTATGCATAAGGCCCCATACATATTCATCAAGTCACAGACTGGTGGTATTTTCTTGGAGTAGCCTCTTTTCCACCGCTGATAGGCAAGCTCAGTGTGCGTGAACAACTGCTGGCTCTCTGTAACCATGTTACTTACAGAAGGGGCTAGCTTGTGACCATAATCTTAGAGAGTGACACTCTTATGTGGTGACAGATATTGTAATTCATGATGAATCTGACACAGGACACACAAAAGAAATGAGAAGTGTTCCCACCTGTCACACGCAAACCTTGTGGGTTTATGCTGTAACAGCAATTTCCAGGAAGAAGATTGAAGAGTGTTTGACTCGCCTTCTAGGTCACTTTCTATTGCGGTGCAATCCAATGGTGGAAAAAGGTATGAGAGAAAAATAATAACAATCGTTCCACTTGGCTTGGAATAATGATTCAGTGTGGCCTTTTTTACGCAGCTAAGTGTATTGCTTAAGCTCTGAATGTCGTCTCAGAAGGCAGAACAATGTTGTGATAGAAGCTGTGGCACAGCTGACCTTTTGCAAAAGGTCAGTTGGAGTGGGCTCAAGCATGCCTTAATGGAGCCATGCATGAGAGGCCTGTCCAACACTGGGCCATTTTCAGACCTTTATCTGCTCTTGATCATTTCTGTGTCTGTTTTTCTCAACTCTTGAATTTCACTTTAAAACAAGTGTTTTCCCATCCTGCAAGCCTGTCTTTTTTCCTTCTAATGCACTTTCTTCTTTTTTTTTTACCAAACAATCAAATACTGATTAATTGAATGAGTGCATCATTATACTTCCATTATACATCTGTATTCAAAGCAAAGATCTCTTTCGTCACTCAAACATAATCAAATCTGAAGTCCTACTTCAATTGTTTCTTACTCTCTTTCTGTTTACGGCATATTCTGTTTTTACATTTTATATTCTGTTAATGAACATACCATATTTCTCTTTTATTCTTACTACTATTATAATGTTACTGCTACTACACTGCACATATCTGTACATGTTGTTCATTCATTGTTCACATAGCCATATCTATGTTTCTCTTATAAGGTTACTGCTAATACGCACATATTTATATTCAATTTATATTACTGTAAACCATACCACCTTCTTAACTGTATACTAACTGTCTACACTGCAGTATATATCTTATACTGTTTATGCACCACCTACCTATACTTTGTATATCACATTGCACTTTTCGGCTTTTTTGCACTTCTAATCTAATCTAATTCTCCATGCTCCTAAACAATAGTGCAAATTCAGTGTGATATGGAATATTGTTGCTAAATCCAATTCCTTCTGATAGAGAGCATGGTCACCGATGCATACATGTGTGTATGTATAAGCCACGAGATGAGGTGAAACATCCACTTTCCCACTGCCAGCCACAGAGATGAAGGGCATGACTAAACCCTGACCAGGTCACAGCGAGATGGCAGGGAGGATGGCCCTATAAGATTTTATTTTTGTTTTGGCCATAATTTAATTTGTCTAATGAGCATAATTGGAGCATATTTGAAGGGGAGTGTTGGCCCTGTCTGTTTTCGTAATTGCAATGGGAGGCCGCCAAGACATAAAGGTCACATGGGCGGGGGGGGGGGGGGGGCATGGCAATGCATACTGTACATAATACAATGGTCAAAAAATTTATTAGAAGAATTCATGAAATACATTCTAAGATAATTAAATGTAAAGCTGCATACGCACACAGAATGAACTCAGATGGGAGAAGAGTCTACAGAACATTTATTTTTCTCTTTTGTATCCAACTCTCGGCTCAGGTTCTTATGACTTCATCCACCTAAGCTCTGATAAAAACATCCAGTAGCATCTTCTCTCTCCTCTCTAACTGCAGCCATTGTTGTAACTGGATTTGAAATTACAGCCTGTCCGCCCTTTCATCACCAAATCCACTCCTCATAGTTCAAGGGTTGGCCTGGTAGAGAATATACCAAGTCAAAGCACAGGTGCCACCCAAACACAGCAACACACACACACACACACACACACACACACACACACACACACACACACACACACACACTAGATTGAGTGATGTGATAAAATAAATGACAAGGCTTGGTGGAGTGTAGCGTGTAATTGGTGAAGCCAGATTAGGTTCCTCATGCTTCTACCACTTCTTTGTCGGCCAGTGCAATACTTTCTGTCAGCTAAACAAAGCTGTCAATCAAACGAGCAAGCCTATTTTAAGTCGTCAATAGGACAGAGGTGATTGTTGAACTCACAACAGATGGGATAGGTAACAAAAGCAGGGAGATACCGAATGAGACAGAGATAGAGAGGCAGGGAGAGGCTGAATAAAGGTAATTTGGACATTTTGTCATATATATAGTGTCTGAAGAAATGCCTTCTCTCCCTACTGTGCCTTTCGTTTTCTTCCTGACTCTGATTGGGAGAGAATCTAGAAGCCCGGGGTTCATGTCCTATTAAAAAAAGTATGAAGAGTGATGAAGAAGGGTGAGAGGTGGAGGAGAGGAGAGAATTGGGTGGAGGAGAGGAGAGAGAGAATTGGGGTTCAGACAAAAATAACTCTGTTCTAACCGGCAGTAATGAATGGCACTTGTAGAAGTAGGTTATAACATGACAGAATCACACTTTTGAGCTAAGCCCGAACAGAATCGAATACCAACATGAAGAAAAAACCTAATTTACCAACACAGGTTTTAATACTATATTATAGGAGCATAGTGGCTTTTATGGGTCCTCTTTATTCTCTGGACATATTAGTTGGGGTCTGGTCATTATTTTCATAGCGTGTAGGTAGCAGAAATGAATACTGTACACTTTGAGGTGTAAGAGCCACTCTTGAGGTCTAACAGCCACTCTGTGTTGTGTCGTACCTAAGTTCCCACTTCAGTGGTCTTCTCAGTGACTATACGCCCGACACAAAGGCCCCACTGACACTGTGAAAAGATAATGATAACAACCTATAACATCATAAGGAAGAAATTGCAAGGTGAGCACAATGAATGAAAGGCCTCATGGAATCTATTATGCAACCAGTAGGTGAGCAGAGGTATCAGCACTCAACCATGTTCTTTCCTCTGTTAAGTTCTTTAATGATCATGTCAGCGCTTTTTGTTCTAAGCCATCCTTTCCATCAGATAAGCGCTCCTCACCTTTTCCCTTTGAATTCCTCTCAGCCGGGAAGAAAGATCTCCGAATCATCTTTTGAGGAGTGAGAATGGAGCAGAATGAGTTCCAAGACTCTGTATTCACAGAAAGAATATCATTAGTATTGAAACGGCCTAACAAAAAAAGTGAAAAAGGGAGAAGGGAGGGGAATTCTTTAGACCTAAAGAACAGCTGCAGATACTGTGAATACAATCTCAATGAAGTGCAGTGAGTAGGTCCCTAACTTGCCTTCCTTAATCGGTGTATGGTACTTCAGTGTAGATAAGGCCTTCTTCTGCCATATCTTTGAGCTCTGAAAAAACAGCTGAACCTCTTGCCTTTTTGTTTTGGCTAACGTTTTCATGGGTCGACACACACATTATGTTTTATAACAGGATTAGATATCATGTTTGTCAGACCAGGCTCCTAAACAATAATCTGTCTGACAATTATTTTCTTATTACTGTAAATGTAAATGGCTATCTTTATGTAACACAGCAGAACGTATTACAGGATATCTTGCAAAGTTCAAATGCATAGCGTTTTTGTTTCCTATATTGCACGATGTGGAATGAAAGTTAAGTGTTAAGAACATAAACTATTGCGCCAAACTTTTACTGGACATTTTCAATTTAAAGAAACAATAAAAAGCAAAGCAAAGCATAGCAATACATCCATCATTTATTAGGCAAGGGCCTCTGTCCAGCTGCTATTCCATTGTTGTCAAATTAAAAATAGAGGTCACTGAGGCCACATGGACTATGAAGGCATCACAGTTTAGAAGTAAATCCTCATTTCAAAGGAGGCAGATCAATGAGGTTATAAACCACATCAGCTAATTACCTCCAGTCGTTTATCATGGGCTCAGCATGTATTTGCTTTTATTGCTAATGGACAATATTTTTAATCACCTTAATATGAGATTTAATTAACTGCATTGACTTCCTTTCAGCCTCTATGTGACTCCTTGTTTTTTTTTCTGTTTCTTTGTCTATCACCTCTTCTCTCTCTCAGGCTTTAGAGTTGCTCACAATTTCTCACTCACCTTTGAGTCTTTTCTGTGTATTTCTTTCTCTCTTTTTTATCTTTCACTCTTTTTCTTCGCTATCTCTTCTCCATCTTCTGGAGAGTGTGTGACCTTGAGGATCTGACAGCCGTTCTCCATTTTCATGGCTCTCGAGCCGTATGGAGCTTTCACTGGATGACGGGGCATCAATCACTTCCCTGAGGAGTCTCACTCAGCCCACACACACACACGCATGCACACACGCACAAGCACGCATACACAAACACATACGCGCGCACACACACACACACATGCACGCACACACACACACACAAACACATGCACATACACACACACAGAGAGAGGCCTGTGATGTTAGGATACAGTAAGTGTGTAAGGAAGATTTTCACATGCACATGTGTTCGTGTTTATGCCTGTGGTAATACACCAAAGAAACCTTGTGTTAGTAGTAATTCATAAACAGCAGCAACTATGATTACAGTGTATACAATAAATCTGTGTCTCATAAACACAGTAACGACAGGTCTTTTAATGGCAAAGATTTTTTTTTTTAAACAAATGCTTCTCTAAGTTTGTAAGTCATAGGGAACTATGGGTTGTGCTTCAAGGCCAACAGTCCCCTTTGTGTGTGCTATTAAATCAGTGCTGTCATAGTGACACAGACCTGGATCCTAATGGGTCCTGTCCCACAAGCTTGTTCAATCTGACATTGTCATAAGCCTCACCATTACCCCCTTGTTTAATACGGCCTTTGGCCAGCCTGCTATGACCTGCCATCAATACAGGCAGCATAGCATCCCGCTTGACCTTACAGTGACCATGACTTCACTCCACCGAGGACACCCTAACAGTCACACATACACACACACAATCATACTGTACACACACACACACACTCAACCATACACCACACTCACACATTCACCACACACACACACACACACACAGTCCAGCTGAGGGTGCCTCTCTGGGGTGTAATTTACAGCAGGGATGTCCTGACCTGTGACTCGCAGATAGGGGCCTGTCAGCTCTGACTAATACGTTGGCATCCACTGGACTGGTTTACAATGACACCTACCTCAGCCAGGGGATTTACAAGGCTCTGTCTGTGCCATCTCCTGAAGGCAACATTCATTGCAAATACAGTAGACCCACATTAAAATACTTTATCATGTGTAGTATTATCTCAGGTGATATGTTTACAGTATGTTGTTTTCATGTCGTTTTCATGTTGTTGTTTTCATGTTGTTATTTTCAGTGAGTTTCCTGGGGAAATATAGGTGCAAATCTGCTCTCCTACCAGCTATTATGTTTTGGACACCGTTGTGGTGGATCAGTGTGACAGAGTTTTACTGCTGAAATGTTGCTCGGGTGGACACAGACTTGCACCTGTCAACTAGACCAGACACAATGTCCTCCCTAAAGCTATAGTCTTGCTTTTGTCCACCTTCCTTGGTGTGAATACGAACTGTTGTGTCCCCCCCCCCCCCAGTGTTTTTAAGAGCACCTTGTCAAAAGGTAACAGCGTTTGGTGGTAGCCAGGGACAAGTGTGCTGACATGTCTTCTTTATGCGTGTGAGAAGGATGCTTACACCTGTCACCTGCTTACTCCAGTGTCTCACCACGTCCAGAGGTGCTCATTGCACATTGTGATTAAGAATGAAGGGTGGAGATCCACTTCTCCTTTAGCCTGGCCATGCCTACACACACACACCTACACACACACACACACACACACACACAGACACACACAAACACACCTAGAGATACCAGACAAATGGTACCACAGATCTCCAGATATGGACTACACTCACTACTAGTAGCAAAACTAGCTGCAGGGCTGTAATGGTGCGCTCCATAACACATCTGATAAAGAAGGCTGGTAGTCATAGTCATCAGGGCATTCAGTTTGAGTCCGTAGTTCAAGTCAGTTCATGTGTAGTCCAGTATTCCAGGACTACAAATGTTCCACCTCAGCATCCAGCATCCAAACCCACCATCAAGCTATTGCCCACAGACCCTTCCATTTTGTGATGAGCACTCAGTATTCCTGGACTACACATACAGTACACCCCACACAGTTGGTGGTTTGACTACACATTTGCCGCCACCCTCACAGTGGCACAAACTGAACATCTTCTCCAGCTGGGTGGACACAAGTCTCATTCTCATCACTACTTCCTGAATAACTAATTTCAAATAAATGTTCCACCTCAGCATCCAGCATCCAAACCCACCATCAAGCTATTGCCCACAGACCCTTCCATTTTGTCATGAGCACTCAGTCATCCTGTGTGTTGTGGTCATGGTGGTCTGAATAGTGCTGCTTTGCTGTAAGGATGGTCAGGGATATCTGTGAGAGAATCAGATTCTATGAGAGAATTCTATCAAAGTCCTTTTAGGCAAGTCCCTCCACTCGGCGGCCATATGGCAACGCTTTTTGGGCACTCGTCGGGCATCCATTTCGGCAGAAATGCGCGTGCGCAAGGCTTCACAAATTCTTAATATGCACTATGACACAAACACAAAACATGAGATATTGA
Organism: Alosa pseudoharengus; assembly: GCF_046254945.1. Taxonomy (NCBI): domain Eukaryota; kingdom Metazoa; phylum Chordata; class Actinopteri; order Clupeiformes; family Clupeidae; genus Alosa; species Alosa pseudoharengus. Next base: position 10,989,698 of record NW_027468650.1, on the reverse strand, counting down.
AAATGGTATTAAATACAATATGTCTGCCTATTTAAAATGCTGCAGCAATGCATATCTGCTCACACTAAGTCTTAACTTAGTATGTGGACTCTGATATGGACATGGGATCAAGGCTGACTTTTTAATCAGTACAATTTGAAGTAATTATTTTATTGTCTGAATTTAAGCAGGCGATAAAACAATTATTTCATATTTTACTGGAAGTTTGTTTTTTGTAAACAAATATGAGGATTTATTTTGTTGCAGTGTTGTTAGTTGTTTTGCTGTGTTACCCTGCATGTGTTAGTGTGTGTGTGTGTGTGTGTGTGTTAGACTGGGCTAGAGTCAAGGACACAACTGTCTGCTTGATTCTCTGATCTCAGAATACATTAGATGGAGTTAACAGTCTAAGAGGCACACTAATGGACTGCTTAGGCACCGACATAACTATAAATCCCCTCTATGGGCTTCATAATGGGATGGCAACATCACTGCTCCCACTAGAACACTTTTACATGCCGCTACCGCCTAACACACTTCAGTTATTTTCAGCTATTAATTACTCTAACAGTTTTGACACTTTTGTTACCACTGTTAAGTTTTTACCACTAGGCATATCATTGTGACTACTGCTAGTGCTACCAACGGTGATATGTTGACATTTGTACATTTCAAAGAGAGTCAGAGCATATGTGATATCAATATGTCCAAATATACTCTTCGAAAGAAACAGCATAATCTACAGGTGTTTCAGTTGTAAAGTATGAAGTATAATATATCTTTGTCATACATGGGAGGTCCTGGATGTCCTCAAGGGAATAACCAGCATGAATGTGTGGTATGGCCAACAGCATGTGTTTGAGTGAATGCATGAATATGTTCCCGTGTGTGTCTACTGGGGCCTTCATAACCAGTTTATTTTTACATGCCGATGGCATTACACAGCTGAGCTGTGGGTAGATGGCTGCACACCAGCAGGATCAAATTATCGTAATTGCTTCAGGACTTAGATAAATGATGGTCATGTGTGACTGAATCACATTAGTAACTTCGGCTGCCACACCATGGGTATTCCTTCTGGGCTGCAGTGTTGACAATACAGATTATTTTTGCAGTGTTCACCTCTTACTATAAAACAGAACATGTTTACAAGGGCAGCAATGTGACTCTCTCCGAATTTTTTTTCAAATATACATTAAATTACCTCAAGGTTAACAGCTACCTTCTTTTTTTGTAAAATTATTTTATATTTTATATTTTGTAAAGAGTATTCTCCTCAGTTAAATATATAATGATAGAGCTGACTACTTTCATTTAATTTTGGCCTATTCATGCCTCTGCCATCTCTGGCCTGGAGTCCTTCTGACTTTTGGTTGTCTGTCACAACACAATTTTTGCCCAGCATCTTTCAAAAACTTTGAAGGATATTCATCATACCAACCCTGGTATATACTCAATGTCGATAAAGGGTCCTTGAACTAATATGACACTCAAGACCATGGGGTCAAAGTTTGAGGTTGCACGGGATCATATAGGATTTCTTAAAGCAACATGATAAGGTACTCTAGATCATGGGGTCAAATGTCAATGTCAAATTCAGTCTTAGGCATACAATGATAGCAAGATGAATGTAATGTAATGTTTGAAAAATGTGTTCTATGTGTTCTATGTAACATGCATGTGTTGTGTGTATGTATTATATGTCTGTAAATCTTGTGATTCACTGCACTTTCCTTTGGAAGTAATTTAAGCTGTAAAGAATAACAGAACACATTCCTCCCAACTGCTTCCACCAAACTTTAAATTGCTGCTCAAGGGAGACCAGCTTAGATCACAATGGGTATCTCCCATTATCTGCTGAGTACATCTCAATGATTGCATTGAGGAAGGTAATGATGATATGTTTCCCTACAAACTATAGATAAAAGACCCCACCTTTTCCATATTCCCAGATGAATGAAACCTGGTGACTTTCCATTGACACCACATGAGCACCCTCCCATTCAGTATGGAGGTACAGCTTCTGTGTTGACTCCATACTTTATCTACAACTTATTACACGGCTCTTCAGAGTGCTGCAGAAAGTTCCATTCACATGAATGGGCCTTCCCAACGTTCGGGCCTATGTTAAATCTACATAAATCACCGGCAAAGCATTTAATCACCGCTGTCAATGGCAACGGGTTTTGTGCTTCTGATTAATGTCTTTCATATCACTACGCAAGGACTGGAACTTCATTCAAACGTGAAAGCAGACGGTTGATCAGCTGTGTTCTAAAGAATGTTTGATTCAAATTCAGCAGTGTGTGTTGTTGTGAACTATTTGTTTCTCAGCAAATGCCACGATGAACGGAAACAAATAGGCTAGGTTATGTAGGCTAAAGTCATATCGTGGGGAGTTTATTATTTCGTTTTGGCAAGTAGCCGTATAATAAGCGGGATAATGTATAGAACGCCGGTCATTACTGTGAAAATAAGTCCCTTCAGGGCGGAACAAGACCCCTCCGCTGCGCGTCGGGGTCCGGTTCGCCCTGTCGGGACTTATTTTCCCAGTAATGACCGGCGTTCTATACATTATCCCTTACAAATGAGTGAGCAAGTGAGCGCCGACATCTTCATTACTGTCTGGGCACTGAGCAGAATCAAACCTCAGCTCCCACATCTTAAGCCCACCCACCTCCCCATGCTATGTTGCCAAAATTAGTCTCCCTATGAATAATTGAGGTCCATGTTGTTATAAAGGAGCCTAATAGCCCTGTGGTTCGCTGGGAATATTTGGGCCCAGGTGGATAGAGGATTAGCTTCAGTTGAAAATGTACATTACCCCAAGGGTCCCCAGGGTCTTTGTGCATGCGTAGTTATATGCCTGTAAACCTCACCAGCGAAGAAGCCATTTTTATTCATGAGTGGTATCAAGCGTTGCTCATTAGCATGTGTTTGCCTAACCTGTGTGTCTGCCGGATGTCTGTGTGTAATCTCTACAATATGTGTCTTTATGGCAAGGGCGACTTGTAGAATTCCAATGGAATCCCAATGACCACAGAGACCAGGGGCTTCCGTGAAAGCTTTCGTAATGAGACATTTGGAATGACATTGGCTTGTTCCTTTCAATTCAAATTGAAAACATTGTTTCTGGCTGGATAGGTATACTTGAATGTCAGGTTGGTTGATACAAATAATATGCACATTAAATTCTTTGTTGAGGTTGCATGGCAAGTCGTGGTGTCAATGGTAATCTCTTCTCATTTGAGGCGGTGGTAGCTTAGTTGTTAAAGAGTTGGGCTAGCATGCAGTAGCCAGAACAGTTGTGGGTTCAAATCCCAGCTGCCACCACCATGCTCTAGAGTGACTGCTGGCACTGATTGACATATACGTTGGTTTGGATAAAAGAGTCATCCAAATGAATATATATATATATATATATATATATATATATATATATATATATAAACAACCTATGCCACTGAGTACCATTGTGGTGATGACAGGGAAAACCACGACACATACCCACAAAGGTCTCATTCCATGATACAACTGGTAAACTGTTGGTTCCCCTTCCACGGACACCTGCCAGTCACTGTCCTTTATTCTATCTCTGTTACTAACCACCAGACTCCAACGGAATTACTTAATTAATGGACCAATGTGTTTTTTTACACACACACACACACACACACACACACACACACACACACACAGGAATTTCACATCTACATTTCACAGGATAAAAACCTCATTGATATGACCATATTGGTCATTGATAACGCATTGACATTATTGTTTATTATTGCTATTAGCTGTAATGTAGTCTAACATTTTAAAACGGTTCACTGTTAATTTTAACTATTTTATTGGTTTTATTTGTGAATCGCTTTGGACAAAAGCGTCTGCCAAATCCTATAACCATCCTATAACCATACATTTAACCCATTAGTGAGTAGAAGCAAACACACACTAAGAGAAGTGAGCGATAAGTGTGCATACATAAGGGACAGTGAGCACACACACACACACACACACACACACACACACACACACACATACACACACACATACACACACAGAGTAGTGATCAGATTCCAAAATCTTATTTCATCCAGTATAATTATTGAGATGTCACAATGACAAATGATCCTGCCTTAATTAAACTAATTAGCTGGCACTAATTGAAACCAATTAGCAATGACCCAAATGAGAGAGATACTGACAGACAGAAGAAAGAGAAAGTGTTTCTATAGGTAAGTTTGTTTGTTATTGTATCGGTTTAATAGTGCTTGCTGTTCCATGAGCATGTTAGTTTGAGACTTCTCTCACTGGCTTTCTAGGGCTGTATTTCGATGTGCCAACCTGACAAGATATGTGCCCAGCAGTCCAAATGATAACAGTGTTTCTGTTTCACAGATGAATTATTCAGCGGATGAGTGAGAGGGTTCTCTGGGTTGTGAGGGATGTAACAAACTTGGCGGGCATTTCACAGGAAATCAGACCTGATGAATTTTCATCATGCAAGCAACCAATCACAGAGGCACTTCAGAGTTGAAAAGTTCTTCAGACTGTATTATGTAAAACATTACAACAAGTTTGAATTTTAAGGTTATTTTACATAATAGAAAATTGCCTTTTACATAAGATTTCTGCAAACTGCGTTTCAGTGTAGGTTTTTCCACCTCACTGAAGTTAATAAGAAATAAACTTTCACTTTCCTTTTAATCTATTGACGACTGCACCTCACCAGCACCTGGAAGGCTGTGCACAGGAACTTTATCCCTTTTAAGAAATAAACTTATGTTAATGTTAGTCATTGTTATGTAGTGAAAACAGGTGATAATTTAGTGTCTGTATTGCTTCAAGGACAGGCTTATTATGACCGCCACGCAGCAAAGCGGTGGTCATATAGGTTTAGTCAGAATGTTTTTTTTTCTTCTTTTTTTTTCTTCTTTTTTTTTCTCTTTTTCGCATGCCCAAATTTCCATCAATGAGTCCCGGGACACTGAAAGACCGGGGTACACAAAACTTGGTGGGCATGTATCCCCACATGGATAGCATGGAACCGTCATTTTTCGTTTTGATCTGTAGCCCCCCCGCTGGACTGGACCCCCGAAAGGAGGGTAGGGCAGACACAGTTCTCTGTGAATATCTTGAGAACTGTAGGGCCTAGGATGACCATTTTTTTTCCGTATGTTTGCCTCCAGGGGTCATGTTAACCCATTTCATGTGCACACATGTGCACAAACAGATACACACACACACACACATACATTCACAGTAATCATACGTATGACACATACTCACACAGTAGACATATGTACGCTTGCATGCACAGGCACATACGCAGGCACACACACACAAGCACGCACACACACACACACACACACACACACACACACTCACACACACACACACCCACACACATAACATAAACATAACACAAACAATCAAGAATTTCTCAGAATTATGAACAGGCAAGATGGAGGTGGGGTTGTATAAAATGTATTTTACATGTGAAATCTATGAACTAATCACGTTTTGGTACTTGTTGTCTAGCAGATACCAAGAATTGAGTGTGGATAATGCAATTTAGTGAGACAGTTAGAATCATATAGGCCTTTCAGCGTGATTTCTTTTTGTGGAAAAAATGTGCTGGACTGGGCGGCGGTCATATTTTGTACCGCTCTGCGGTACATCTAGTTTCTTTAGGCTTTGTTTGGATGGTGTTGGAGAAGGTGAAGATCAATTCTGAGGCAAGAGAGCTCCTGGGACGAGTGGGTGAGAGTCTGGAATTAAAACATTAAGTTGGAGTGGATATGAAGGCATTTGTCCTCTCCGTCATTAATGCTGAGAGTGCAGATGTGAGCTGCGGGCATGCCAGAGTTTCCAAATGGCACAAACTGAAGAATAAGTGTACAATCCGTGTCCCACCTGATGATGACTCTTTGAATCTTCATATGGAAAGGACAACCTTACATATTGCCAGCTCCATTACAACCTGCAAGAGCATCCTTCTTCCATTGGTCACGGCTGGGAACTAGTGAACAGAAAGTGTCGACCAGTGCGTCCCACCCCCCTTCCCCCAGCAGCTCACACCGCATAACTGCTCAGATGAGAGTAGCATTGATGATGAGACGAGTCAGTGTGGAGATTCAACAGATTCAGATGGAGAGTCTTTTCAGTTACTTCAATAAATAAATCATAATAAATAACAAATTTTAAAAAATGACATCTAACGACCTACTAACCTACTAATATGTGTAGGCTATGTTGTAGGCCTAATGTTACTGTCCATAACTGAACTCAGTATGAGCAGAGCTTCCATTTGAACCTAATATTAAGACTGTTTTGAAAAATTGACATTTAAAGAAGCCCTATGCAGGTCTGGTTATTCCTTCACTGTTTCTGGGTTTTCGCCTGATTTGGGCTTGCATTTTTCACGACATAGCTTCCCCTGCAGCTTCGGTAGCAAGTGACTGCTACGTTAAACCCCCACTAGCTAGCGAGCTAGCATCAATAAACCAAGCTAAACACATAGGGCTCAAAATAAAACGGTCGAGCAAAAGGTTACATGCAGCTATTCCGACATGCTGCGTCTTGACATTGGCGTCTAATTGTCGAAGTGGCGGCATTAACATTAATTTTCAAGTGTCCCACTACTGCGACAATTTTTTTTCCATTGTCGGAGTAGCGACACTTGACCTTTTTTTTCAAACGTCCTGCCATTCCGACACAAGGTCATTAACAGGATTTTTCAACAGAGTGGACTTTCGCGAAGTAGGCCTAGGGTGGGCCTTTATTTTTTTATTCCAATATGGGCAGTATAGCCTAGGCCTACAGTAATCCCAACTTTAAACAACACACGACTTCATCACAGCTCAGATGATTCATGGCAAAAAACAATAAAAAAGGCTACATTGATAAATAGCAGGGGCAACAGGATTGGATTCTATAATAGCCTACGCACAATAACTTCAACCGAAAGGTTAGTCGCGTCTCAAGGAGTCCAAGAGTGCGCCTCACACACACCAGCTCCGTTGAACAGTGTATTTTTTTCGTGTTTAAGAGCTAAAAAAGTTGATTAGAGAGTCACATTTGAAATGTCGGGTAGCCTAAATTATAGCTTATAGCGCGTGCATCTCAGAGAAAGAGATTTTGGAGAGAGAGAGAGATGATTTAACCTAGGTGATGATTATTTGTGTCTGGTGGTAATTAGACTTGAGTATGGATACCTACGAATTGTTTTGAATAAAAAAAAGATAAGACAACAAATTAAATATGACCCTGCAAGGCGAAACCAGTCGTTTTGGTAAAATTTACAAAATTAAGTTATTGTACTCACACGAACGGCCATAAACTAAGCTTTCCAACAATATGTATATTGAGGGTATTGCAAATAGTATTGGGTATTGGATAGTCGCCGACCCTCATTAGATGTGGATATCTGGAGGTAAGGATAGCCTTCAAGAAACAAGGTTATCGCAGTTGCTGTGAGACATACGGCCCTTCTCCAGTCTCTCTCAAAATCAAAACACACCCAATTCACGCTTGGACTTTTCGATTATGCTTCTAAATGTTGGGACTGATGGACACTGAACTCTGGGGGTTATTTGAACGTTCGTTGTGAAGTGGTTTACTGTAAAAGGAGCGTCGGATATCCCGCCTGTCTGACAATTATAGGGCCATGATAATGCGCTAGCCTAGAGTCGAGAGAAAGAAGACTAAATAAATATGCAGACATGTTATGTGCAATTCAACAACTGCACGCATGACATATAAAAGATATATTCCTAGCCTACATTATTGTGTAGCCTAGTAAATTGAGTTTATCCAACCTGCTGGCAAGCCAAAATGCGTTGCACATGGCTTTATCATTGTCCTCTAAAATGCAATATAAGCAACTTGAATATATCGCACATCCAGTTTGAACACCCTGATGGACACTGAACTCTGGGGGTTATTTGAACGTTCACTGAAGTGGCTTAGGCTACTGGGGCGTAAGAATTCCGCCTGTCTTTGCGCAATTGGCCATTGATTGACGGCCGTTAATTAATTAATATACAGTAGGTGGCCTGCACTCACAGAGTTTGTTTGATGCATGGAGTTTCCGACCGTTTCCCCCTGAGAGATTAGAGAATAAAATTAGGAGAGTTACCTGTGTTTTACAGAATGTGTAACATTTTTTCACATGGCCAGTTCAAAATCACCTGAGGTTTTGACTGAAATGTGTGCCGATATCAATTATTGGGAAAAACATTGTTTGGAGTGGATGGCGGGTGGATTGTTGATGTAGCTGCAGGTGCAGATGACATGACTAGACTACAGCTCATCCATGCATCTAGGATGTTGGAATTTGATAGGATACAGGAACTGCAGAGATAAATTGAAAATGAGGATTGGTAGCCTAATGTCGGAATAGCGGTAGGCCTACTAAAAAAAAATCGGAGTAGGGGCATGTCTAAATAGAGGCATGTCGTAATAAAAGGTATGTCGTAATAGAGGGTTGTCGTAATAACGGGATGTAGTAATAAAGAGTGAACCCCCGAGCAAACACATTGTTCAAGAGACTATCAAATCACATTACAAAAACAAAGTTCACCCAAGGGTAGGCTACTTACAATTTCAACAGCAAAAAAGTCAAGTCGGAGTCCGTTTTGCAGTCTTCTTAGAAAATACAATCTGACTACATTTTCAAGTATTTCCGCCGAGTTACATCCGGATGTGTCCGGACCGCGAACAGACAGTTGCATATTCGTTTTTTTCCGCGGAGAAGCACTAGGGGGAGACGAAGCACCCACCAAACGACCCAAAAAGTGTTGTAGAACCATCACAACGACTCTCAACCTGCATAATTAAGGTCATTTTTGCTAAAAATTTTTTGCATAGGGCCTCTTTAAAGAGCCAAAAATTGGCGACCATCTTTGTTTCATTATGTTCTGTCTCTATCTAGACTATACATAATGGACGATTAAAGCAGTCTTGCTTACTTGAACTTTATTGGTGTGCAGTCATCAACTCTCTGCCTTAGTAACGTTATCCGAACTGCTCCACGTGTGCGGTGTAACCTCTAAATCAGTCCCCCGTACAACAGTACTTAAATAAACAATCCTATTCTTACAATCTTGAATTTAAAGGTCAAAAATAAGTCAAATCAATAAGTCTACATTATTTATGATTTTCTTGACCCAAATAGTCTCAGAAACCTTCGCTCTCCATGGTCACGGAACTGCTATAGATGACCCAACTATTACTTGTGTGTTTGTGTACTACAGCATCAAAAAATACAAATGCAAATCTATATTGGCCAGCATTTTATCTGAACCAGCACAGTTCATGTTTGGCTGAAATTATAAAGGTACTTAAACCAAAGTCATAATCAAGGTCATAAAATGCTTAAAAAGATATACACATTGAGACAGATAATGGAAACTTGATGGGATCAAAGCCTACAGTGGTGATTTGTTGGAACAGCTTATTAGTCCTGCACAGTTGAAAAGTTGGGTGGAATTTTAAAATACATTCATTATGGATTTGCTGGCAACTGCAAATAATAAACAAGTACATCCCTGATGATATAATGGAATAATCCTGATTACTTTGGTATAGTCACATTGTGAACATACAGCATTCTGCATGACTGCAAATTCATTCATGCTTAGATCTTCTAGAAAGCAAAAGGTACTCTCTTACAAGAATGCCTGGAGGGAAAGTGTTACTTTCATTCCAAGCCTCCTCCCCCATGCTTCATCAGCAGTGTTTGAGATCTTAAGGCTGCTTAGGCATGACTCTCTACTTCAGTTGTAACCTACCAGCTTTCCCATCTTTGCAAATCCATGCAGATGTTTGCCCATTTCTTATGCATGACTTCCTGATTCCTGCACTTCCCACTTTTACCACTGGAGACAAACAACTCTTCCCCATCTCACTTTCTTTGTGTCCCTCAAATGGAATAGGCATTTTTCCCAACTCAGCCTTAGCAGAAAATATCCAGTTGTGACAATAGTATCTGTTGATTACTTAATTACCTTAGAGCTTATTATAACAGCCAGCAGCATTTTTCTCTAAGTTGGTATGTGTTTTTTCATTTTTTCATGAGGCAACTGACACTGTATATTAAGACTGCTAAAACCTCCCACTGTCAAAATGTTGCTAGACTGAAATAACATTGTTATATTACAGAATAGCCTGCTGCCTAATTTGAAATAAAATGGTGTGCATTTCCCCTAGCAAGTCTCTGAAGACCCCAGTGCAACAGGATTCATCTGGAGCCATCAGTAATTAATGCTCGTTGAATCTTAATGTAAAACCACAGCACACAATGGACATGAGATCAAGCCAGGACCTGTGACTGATACCTTTATCTCTTGTTTAATTTGCCGTTAGTCCCCAAGCGCTGGCTTATCTTCATTCGGGAGCGAGAGAATTAAGGAGAGCCTTATTTCACCCGGTGGCCTGACTGACAGAGATACCTGAATCATTTATTCCACAATGCTACTGAATCATAGATCCTTAAGCCTAATTTATGCTTCTGCATCGAATCGACGGCATAGCCCCGCAGAACCCTCTACGTCACCGTGTACTCCTCCAAGCCCTACGCCATTGCTTTATATGCACCTCTAAATGCACCTTTATATGCACCTCTGTAAAAAAATAAATAAATTGTAACTTCATGTTGAGGTGACGTAGACTGCAAGGGCTGTGATTGGTCAACTCACCCTGTGTGTTGTCAGTGTGCTTCATCAAGCTTTTGTGGGTAGTAGCAACATGTTAGTTCGCTGATAGAAGCTTTGCAAATAAAATTAGCTGTAGGCCTATTTTTGGTTACAATAACGGGATTATTCGATTGTACGTTTTTTTGTCAGTAACATTTTGAAATCAGCACTTCGCCAGCTGGCAGTAATTTGTGGGCAGTTGTGGGATGTTCGCTTGCTAACATAATGTAGCGTCAGTGGATGTACATGTCTAACGTTGAATGAGTGTCTCCCAGAATGCAGTGCGAGTGAATGCTATAATGTGTAATGTCGGTTATAATAGTTGTAGTTGCGTTTACCATGTTGTGTAGTTGTTAGCGTGTTAGTCTCTTTGGTTGTACCTCATGTGTTTATCCCCGTGTTGATGTGTGTGGTAAACCCTTATTGTGTGTTGCATGTGCGGCTGAGACTACTCCTGTGTTGCCCTATTGAATTTCCCCTAGGGATCAATAAAGTATATCCATCTATCTATGTAGTATCCGTATGAGTCTGAGTGTGTATGAGTCTGCCTGTTCCAATAAATGGCCGTCCTGGCCAAAGGTGATTCTTGTCTGAGGGTGAGATCGCTACAATAACATAAACTGTCTGACCGACACCTCACAAATAACCTCAGATGTATTTTCTGGGTACAATACCTAGGTTATTGGAATACACTCTGTCTATATTTCTCGATAACTTCAACTACAAAATCTAAGCAAGAAAAGGCCAAACAAATAACATTAATATTTCCACACAGCAGCCTGTGGAGTTTGCCATTCTGACTACCGTTTCGATGGTGATCTACACAGACAAAGGAGATGCAGAACACAATGCCGTAGAGCGAGAAACAAATGCTTTACTTGCTGTTTTCTGTTTGTTTTTTAAAGTTACTATGCTGTCAATATCTTGTACAACAGGCATCTAAACGTCTCTCTTCTCTAGCGCTAGGCTTTTTGTTGTCAACAAAATCAGCCGAAGTGAGCTCAGTTGGCATGAATGACTAGGCACTGTTGCTTACATACAGTGCAGTATATCTATCATTCTATAATAACGCCTTCCCAGATAATTTCATTTGTCCGCACAATTATCAAGTTTTTATAGAAGCTTCTCAATGGAACAAGTCCAGATTGTATTTCCCGACCTCAAGTTTTGGGGGCAGGTTTAAATTTGGACTGGCTTCCAGGCTACAAATTTGTAATTGTAAACTTTTGATATGTTGTTTATGTCATTTTTGTAGCTACAGTAAATGTGGGTTTATGAGATCTGCCTATTATCACATTATGTTTTTATTTGCATTTTAAACAACGTTCCAACTTTTACTGATTTGGCGTTATATATGGTAATATATAATTCAAGGACTTTCAAGGTACTCTCAAGGACTTTGGTTACGGAAAGATGGCAGGGAGTTCTGCATCCTAGACAAAGATGGCAAAAAAGTGTGGTTTCAATGGACAAATTGAGAAGGCAAACAGGACAGGGTCATAGGAAGACGTAGACAGTTCATTGTAATTGATTAGTCATCCTGCCATTAAAGAAAGGCAAGTGCAATTACCATTACATGGGAAATATTACTAATATTATGTAACATAACATTCATTACTGTATGTTATTTAGGTTATTTTTATATTCTACAAGTAATTAGGAATTATCCGGAATAAAATGCACTTTAGATCAATTTACGGATGATTGGGAGTACATACGTTGAGTTGACATCCAAATCATGTCATTCGGATGTGTTTTAAGAAAGTTCGATGTTACCGTTTTTAGTCAAAACTCGTTAGCGTGGAAGTGAGAAGGGCATATTATTTTGCCGCTACAAAATTTCATCAAGCCAGTACCTTTCCGGAAATGTTGTCATCTTTGCTGCCATCTTTAGGGGAAAGTTCACAATTTCTTCGCCGTTTAAAAAAAAAAAAATACATAGTCCAGTCCATACAACTTCATTTCAATTTCAAAAGAAATACTGGACTATGTTTTTTTTTTTTTTTAAACGGCGACGAAATTGTGAATTTCCAGAGCACACATGGCAATTGACTCCTACGGACTTTCCCCTAAAGATGGCAGCAAAGATGACAACATTTCCGGAAAGGTACTGGCTTGATGAAATTCATTCTGGACTCTCTATCCGACCACATAAAGACCTCGGGATACTTCGGTTTGGCTTTAGGGACCCTCTACTCACTACCACGTAAGTGTAATGTTGTTCGGAACTGTAGAAGAGGTATAAAAATAGCGTTTTGTAGCGGCAAAATAATATGCCCTTCTCACTTCCACGCTAACGAGTTTTGACTAAAAACGGTAACATCGAACTTTCTTAAAACACATCCGAATGACATGATTTGGATGTCAACTCAACGTATGTACTCCCAATCATCCGTAAATTGATCTAAAGTGCATTTTACTCCGGATAATTCCTTTAAGTTGTTTTTGGTACAATGCATGTAGAGTAAGCTCTGAGTAATTTGTTTAGCTTTCTTTTACAGTGTGGACAAAGCAGAGTGGCTGGTGGCTGGAAAAGAAATAAATGGGTGTTACAAATGTTGGGGGGTTCACACAGAAAAGGCAGAGTTGCAAAGCCGGTTCTCCGCTTGGTTGAAAGGAGAACTAGACGAGACCTGGTTCCTCTCATAGCTCACCATGCCAAGAGAGGATCTATCATCATCAGTGATGAGTGGCGGGCCTACTGGCAACTGTTCCAGCTAGGCTATGGGCATTATACAGTAAACCATAGCGTTGCATTTGTTGATGCCCAAACAGAAGCACACACCCAACACATGGAGAGGGCTTAGAGAACCTTTAAAAGAGACTGTGTGGAGGCTGCAGAGAAACCGCACAGACGAGTTATTGGTGGACCACCTGGCAGTAATTGAATGGCATTAGTGGCTAGAAAAAGACCATTATGTTGGACCCCTAGGCCGCCTCATTCATGACATTGCTAAACTGGTGTTGCACTTTCAGTGGCCTTTCCACACCAAGTTTTTTTTTTCCGTACCAGTATTCTGTAACCCACCCAGGCACCCAGTAATGTCCCTAGCCAGTTGTGAAGACGGTGAGGTGAATCTCCAACTCCGATGGTGGGGACCCATGGACTCCTTGCCTGTTGCAGACTGCTCACCAACTTGGTTAAGGAATAATTAGTCTATTTCACAAAGACATAAGGTTACTACTGTAAATACTGTTATTGTAAAAGTTATGTAAAGGCACTTATAGCCTACCTGGTTTAATGGTTGTGTAGTAAAGAAAAACCTGTACCATTGTGTTCTAAAATGCAGTCTTGGAATGATAATACTTTATGGAACCAAAAACAACCTTTATCAATGATACCTAGAAGAGGGAACCTGTGTTACATCATCTGTTACATCATTTTAATGTTAACAAGGTATAATACAAGATTAAAAATAATGAATCATTAAATAATGAGTGTGCCTCTAAACAGCTCCATGGCCCTGACATTGAAACCCTTTGTCACATTTCTAACTTCACTCTGATTCAGCAGAAGTTCAGCATAAGTACATACAGACCTTGCCTATATTTATGTACAACAGTGACACCTATGGGTCTTACATTCTGTGAAAGTAGTCATGGGTGATCGAGAGGTCTCACGCTCTCACTGATTCTAGAGAATCTAAGCAGAAGAGTGTAATATATTCAGAATATTATGTTTACTTGAAAATTTTTATTTTTTATTATTATTTACTTTTAGTCATTCAATTTTCTAATGCTTATTAAGGGTCATTACATAGAACTCGGCCTCTCTACCTCACATGCTCAACATTGCTCCTAAAGAGCACACTGATCTAACCATACACTTTTCCACGACAGTGGAACAACACAAAGGTTGTGCGGAACAGTGACAGTTATGAATGGAGGAGGAAGCATAGGCAGACATAACTAGAAATAGAAATTAATCAGAAGGAATGTAAGCAGCTTATTGTAAACAGAATGGAGTGTACACACAATGCCATATTGTGCAATTATGTAGGTAGTATAGATGCAAATTAGTCACACATTTTCACAACACACAGGGAAGGGATGTTGTCCAGATGATAGTGGCATAGAGGTAACAGAGATAAAAGACAGATGTGATTGTAATGGTTGTTTTACTACTTTCCAGAAATCACTCAACTGGGATCTGAACAGAAATGCACACCTGAAGCATTCCTTCATTTTTTTGACAAACACACACCCCAGTGAAGACAAGGAACACTGCCTTGCCCAGTGCATTTTGTAATTAACTGGCTTGTCTGTCAGAGAAAACAACTTTAATGTGTGTATCCAATTATATCAGCATTTGAGTAGTGTGTGCTTGCACACTGTGTCTTTACTTTGGATAGATGATGCGCATGTGAAGATGAGATTAGATTTAATCAGCAATTCTCTGTACAGATGTCTCGGTATACGCCTCAGTGCATCAATGCAGTTGAAGTGCATGTAATATATGATTACAATATATATTGGGCTATTCATTTGCATATTATTTCACCTACCTGAATACAGGTTATATCCATGTTCCATTCATTAACACCAATATGTTGTTGTTTTTAGCATGAGGTGAAGTCAGAGGTTTGATGTCAATTCTGTTATGAGAGACAAGCTGGTACATTGTGGTTGACACATTTTCAATACACTCTACAGCTGGGTTTTCATTAAAACTTTGCAGATATTGTCAACACAACAAAAAAAACACAATTGCAAATGGTCTGTGTTTCCATTAACCCTCTAAGCAGCAGTCTCAAGATTGTGATAAACAACAACCCTGACTAAATCAGACGGTAGATTCAAGTACAGTGTCAAATCGTATTTGTACAATCTACCATTAGATGGCAGACATCCAGAGCTCCGATTCAAGCCCAAAGTCATGACACAAAGTGTATAGGAAGTAATAGATCACATGCCGTATTGCCGCGACAAAAACGTAGAAGTGCATACAGTATATGTGTATTGACGTGGAAGCGATTCTGAAAAATACACCAAATGCTGAAGAAAATGTTCATGTGTCATGAATTCTTGGCTTTGTTATTCACCCATTCTGAAAGGCAACATAGCTGGAGGTGACATGATACAGTAATTGTCTCCGTAATGGATATGGTAGGCTACAGACAGCAGGGGTAGTAGAAATAGGGCTCTGAAGAATTTTCAATTTTTCAATTTTATTTGTATTTATAGAGCGCCAAAACATTACACATGTCCCATGGCGCTTTACAGAGTGTTAGACAATCAGAGGAAAGAAAATAAAAGAAAGAAGGCCCATGGGTAACAGATAGAATTCAAAGTAACCCAAGATAGGAACAGATTTTACTACCTACTATATGGTATAGTAGCTTTGTGGTTATAGTAACAGATTACTAATGTTGGTTTTCATTCAGTAGAGCTGAAAATGTTTGCCCGAACCCGACGGTTTCGGGCTTCATTTCTATAATTTCATGTGGGTTCGGGCTTGCGCTCCGTCTTGCCAGGTAGGCTAAATGAGCGGTCAGGTGATGCATTTCGATTAGCTGCGAGAAAGATGCAGAAATGGATGCTGAGGAGGTGAAACGGAGGCTGGCCTCTGGCGATTACGTTTTAGTTGCACAGGCAAAGAAAGCAAAGTCTGAGGTGTGGAAAAGTTTTGATCATGTGCATAATGTAAATAATTAGCCAATGGGTTAGCCTATGTAAAATCCAAAGGATGCAACATTCTGCAGAATGACAGGGAATTCGTCGCTAATAAGTCATGTTTATCAAAGCTACCAATGCCAATCAGAATCAAGCTACAATCACATCGTTTGTTACAGCAACAAAACCCAACCTTGCAAAGGTGAAACAAATGGTTATGGAGAAGAAGTGTGTCAGCTTTCGCTGTAAAGACATTAAGCCTTTAGCCTATCGTAAATGGCGAAGGGTTTGAAGAGATGGCACAATAACTAATTAATGGCGGGGCTGCGTTTGGGAGGGTTCCCACAAATTTCAGAATGCTCAAACAATTTTGATTATTGGTCATTAGTGCAGTATAATAAGAGAAGGTGGCTTTCATCATTAGCTTTAGTTTAGTGGATCTGTGGTGTATGTACAGCTCTGAAACCATGTGAGCATGTTGTGCATATTTTATTTGCTGTCACCATGGCCTCCTTATCACCGCCTCCTTCCTTATTCCCATTTCTCATGCTGTCACTCACTGGCGTGTTAAGTATTCTGAGTCACATGTAAATAATAGAATTTAAGCCAAAGAAGCTTTTAACACCTCAGGAGGTCACTGTTAGTTGAATTCCCACCAGTCTTTCTTTGTCTCTCTCCTCTCCTCCTCTTTCATGTTTGTAAATAAACATACTGTTTCCATGGAGACAAAAGGATGGCCCTTGGCCCCTAAAAGGCTTGAGGATGCCGCTACTGAGACACTGTCAACTCTGTCACTGTCACTGATTGGGATGAAAATAAAAGCAAGCATTGTCAGTCAAGACTCTCTGAAGACTAACTAGATGTACCGCAGAGCGGTACAAAATATGACCGCCGCCCAGTCCAGCACATTTTTTCCGCAAAAATAAATCACGCTGAAAGGCCTATATGATTCTAACTGTCTCACTAAATTGCATTATCCACACTCAATTCTCACTGATATCTGCTAGACAACAAGTACCAAAACATGATTAGTTCATAGATTTCACATGTAAAATTAATTTTATACAACCCCACCTCCATCTTGCCTGTTCTTGAATTGTGTGCATGTGTGCATGTACATGTTTATGTTATGCGTGTGTGTGTGTGTGTGTGCGTGCTTGTGTGTGTGCCTGCGTATGTGCCTGTGCATGCAAGCGTACATATGTCTACTGTGTGAGTATGTGTCATACGTATGATTACTGTGAATGTATGTGTGTGTGTGTGTGTGTGTGTGTATCTATTTGTGCACATGTGTGCACATGAAATGGGTTAACATGACCCCTGGAGGCAAACATACGGAAAAAAATGGTCATCCTAGGCCCTACAGTTCTCAAGATATTCACAGAGAACTGTGTCTGCCCTACCCTCCTTTCGGGGGGTCCAGTCCAGCGGGGGGGCTACAGATCAAAACGAAAAATTACGGTTCCATGCTATCCATGTGGGGGTACATGCCCACCAAGTTTTGTGTACCCCGGTCTTTCAGTGTCCCGGGAATCCTTGTTGGTGTACGTCACTAAATGTACACATAAATTATTTTATTGTAAGGCCCCCCATGAACGAAAGTACACAAAACTTGGCATGCATTCGGAGGGTGTCATAATGATCCTACACTTTTAATTTCGTGCAGTTTTGACCTTGTCAGCCAGAGATATTGTGATGAAAACACCTAATTTTTTGCTTTTTAATTTTTAACTAGGTGGCGCTATACATGAAATAAGTGGTAATGGGATGGGTTGACATGCCCCCTTAAGACCAACATACATAAAAAAGGTGGACCTCCTAGGCCCTACGGTTATCGAGATATTCACAGAAAACTGTCTCCGGCTACCTACAGGCCAGTTGGTGTATAGTAACATAAATTAATTTATTGTGTGGCCCCCCATGAACGGAATTCCACGAAACTTGGCGTGCATACAGAGGGTGTCATAATGATCCTACACTTCCAATTTTGTACAGTTTTGACTTTGTTAGGTCACAGATACCTTCAATTACAACACATAATTTTTACTTTTTTGTGTTTAACTAGGTGGCGCTATACATGAAATGAGTGGTTATGGAATGGGTTGACATGGCCCCTTGAGATCAACATACAAAAAAAAAATGGTCCTCCTAAACCCAACGGTTTTCGAGATATTCACAGAAAACTGTGTCTGCCCTACCCTCCTTTCGGGGGGTCCAGTCCAGCGGGGGGGCTACAGATCAAAACGAAAAACGATGGTTCCATGCTATCCATGTGGGGTTACATGCCCACCAAGTTTCGTGTACCCTGGTCTTTCAGTGTCCCGGGAATCATTGACAGAAATTTGGGCATGCTAAAAAGAAAAAGAAAAAAAAAGAAAAAAAAAAAAAAAATCTGACTAAACCTAAAAAATAAAAAAAAAAAATAAAAAAAATCTGACTAAACCTATATGACCGCCGCATAATTGGTAACAGTAGTATGAGGCACACATAGTTGTCAAAGAAAACATATGAGGCAAATTTGGAAAACATATGGGCTTAATGGATTAATATTTGTGTAAATTCAGGAAACTTAGTTTTAGGCAAGGATGGGCAGTATTTATGATATACTTATTGTATTTGATCAGGACGATTTACATAAATCAAATTAATAAGCAGAGGGGCCAACGCAGCTACGCACTAGACACGTTTCAGGTGTGAATAGAGGAAGAAAAAACGTCACAAACGCCTTGACAGTAGACTGACCAGCTATGACATGACTCGTACAACATTTCATGTCAAGTAAAAACATGCTTTTTAACATGCTTAATTTTAAATGTAAGACAACAAGATGACTATCTTCCTACCATTTCCAAAAAGCTACTCTGATTAACATAATTTTGGTTCCCAATGAAACCTTACACTAGCCTGACGTCATCATACTCCATTTTAGTCAGAGTTTGAGTCTGATACTGCTCCATTGGGATGTGATTATGGAGCGTGTTTGGTAACACTTTACTTGACGGGTTAGTTCATAACACATTCATAGCAGCTGTTATAAACTGCACATAAAGCATTCATGACTGTTTCATGAGACATGACTAAACATTCATACCAAACCTTTCATGATAGTGGAAGACAGAACAATGACAACTTGTCAAAATAAAAGTTCAACAATCGAATACTTCACAACTTGTATAGTACAGTGACATTCGATGTATACTTCATAAGATATTCATGAAATATTTACAAAGGCTGGAGAGATTAAATAAATGGTATCCAGGTTACACAAATAGGGGTCAGCTGAATGTAGGCTAGTTTACCTCCCAGTGTTAAACTCAGGTTTTAAGGATACCATTAATTTAATCTTTCCAGCCTTTGTAAATATTTCATGAATATCTTATGAAGTCTACATCGAATGTCACTTTACTATACAAGTTGTGAAGTATTCATAATCACTGAGTTTAACACTGGGAGGTAGGGTACAACCGGGACGATTGAAACGTGGGACGGATGAAACATTCCGGTTTTCTCCGAGTGCAACAATGATAGACAGACATCATTTGGACAAAACATAGAGCATATTAACCTCCGTTGCTCAGCCAAATGCCATCCTGTTACGTCCTGTTATCACGGAGTTACAGGCGATAAACGATTTTTGATGGTCACAAGTTTACCTCATTAGCGGTTTATTTTTTTTTTGATTATTAGAGTGTTTTTCATTTAAAGGTTTGACTTAATGCTTATTCAGTAGATCATTTAGTGCTCTCCCCAATCCCAGACGTTCACATTGTATGTTTGTTTGTAATGGATGCAAAACAGCCTATAATGCTAAATGTCTATGGGGGGACGATTGAAACACCTGTTTCATTTGTCCCGACCAGGCAGTAAACCCCATTTATTCTAAGTCAATGCACACATATCTGTGTTTATACTATATTTTATGCAGGTGAGACATGGAAAAGCAGTTTTAGAAAGATGCAAATATATTTGGGGCTATCAGGTAGGGGTTTATAATAAAACAAATAAATTTTTATGAAACAACAATTATTTGCTTGACCATGTTCTGTCTTTTTGGAACTGAACTAGCCCATTGACTCAGATGTGACGTGATCAGGTAAGAGGTTTGGAACAAAAATGGCAATGCTGCTTTGTGATTGTTGGACTTTTATTTTGACAAGTTGTCGTCGTTCTGTCTTCATGAAAGCTTTATGTGCAGTTTATGACAGCTGCTATGAATGTGTTATGAAAACTCACCCGTCAAGTAAAG
Source organism: Alosa pseudoharengus (assembly GCF_046254945.1). Taxonomy (NCBI): domain Eukaryota; kingdom Metazoa; phylum Chordata; class Actinopteri; order Clupeiformes; family Clupeidae; genus Alosa; species Alosa pseudoharengus. The sequence continues at coordinate 10,969,160 of NW_027468650.1, read as the reverse complement.
TGTTACCGCGTGTTTTAACCGATACGGGGGAAAATGCCTCTTCACTCAATTGGATAGACCTAACCAATCAGAGCAACAAAATAGCTTCAGGAAGAACACCCGAACCATCCTTCTTCTCCACAAATGCCTTAATATTGTTTTCTAGTCGTTTTTTAAAGGAACAGTATGTAGGAGTTTGGCCAAAACTGGTACTACAATCACTTTCAAAATACTGTAGAGCGGTGTACACCGCAGATGTGGTAACTAGAGCAGAGCTGGCAACCCAGATGCCGAAACACTACTGACTTTGTGATTACTAGATAGGTGGAGGGTGGCGAATCAGGCTAAAACACAAATATGTAAACATCAGCATCAGTTGAGGGCTGCAACTTCACTTTTTTAAATGACGATATCCTGGCCGGACTACTGATGTCAGTGATATAAGTATTTGAAATTAGCATGATTTCCTAATGTCTAGTGACAAATCAGGGCCATTTTATGATTAATTGAATTACATTTCTTACATACGGTTCCTTTAAAGTTGTTAATATCTTGTACAACAGACCTGATAGCAAAATCTAAATGTCTAGCTTAATCTAGCAACAGCATTTTTTGTTGAAGACAAAATCAACCGAAGCAAGTTTAGGTGACGTGATAGACAAGACACTGTTGCTCATCTGACCAACTTTTTTTTATTCTATTTGCTTTTTCACTTTTAATCACATTCTATCAAGGAGGCTTACTCCTAAATTAAAGTTAAAATAATGTAAAAAAGTATTAAACAATTGTGCACATTTTTATATCAAAATGTATCAAGTGTAGCTGAGAGAGAGAGAGAGAGAGAGAGAGAGAGAAAATAGTATTTTGAGGACTGGGCCGGTGGTCTGTAAATCTCATGCAGACCTCTGAAGAGTTCCTTGATCTCTCTGGAGAGAAAGGGTAGGCTGAGAGGGATCAAGTGCCAGGTCGGAGATCCTGCTGCAGTTACAGACAGCGCTTCCTGTTTATTGATTATTAAGTGGGGCGGTCAGCTGTGGAGGCCGGATCAATCTGAGGGCGAGCATATGTTGTTTGAAAAAACAGTATTATTACACTTATTTTCACCTGACTGTAAACGAGAAATCATATGAACAGTTAAGAAATCAGCAACATTGAGGTACTAGGACAATTAATCAGTTGCACTCTTTGAGGAAATAGTGTGTAGGGTGTGATATGCTGAGTATGTTAAAAGTTACCCTCTAATCAATAATGGACCATTTTTAAAATAGATCAGAGGAAATCTTGTTGGCTATGGGAGTAATATGGAGAGTCAACAGTTTTTTTGTATGTTGCTGATGTCATTGCCAAAGTAAAGATGAACAGTTATCATTGTCATGATTTTAATCACTGCCCTGACAGATACTGTACATTTGAACTACTTGCAAAATAGGCCAAAAACCGTTACCTGCTGTGTGATGTTTTCTTTTTTCTTTTTTTCATGATTTAGCCGATTTAGCAAGAATGTGACGACCCTCACATCAGCATTATACAGTAGCATCTTCTGACCGTAGCTCTTTACTCTAAACAGTATTGTTTGGATGATTGTCATGTCTGAAAGTCTGCAACGATTAAAAATGAGAGAGTATAAAAGTTTGAATTCTGTGAACTGTTGCTGTGTATGCTGTGGACAACTCTTATTATTTAGCAGGCAAGACATGTTGCTCTTCTCCACAGAATTGAGAAAGACGCCTGTAGACCTCCAGACCTTATCTTTGCTCTTGTGCACTGGTGCCGCTGAATCCACAAAAAACAGAAATATGTTTTTTTCTTTTGTACATCATTTGGCATACCATGGCTTTGATGTGATTAGAAAAACACACCTTAAAACACTCACTTCATGTTACTGTATTCTGTTTTTTTTTTCTTCGTACAAAATGTAGGCTTGGCTGGCCATGTAAACAGTAAGTTTGTTCCTGGAATATATTATTTTAAATGTGGAGATTCTTATTCATAAATTTCAAAATCTTGAAATCCACATCAACACATGTACATTCCAAAATTGAGCCGCGCATAACATCAACTGGATGCTCTCTCACTCTAGTGGAAAAAAGCAGAGTCAGAATTAATGTCAGAAGGAACCTTCTTTTCAATAGCCCTCTAGGGACCTCATTGTGAGGAGCATTAGCTGTGTGGGGTCTTGGCTTCTGTTCTGACACTAACACTGACACTTCTCTCTGCAGCTGTTTATTAATTAAACCCCTTCCTCTCTCCTTGGTCTCCCATCTCTTCACTGATGCTCTCTCTTTTTTGTTTCGTT
>NW_027468650.1:10694385-10961885 GCF_046254945.1 Alosa pseudoharengus | reverse complement strand
TATTTATTGACATGCTTGGTGACAGCTTGTGAGTAAGATGCAGGGTGTGTATGCCAGGACATCAGCTTAGCAAAACGCATAAGGAGATCAGCATCAATCACCCCTTAGCGACCTTACGCTGCCCTCGTTCTTGTCGAGCAGACATACACACACAAAATCAGTCACACACTGTCCCCAAACAACTCCAGCGATGGAAACAGGAAGGATCAAGTGATGCCAGAATAAATATCACTCGGCCTCTCACTCTTGTTGTCTCACTTTCTCTCTTTGTCTGGTCTGAGGGTGCTGAGGGGATGGGGAGGGGGGCTCATCATCCTCATAGGCTCACACACACAAACACACACCGACATACACATCACCATCATCATCGTAGGTTCTCAAACAGAGGCTCCAATAATGATGAAGACATGCCCCTTTCCCTGTCAAACATGTACTCCTCTCTCTCTTCCACTCTTCTTCTCTCTCTCTCTCTCTCTCTCTCTCTCTCTCTGTCTGTCTGGTCTGATGGTGTTGAGGAGATGGGGAGGGGGGATCATCTTAGCAGCAACAGCAGCAGCAGCAGCAGCGCACTGCAGAGCCCGTTTGCACTCGGCCCTCTTCTGAGCCCACCATCTGGACGCCTTCTGTTTGAAGACTCGTGCATCGGAATGATAGCCAGCTAATCATGAGTTTGAACAACACACAAACAGCACGGCTGATAGCTCACGCTACTTGTACGCTCGTCTCTCTCCGATAAATTTAGATTCAAGTCGAAAAAGATGGAAAAAGTGAACGGAAGTTTTTGCTTCCAACCGTTTCCATGTGAAATCATTTCAATCATTCACATTCATCTTCACACCATTTACCTGCAAATGAAGCTTCGCTCTTCAGAATTGCGGTGGCGAATTATAACATCTTGAATTCTCCTCACTGACGCCCTCTGCAATCCCTCTCATCCAACACACAGGCATTTATGTTGTTTACAGTTTCTGAAAAATAACCATACCACATCGAGTCAGAATAATGACAATAGGATCTGAAATTGCAGTGGCATAATAAGATTTTAATTTTAGCAAATTATATCAGGGATTCATTATGTCAATTTGGCCACCTGCTTGGCCGGCAATTTATTTAAGCTCTCTGTTTTCACAGCACATAATCAGCTGTGCCGTGGAGTTAAGAGAACAAATCTGAGGATTATTTACTCTCATTGTGCTGATGCTGCTCATTCAGTAGAACTGAGAGGAATTATTAGCTTGTTAATTGCATTGATTGTCTGTTTAAGTGGTTTTGTTGTTATACTTTGTGTGTGTTTGTAGTGTGTGTGTGTGTGTGCGTGTGTGTGTGATTGTAGTGTGTGTATGTGTGTTTGTGTGTGTGTGTGTGTGTGTGTGTGTGTGTGTGTGTGTGTGTGTGTGTGTGTGTGTGTGTGTGTGTGTGTGTGTGTGTGTGCGTGCGTTTATGTGGGTGTGTGTGCGTGTTTCACATGTTGCTGAGAGTGAATAAAAGAAAGAGGTGCAATTCTGGTCAGAGATCATTTGGAAGGTGTCCAGAACTTTTTGAAGTTGTCTATTCAGGGGTCGAGAAATGATTGAGGAACATGAAAGGAGAGACAGAGGGTCAAGATGAGGAGAGAGAGAGAGAGAGAGAGAGAGAGAGAGATGGAGAGAGATGAGAGAGAGAGAGAGAGAGTGAGAGATGAGAGAGAGAGTGAGAGATGAGAGAGAGAGAGTGAGAGATGAGAGATGAGAGAGAGAGAGAGAGAGAGATGTAATAGGTTGGAAGCACAGTGTTCCTCTCAATGCTCTGTTTGTGTTCTACAGACGGAATGGCAGAGAAGGTTGCATCTGTGGGGAGGACAGACAAAGGAAGTGGAATTACACAGTGAGAGAGTGTGTGTGTGTGTGTTTGAGGTCTGTTCTTTGATCCTTGTCTCAGTGCAGTCAGAGCCCTCTGGTGTGTACTCCAAGCAGACACACACACAACACACACACACACACAAACACACACAAACACACACACACACACATAGAGAGATGGTACTGTCAGAGTGCCAGGGTTTGCCCTCTGCACACCTACCACTAAGAGACACTCAGAGCATGTCCCTCCCAGTTCTTAATGAGTCATTCATGGGGTCCTCCTCTCCTCATTGCTGCTCCCTTGCCGCTGTGGGAGAGTTAAGCAAAAGCACACGCACACCAGAGATGGTATGGTTTTAACGTACAGTTGCTATCAGCAATTGATATGATTTACAGTTTCAAACAAAATGATTAACAAAAGATATAAAGTTTTTTTTTTTTTCCATGGGTAAGTTTGTTACGCAGAAATTGGAGTCATTCATTGGATATTAAGCCATTAGACCTCATTACTTCAACTAACACTGACAACTAGCTATTAGTTCTATAGGCCTCATTTTGTTCATTCTTTTCAAGCCATGGGCTGACTAACCTGACCCTCGCCAGATGAATTTCGCTCCGCCTAGCTCCACTCATCCATCTGGAACTGATCCATTGGAATGGTGTTTCAGAAGGCTGGGCCTAATCAAAAAAAGCTTGCATATGATTGAATAAGCCACTTGTCCGTCATCTATTGACATGCTACTTCAACCACTCACATCGAAGCCAACCTGTGACGCTGATAACAGTCTCACGGTCGCTTCTCCACTATGTCACATCTATGAAACTCCGGTAACACTTTATTTGAAGGGGTCTACATAAGGGTGACATGTAACCGTCATAAGAATGACATGACACATGTCATGCACATTAATGACAAATTATTGATGTTTATGACTGTTGTCATAATGTGTCATTCGGTTTTTGGAATGTCAAGTTGACATTGTTTGGGTGTCATCATTATGACATCTTGACATTAGCCAAGATGACATTATTTGACGGTGTCTTTGTCATGACAACTTGACATTAGCCAAGAAAATGTAACCCGTTTACAATATTGTCATGACAACTTGACATTTGGCATGATATTGCCATGACAACTTGACATGTAACTGTGTTTGGCCTGACTTATCTTCTAGGTTTGTGAAGTGATGGGCCTGAACAATTGGCTATGACACCATTATAAATTGGTCATGAATACTTTTTTTGACCTCAACTACAGTGGTACAGTTTTGACTTGTCATTAAGCTGTCACAAAGAACTATTACACACCAAAATAGTTTCCTGACAGTGTCATGAATACTTACCTTTGACCTAAAGTACAGTGAACCATCTGAGATGTTTCCTGAACATGTCATTAAGGGCCATTACACTATCATGTAGGTCCTATTTCTGAACATTTTACATTTCTGCAACATTGAGTCTAATTTCAACTATAATAACAACAAATACCATACTAAGTCATGACTTAAAGGGGAACTTGGCAACTATTTCAACGTAATAAACCCGTTTAGAAATCATTTGGATGGTTAAATTACCTGTTCTGGTGAAAATGGTGACTTTCCCCGCTGCCCCTAGTGTCCCCAGGCGAAAAACCAACCTTGCAACATTGAGACTACCGTCCCGGAAATGGAAGTGAGAGACAAGAAACTAGTTTAAATCGTGTTTCTTACCTTGTAACATCCACATTGTTCTGCCGAACTTATGCTAACCGTTTCGCTAGCTTGTAAACAAATCCATGTGCTTTATCGTTACCTTTTTTCACAGTTTAAAATAGCATAATGCACAATTTCTCCAGCAGAGGGGAAATATAGCTAATTCTGCCATGTTTCCCTTTAAAAGAGTTTATTTCAGCAATGAATTTTGCAAAACCATAATACATGGACAGTCTACCCAACACACCATTACGATGGCGGATTCCTAACCAGTAGTACCATTCAATCGTTTTAAGGTGTGTTTTGAGGGACTGAGGGGTTTGATTCCCCCTGAGACGCCATATTTGTTTTTTGTATGTCTGCAATGCACGTTCAATATGTTCAATATGTATATCCAATTTATAATGGTGTCATGACAGCCAATTGTTCAAGCTCATCACTTAATAAACCTAGAAGATAAGTCAGGCCAAACACAGTTATGTCAAGTTGTCATGACAATATCATGTCAAACACTTAGCATTTCTTTCTTGGCTGATGTTGTCATGACCATATTGTAAACGGGTTACATTTTCTTGGCTAATGTCAAGTTGTCATGACAAAGACACCGTCAAATAATGTCATCTTCCAAAAACCGAATGACACATTATGACAACAGTCATAAACATCAATAATGTGTCATTAATGTGCATGACATGTGTCATGTCATTCTTATGACGGTTACATGTCACCCTTATGTAGACCCCTTCAAATAAAGTGTTACCAAAACTCCCGCCCTGCGTCCTGATTGGCTGAACCATAAAGTCGGTTGCAGAAATCACTCTCAATGGAAGAGGTCTCAGATGGATGTGAGTGAAGCTAGGCGGAGCTAAGCGGAACGAAATTCATCTGGCGAGGGTCAGGTTATGAGCTGACTGAACTGGCAAAACTAGAGGAATTCTTCATGCAACGGTGATGTAGCACTCTGTTATGGAAATGCATTACAATGGGGGGCGATTTCAATCAAGAAACGGACCAACACATTCTCACAGTGCAGCCTCCGCATTGTGCCTCTTCTCCCCCCCGTAGATGTGCTGTCTTCAAGTTGACTTATTTAATATACTTAATATAATGCAAACCTGTGAGCCATTTCAAAAGCAATGAGCCACGCTGGGATGTGCCTGTTCCTAGGGTGAAGACTTTTTGGTAAATTAATTTCACTCAGATAAACGAGAGGCAAACGAAGGTGAAAAAGGAAAGTCCCAGCGGTGTCTCTCTCAGAATCTCTTGGCTCTTTTGCGGCATTCAACATATATATATATATATATATATATATATATATATAGAGAGAGAGAGAGAGAGAGAGAGAGGAATGCTGCGGAGAGAGAGGCCGGAAAATCAAGCAAGTGGTCCAGGAATGCCATCTCCACCGTTAGTGCTCCAGGAATATTATCTCCACCGTCAGTCATATTGTATCTGGTGATATTTCTTTGGGAAGTGTTTTCTGCAGTTGTGCAATCAAGCTCTTTAGCTGCCTGTTACACAAATCCTGCTTGAAATGCAGCTTTCTCTGTCAGTACTGAAGTTTTACCGGATAATTATGCAGCCTCCGTAGCATTTCATAACTTTTGTTCTAACTCCCACCCAACCTAAAAACACACCAGTGGCCCTCTGGAGATATATTAGTATCAACCTATAGTCTCCAAAATACTGTCTGATCAAAAATCTTTTTTTTGTTTTCTTGAATCTTTAAACTCTCATGGCTGACATTTATTTAGTTGACTTCAGAAAAATTCAAAATTCTGATGAAAACTGGAGTTTGCCCTTATTTCAAAGCCTCAGTCGGATAATTACTGCACTGTAGAAGAAAACATTGAAAAGTAAGAACAAAAGTTGTGAAATGGATGACAAGACAGAAATGGATCAAACACAAAGAGAGAGATCCACGCAGACAGTAAGTCACTGTTATTCTTCAAGAGAGAAATACTAGTTCAAGTGGTGAATGTGAACTTTTTCAAGAAGAATATAATGTATTAGAGAAAAAAATATATATAAGGGAAAAAATGCATGGCTTAAAGGCCTTTGCAGAAAAACAGGAATATTGATATGTTTTCTTATTGATGAGAGAATCCATTCCTTAACTAACCCAAATAACCAAGTATGTAAACAGTTACGGTGCAGACAATGCTTTATGTGACCTTACTGGCCAGAGGCTTTCTCTCTAACAGAAGAAGTTGCATAAAATAAGGGCTATGGAAAGTGTATGTTGAGATAACATATATTTTTAAGGAACAAAGCCAATATTACCCCTGCGCTTAATAATGGATGGAAGTGCTGGAGGCTTTGCTAGTGTAGTCTAAAGCACTTTCTCTTGTAGTGCACTTTGCCACACAACCTTAATAACATAAGACTGAAAACTGACATGTTATTTCCGAGGCCCTCAGCCCCATCACAAAACAATCAGAGATTGCAATTTCCCCGAAATTACATACAACCATTTAGACAAGTGCCGATGACAATATAAAATATTTAGGTAACAGTAATAGCCAATCAAGCCCAGTCCCCTGTGAGCCCTAAGCTTCTCTATCTTTGTCAGTATCACTAAGTTGCTTTCTCTCCAGAGACCTGGCTTGCTCAATGTAAGATGCAGAAGGTCATGTCAGAGGTGAAATTGCATGTCTGAACAGAGAATGCATCACTTTTGTTGGGAAATGTTCCACAGTACCTTACTCTGATGTGCTGCCTAATTCATTCAGACGAGAGACTTGGCCACCGGCCCACCCTGTAAAATATTGAAAGGACAAAGGTATTTGTGTGTTTCACTTTTGATGGAAAACCCATAGGGGTAAGATTAGCAACCCCGTTTTTCCAAAAAAACTGTAAACAAATTGTATCAGGTGACAGCATTTTAAGGAAGAGGGGATCATTCTTTACGATATGTGGAAAGGTACAGCACATGGCAAATGTTGAAAAAAAATAAGTGGAAAAATATGAATTTTTGCTCTCTAAGTGGATTTTCTTCATGTCCAGAGTTAAGCGTCCTACATACTAGCCACTCCCGACCGATAGCGCGACAATGTGACGTCAAAATTGCATCATTTCCTCTGTCGCACGAGAAATTTCAGCCTCGCGCAGGCAGGTCGTGCACAGGAGATTTTTTTTCAGATGCGCGCGACAAGCAGGATGAGCTTGAAGCCAAGATCAGGAAGCATGCGTGCCTCTATACAGACATCAACCACATTCAGGCATTTTTGCCTAGCCCACATCTTCAATAAACATGATGTTTGAATAATCAGTTTGAGAAGAGAGGGAAATTAACCTGGCTAGATTACCATCGAGAGTTTGTGATTTTTAAATAGTTTGCTGGATAAGTTAAAGGAGAATTCCGGTTGGATATTGACCTAAAGTGTGTTGAAAAATGATACCCAGTGTGAACGTATGTCTCATAGCTCATCTCGGCTTGTCCCCTCCACTCAGAAATCTGGCGCTAGTTAGCCGATGCTACCAACAGTTTTTCGATGGGGTTGCCTTGGGCATCGGCCTAGCCATGCAAATAAATAACTGTTTTACACCATTTACAAGGCTCAAAGTAGCTCCATACTTCATTGGTAGACTTCCGAGGGCCTTGACATTTAAAAACGAGATATTGAGAACTTTGACCTTGAGTAAGTTTACTGTTCGCCGCCATATTGAATTTAGTCACGATAAGTCGAGCACCAAGTACGAATGAACAGGTATGACAAGGGATCAGATTCCAAAAATAATTCCGTGGAAATGCATGGATTCCAGTTGCTTTCAGTAGCAGCAACTGGAATCCATGCATTTCCACAGAATTATTTTTGGAAATTCATTATGGTTCCTCAGTGTTACTAAGAGCTAAAAAGATTAGGCAGCAAATTAATCAGACTTATTTAAAAAAATTAAATGGGGGAATTCAAAGGTAAACAGGCGACCAAAAATGTTATAGGCCTAAATATGTCTTGGCAAATTTTCAGTTGAATCTATTTGACAAATTCACAGTAAAATGTTGGTGTTTGTTACTGTTTGTAGAAATTGAATTATTGATTGAAGAAAATAAAAATGTTATGAAATATTTGCGTTGGCTCAATTTACACCACACATGGGATAAGTTAAATTACAAGAACAACTTTTTTGTTGAGAGCATATCTCTTTAACCGTATAAGATATCTAAGATTTGTTGATTACAGAAGTAGTAGAACACTTTAACATTTTGTTTGGTGTGAAGATTACAAAACAAAACCTCTTTCACAAGTCAGAATAATGAATCATGTAAAAAAAATGGCTCAACTTACACCACTCTCCACTACTGTAGTTGTGGAAACAACAATAAAGTGTGAAGTTTTTTTAGGATAAGCAAGTGAAAAAATAAATCTCCCTGTCTAGCGCATCCATCACTGTTTTTAAACTCTGTTTCTCTATCAGACCCGAGAGCATAGAGATAAAAAAAACCTGCCTAATCGGCCAAGCATAACACACCTGTCCAAATGTGTGTGTGTGTGTGTGTGTATGTGTGTGTGTGTGTGTGTGGGTGGGTGTGGAAGTGTAAAGGGCAATAAGAGCCTGTATTGCACCACGGGACATAGAGCACAACTTGCCAGCCACAATGCTGTGAGCACTGGGAATTAAGGCAGCATGCCACCTGTTCTTGTGAACAAATTGCTCTGATCCCAAAAGTGTATATGTGTGTGTGTGTGTGTGTGTGTGTGTGTGTGTATGTGTGTGTGTGTGTGTGTGTGTGTTGTTTGTGTGTCCTAGGAGTGTCTGAGTGACTTTAAGTTGCCCGGTGGGGACCAAACCACAGCAGGTGTTGAAACAGTTTTAAATCAGCTGGAGAAAATCATGGGAGGGGAGTTGAACGTGTTGGGAAGTGGTGGTAGCAGTGGAGTGACAGGTTAGCCGTTCTAAATCAGGCCTGAGATGGCATGAGCTGAGATCACTCTCAAGAAGTGCCTGAGTGGCAGCTATAAGGACACAATACTGCTGCTAGGACTCTACTGATAGAAAGAGATCTTTTATACTGAAAAATACACCTAAACAGCATAATCAAAGCAAGGAAATTATAAGGATCTCCCAAACTAAGCAGACAAAGAAGCCCCATGAACAAATTAATCAGTTCTAGAATGTTACAAGTTACACCCCTCAGCTTTTATTTGTGCCAACTTGTAATATCTTGAAAAAACAAAGTAAAAAGATTCTACAAAATTGCAAAGACAAAATATCTTCATACCGAAGCAGTCAATCTAAACAGGACATTTTGGATAATCTGGTTTGAAACGAAAGATCCGCCACAAGAGGTCTACACATGTTTTGTTATTAGTTGCTGTTGCTAAAGTACCTTCCATTCTGATTGAGATGTGTGCTCTCATGAAATAAATTACTGTGTTTCAGTCTTAATATCAAATAGCAATTTACCAGAAGTGTCAATAACATCATTTCTCAATTGTCCACTCATTCTCAAGCAGGCCAATACTATACACTCCTCAATTTTGACTGTCAGATTCTGAAAATCTTCAACAGGGCTAAAAGCCCCTCCATCGTCTTTTAACTCGGGAGACCTCTGAGCTGGGACCTGCCATCCATATTTGAGCTACCTCTGTCAAAACCACATGTTAATATTAGACGCTTAACCTCTCCCAACCTTTACCATGTATTTCTTATCTGCATTAGCCATTATGAAAATGCTCAGGCATTAAGCACTTGACATCATTAACCATTTATACACCAATTAATTATTACTACTATTTAACCATATTGAACTCATGACATCCTGAACAAACTAATTGTAACTTGTGAATGCTTTTATTTCTCTCTCTCTCTCTCTCTCTCTCTCTCTCTCTCTCTCTCTCTCTCTCTCTCTCTCTCTCTTTCTCTATTGCGAGGAGCTCGTATTTTGCCACAGATTTTTCTTTGGCAAAGACTGTGCCTCAGTCTGCTCTGTGGACATGGAGGGTTCATTTAGTCTGCGACTGAGCTTAGTAACAGCAGGTCTGCCCTATAGTCATCTCTCACCCGCTGGGGTTGGCATCGCCACGCTCACTCCCTCACACTCACCCACTCACCGCCCATTCAGAGGCAGGAATATCAGCTCCAGCAGGTCCACCCGTGGCGGAGGGTCGTGGAGGATTCACCCACAGAGTGGGACTCAGCGCGGGGGGAGATAAGCCGTCGCAGATCATCTGGTGGGCGCAGACATCGGGGGAGTCAGTGGTAGCAGGCGGGGCTGGGTTTTGCTCAGTCTGCTCAGTAACCAGAATCGTCCAGGAAGTTGTTTTGGTCCTCATCATTTACAGCATTTTACAGAGAAGATGTCTAGAAAATTCTGTGGTTTTAGCAGATGCTACGAACAGCAGATTGATCTGTGTGAAGACATGCACCATAATAATGTCTGCTACATTTAAACGTCTTTCTTATTCACTTACTTGACGAATAACAGAGAATGGGGCCTATTTTAAATGGCAGGTAAAGTGCAGTCTATCAGTAAAGGTGTCTTGCATGAACTACTCCTGTTGTGTGACATATGGAAGCACGGGGCTGACTCATCAATGTTTGCGCTAAAGGTCTTGCTGTTGGTGTTCTAATTAGCTAATTGATTTTTCCTAGTTATTAAATTAGCTTTTTGTTAGGGTTAGGATTTTGCCCTTTGCCCATCATGTAAATTAGGGCCTGTGCATTTCTCACAACTAAAAGCAGGCATAAAGGGCCAAGCTATAAAACCACAAGCTTAACTCTGGGGGAAGAAAACCTGAATTATAAACAAAGAGCATGGGTGATGAGACCCATTGACCACACCTCACACAGACACGGACCACATCTGGTCAATATCTCTTAATGCTTCAGTTTAAGCCTTAGAGACTGACACAGTTCCTGCCAGTCTGTCTGCTAAGTTTCTCCCCAGTTTCAGGTAACAGGATAATACCACTCAGCACAACTGTACTTTTCTGGGTAAATGGATTAGATTAGTCTACTGGCTCCATGTGGACAGAGCCGTAAACTCGCTGCTGATTCTGGTTCTGATCAATGAAAAACAACATAAAACATGAAACTTGATTGCACATCTGGCTTTAAAAAATAATGCATTTAAAACAGTCTTTGATTCACAGGTCTGCCGGATCTGACTCCGCCAGATGCTGGACAAGTATAGTCATGCAGGAGCATGCATGACACACAACCACTGGTGCAAAGCATAACCTCACTTACATATTTGTTGCCAGTTGCTTCTCAGAAACATACTCATTATGCAATACGACTTATGAGGAGTATACTGGATGCTGTCTGTTCTACACATCTACAATTATCATAAGCATACATCATGCCACAGTTTGTACAGTATGTTATATGTTATATATATATATATATATATATATATATATATATATATATATATATATATATATATATATAAGTGCCTGGTTTGTGCCTGGTTTGCATCATGATCTGAACAGTCTCACTGTATGACATCATCAAACAGATGGGAGAAATAATAAGGCAAAAATATAAGGCAAGAACAGCCTCCATTGGCATCAGCAAACAGCCAGTGGTGACATCACAGCAGCTGCCAGCCTCATAGAAGGCAGTAGAGCTCATAAGGTGAGCAAACTCTCATCTCATCACCATATGAGTGAGTTTGGAAATACCAAGAATTCTCTCCCCAGTGAAGACTGACAGTTCCATGACTCTGCGCTGCCATCAAATGTTTTTGAAACCACATGATAAGAAGTTGTTCCAGCCACTTTCATCACTTTATTGTAGTTTCAGGATCTCCCTATAGCGCTATGCCATTTTAAAAATCTATGTCCCTACTAGTACTGTCGTACTTCCATCAATATTTCCATTGCAATTCAAACTAAAATGTCTTCATACTCAAAGGCTTACAAAGAGATTGGAAGTATCTTTGAGTGTGTGGTGGGTCTTGAGAGTGTGGGGTGGGTCTTGATACACAGCCATGTGAGTCAGGAGCAGTTATTGGACCAATTTCAGCAAGCTGTCATAAAACCTATGAAAACAGCATGAAGTGTCATGGCATCGATCATAAATATGAGAGGGGAGAGGAGATGGGCAATGTATGTAGATGAAATATACCCCAAAGGGGAATTAGTGGGCAACTTACATAAGAAAAGAGAATAGCGCAATGTCAATCATCAGTGAATCTAGCAAACTATGATACCAAAAATGAGTAAACGATCAAACACAATGTAATAAGGAATAACATACCGTAACACAGATAGTTCACACTGTGTGACTGTGTGCCTTTGAGCAACGTTATTAAATGAGACAGAACCAGGAGGAAAGATTTGCACCTCTGCTGGACATATCGCAGGTGAAGCTACCTGCCATTGAAGGAGCCTCCTGGTGCTGTCACAGCGTCATTTACAATAATGCAACCACTGAAAACAATGTGCAATTTTCCTATCATAGTTTGTCTATAGGCCTACATATTTTTGTCAGTCAGATCTGTCTATTGTGTCTTTCTATTGTTGTCTTATGCACTTGTCTTATACAGTATGTTTGTGCTTTGACACTGAGCTTGAGCTTGTAGGAATTAATTAATTCAATTAATTCATTCTGGTGTGCATTCATGTTGCATGGTCTGAATGACAATAAAGTTTGCTTTTTTTTTTCTTTGATGATTTGCATGAGGTGGGACATGTTCACTGTCAGAGTTGATAGCTTTGCCATCATTCTCCTTCCCCCCCACCACGCTCACTGAGTTGAGGAAAGATCAATCAGACATCGACTATAGTGGCATTTAGAGAAACAGTCAGCAAAAAAGTAAAGAGACACACACCATCCTCTGTCTACCCCCCAGCATCCATCTAAACTCCATTACTCTTCAGATCTCAACCACACACACTTTCCCCTCTCCTCCCCGTGAATGTCCTTCTGATCCCATCAGGGCCGTGTGGGGAGCCAAAGCTGTGGCCATGATCCTTTTGTTGCCAAGTGGATGCTGTGTGAGAGCTTTAGAGCAGGCCTCTTGAGACTGGTACCCTGACTCCGCCAGATGGATTGCTTCGCATTTGCTCAGCATAACCATTTGGGAACTTGCTGTTGGAGAACCTTTGGGAAGGGGCGAAAATACTGGTTAGCTGATTGGATAAACCATCTGTCTATCACCACCTATGTTGGTGATAGACAGGCCAAATCAACCAATCAGATCAACGAAGCGTATGACGTACTAACAGAGCATCGACAAAAAATACAACCACAAGCTAGGCTACCCTTAACCTAAACCTGCCTCAAAACCAACGCTGATTGGCTGTTCGATTGGCGAACGGCTCCACATTTTCTCCATCGCAAGAAGCCAGACTGATCTGCGAGTGGAAAAATGGAGCTTGCGAGATCAGGATGATCTCACGAGGCTATGAGACTGGTGTACTGGCCCCAGAAAGATGGATAAACCCCACAATCCCTGAAACACAGCCTCCTGTTCAGAGACAGAAGAGAGGGTGGTGATGCAAGGCAGATATGAACGCAGACAATACACACACACACACACACACACACACACACACACACAATGCAAATGTATTTATTATGACCGCCGCGCAGCGAATATAGGTTTAGTCAGATTTTTTTTTTTTTTTTTTTTTTTTCGCATGCCCAAATTTCCGTCAATGAGTCCCGGGACACTGAAAGACCGGGGTACACGAAACTTGGTGGGCATGTAACCCCACATGGATAGCATGGAACCATCGTTTTTCGTTTTGATCTGTAGCCACCCCGCTGGACTGGACCCCCCGAAAGGAGGGTAGGGCAGACACAGTTTTCTGTGAATATCTCGAGAACCGTAGGGTTTAGGAGGACCATTTTTTTTTTGTGTGTTGATCTCAAGGGGCCATGTCAACCCATTCCATAACCACTCATTTCATGTATAGCGCCACCTAGTTAAACACAAAAAAGTAAAAATGAGGTGTTGTAATTGAAGGTATCTGTGACCTAACATAGTCAAAACTGCACGAAATTGGAAGTGTATGATCATTATGACACCCTCTGTATGCACGCCAAATTTTGTGGAATTCCGTTCATGGGGGGCCACACAATAAATTAATTTATGTTACTATACACCAACTGGCCTGTAGGTGGCCGGAGACAGTTTTCTGTGAATATCTCGAGAACCGTAGGGCCTAGGAGGTCCACCTTTTTTATGTATGTTGGTCTTAACGGGGCATGTCAACCCATCCCATTACCACTTATTTCATGTATAGCGCCACCTAGTTAAAAATTAAAAAGCAAAAAATTAGGTGTTTTCATCACAATATCTCTGGCTGACAAGGTCAAAACTGCACGAAATTAAAAGTGTAGGATCATTATGACACCCTCCGAATGCATGCCAAGTTTTGTGTACTTTCGTTCATGGGGGGCCTTACAATAAAATCATTTATGTGTACATTTAGTGACGTACACCAACAATGATTCCCGGGACACTGAAAGACCGGGGTACACAAAACTTGGTGGGCATGTAACCCCACATGGATAGCATGGAACCGTCGTTTTTCGTTTTGATCTGTAGCCCCCCCGCTGGACTGGACCCCCCGAAAGGAGGGTAGGGCAGACACAGTTCTCTGTGAATATCTTGAGAACTGTAGGGACTAGGATGACCATTTTTTTCAGTATGTTTGCCTCCAGGGGTCATGTTAACCCATTTCATGTACACACATGTGCACAAACAGATACACACACACACACATACATTCACAGTAATCATACGTATGACACATACTCACACAGTAGACATATGTACGCTTGCAGAGGCACATACGCAGGCACACACACAAGCGCACGCACACATAAACATGAACATGCACACATGCACACAATTCAAGAATTTCTCAGAATTATGAACAGGCAAGATGGAGGTGGGGTTGTATAAAATGAATTTTACATGTGAAATCTATGAACTAATCATGTTTTGGTACTTGTTGTCTATCAGATATCAGTGAGAATTGAGTACGTGTGGATAATGCAATTTAGTGAGACAGTTAGAATCATATAGGCCTTTCAGCGTGATTTATTTTTGTGGAAAAAATGTGCTGGACTGGGCGGCGGTCATATTTTGTACCGATCTGCGGTACATCTAGTTCCTGTAGCTAGTGTATGGCTAGTTATTCTGTAACTTCTTTCTGTCTTCCCTGCCTTCCATATATCTCAACCTTCACTTGTATGGCTCTTCCCTCTGCAATATGTGTGTGTATGAGATCTGAAAAGGAGTCTGGACCTGGATGTCAGTACTGTTACACAATGTCCATGGATAATAGAACCATTTAAATAAATAAGGTTTGAAAATGAAAATTATTTGTTCTTTTTTTCTCCTTTCTCCCCTAGCCAAATCTACTGGGCCATCACTGGGCAAGGTTATTATGAGGGGACGTTATGAATGGGAGTAATTTACCATATCCCTCAAATCGCCTGAAATATAAAATGCCCCCCCCAACCCCCGCCCAAACACACACACACATACACACCCCTCTAGACACACTCACACACACAAATATTACCAGATGAATGAGGTGACAGATATCAGATGGATTTGTGTGTGTGTGTGTGTGTGTGTGATAGGGCCAGTGTGCGTGAAGCCTGACAGTGCAAACTATTTCCCCATTGATGAAATGCAGTCAGACTCAGATTAGGGCCAATTCAGTGTAACTGTCATGATGAAATCCCCAAAACATCAAAGTGTTGTCAGTGTGGGGGTGCCATTGCATCAGATCACAGCGCATTAGCCAGCCTGCTCATTGTGCAGGAGCCAGCGGTGTTGTGTTGCATGTATATTTTATGCCAGCAGCAACAGAGGATGGACCTCCCTTAAATCTGCCGCTGTGCTGAGCGCTAGCGCATAGCGCAGCCCTAGCGCTACGAGCTAATGAAGCAGGAGGACCTGGGCCTGCCTGGGGGCCATGAACGGGTAAGGAGCAGGGGAGGTTTCAGTGTCCAGTGATAGGGCACGCTAACTGGGCAAATGGCCTGAGCCTGGGCCTTTTGTAGACCACGCGGGATTCAGAGCGAAGCAGTCCACATCCCTCTTGGGATGTGTGCTTGGATGTGTGTGTAAATGTGCATCTCTTTGTGTGTGTGTATGTGTGTGTGTGTGTGAGAGAGAGAGGGAGAGTATTTCTGTGTTAATTTCCATAAAAGAATGCCACTCCCTGTCCCCTTTCTCTTGTTATAATAGTGTGGAGCAGGGATGTAGTGGATGCTAAATGCACGTAAACACAGTTTACCCAAATTTCAAAAATAGTTTATCCACCTCTTATTAGAGTTTATCCACCTCTCAAAAGAGTTTACTCACCAATTGCAACTTTTAACATTAAAAAATCACACTGTATTATCCACATACACAATGTGTAAACATGTCAGTATCTAGGAATCATTTAATACTGATATAAACATTGGACAATAACCTCCACCATGTTACATGTTATGAATGCCTTTTTAAAAATCCGATACAGCATGCGGAGTCCACCTTTATCACAGACTTCATAATTTACCCACCTCTTATTTTACCACTACACCCCTGTGTGTGTGTGTGTGTGTGTGTGTGTGTGTGTGTGATATATATTAGTGGCATTAGTGTGAGTTCATTCTGGTTTAAGCCACACCCCTCTGCCATAGCTCTGTTGACCCTGATAGCATGGCTGTTTGGAAGTCATTGGATCACATACGCATGAAGTACACTAATCCCTCATACTCAGGCAGCACACTAAGCACTTAGATCCACACAACCAGATGTCTGCCTTACTCAGACATTCACACAATGAGCCCTGCAGCTGGCCGTTCAAGATGTAAGACATCCATCATATTTCCTCTCTCTCTCTTTCTCTCTCTCTCTCTCTATGTCTCTCTCTCTCTTTCTCTGTCTCTCACTCTTTCTAACTCTAACTCTTTCTCTCCCTCACTTTGTTTATTTAGCTTACTCTCTCTCTCTTTCTCTCTCTCTTCCTTTATCTCTTCTTCTCTTGTAGACACTAAACTGGTTTGCCACTCAGTTCTTAGATCTGTAGGGACGTTAGCTGAAAACCATACCCTTGCTAACCCAATTCCATGTCAATTTTGGACATTGGAGATGTTCTTAGGGAGGAGTGTACAAAAGGCCCTGGGATCTCTGTAGCCCCTCCTGCCATTCCACTCTTCTTTCTCTTTCAAAAGAATATTTTCTGGTCCTTTTTCCCCACATACTGTATGTTGATCACACACACACACACACACACACACACACACACACACATACACACACACACAATATTATGTATTATGTATTATATATATATATATATATATATATATATATATATATATATATATATATATATATATATATATATATATATAGTATGTATAAAATATACTTTGTATGTATTATATACATGTATATACAAACATACATATACGTATATATTATGTGCATCAATACATTTCATTGAGAAATGTATTGATGCACATAATAGAGATCTAATAAAGGTTATACAGTAGAGGAAATTGGAGTCCTCAATGGAAAGTCTGAGAAATGCATTTCTATTTTCATGTAAAGGTTTTAAGAATGTGAAAAAAAAAAGATTAAGAGAAAGTGAAGAGGGAATTGTGGGACTGTAATCTCAACAGCCGAGAGACCCTCTCAAGGTAATCAATCTCCAAAAAGGCTCTTATAATGGAGCCATTGCTGCAGAAAGCCCTGCCATTGATTCCAATACATCCCAGCCCTAATTTTAGCCATCCTTTAAAGGCAAGGCTGAGAAAAAAAAAATCCTTTTCCCAACAATATAGGTTAATTGCATATCGGATGGGAAGACTCATTTGTGCGATGGCACACTTTTCTCCTCCGTGTTACCCAGTCAAATATTCTGACAGAGAGGATGTGTAATTTCAACCCGTAGCTCATCCTTTCCTGTCCAAATATTTTACAATTTATTGGGATTTATGTGGAATTTATATGGAATCACCTAGAATGAGCGAGGAACAGCATAACCCCTGGACGATGCTGCAAGAAGCCAAATGCATGTTTGAATCTCATAAATTGGTTATATTGGATATGGAGATTTAGTGTGAATTACATACTGAGAAGTGTGTGTCTTATGCATGAGTTCTCTTATTTAGTTTCTGATGATGGTATATTTTAAGGAAGAGAACTCTGAGCCAGGGTGATGAAGGGATGTGTGTGTGTGTGTGTGTGTGTGTGTGTGTGTGTGTGTGTGTGTGTGTGTGTGTGTGTGTGTGTGTGTGTGTGTGTGTGTGTGTGTGCGCGCGTGTGCTTGTGCGTGTGCGTGCGTGAGAGAGAGAGAGAGAGGTTAAGGGAGAGAGTTGTGGCATGGCGAGTGTGTGTATGTGAATGTGTGTGTGTGTTTGTGTAATATAAACAATATCTGTGGCACTGTGGTTATTCCATCTCAGCACAATACAGTTTTGTCCCCAACAGGACGCTAACCCTTGACATTTCATGGGGCGGGGCACTTGACTGTGGCTGCTGCTGTTAGGTTTCACTTCACCGCCTTAGTATTCACTAAGAATTCGCTATTTTTCTCTGACTATAATATCTGGTTGGACCCATCAGTAGGCTAGTGTGATGTGATGTTAAGGGAATTACTTCATAGTGTTATTGTTTCTGCTTAACCAGTGGATGAAAAAATAAAGGCACAATGAAAGTATTTTTTAATTTAGAAAATAATTTATTATATTAGGTATACAATTATTAAAAATAGACGACTATATCAATTTTATTGGGCTAAATATTCATTTATCTTCCTCAAGGACAGTCAGGAAGCCCATTTCTATAGCCAGATCCCAGATGCCTGGAATGGCATCAAGTTTCTCAATGGCATCGTCAGGAAGAATGATGCCCCCTGTTCCGTTGTACCAACACTTCTTCTGCGGAGGCTCCTCCCAGCTCCCACCAGACACGCCTCCTCTCTTCCTCTGCAGCTGAGGGCAAACGGAGCCCTCCACCTGTGAGGAGTGCTCAGCCTTCAGCTTGAGCTGCTTGTAGTAGGAGGTCATGTGCCGGTGGTACTCCAGCATCTTCACGTACGCCTCCCTGGTGGTGTAGTGGACTGCAGAGCTCTTGGAATGAGTGTCACCACAGGCCCCAGCGGCTGTGTCATGATGACCTGCAGTGGCAGACTGCAGCTCTTGCGCTGGCATCTTCACATTCCCGACTGAAAAGAGACAAACATATGTTAGTTAATATATTATACAGTACTAGTTACTCTAATTGTTAGTCATTTACAGTAAAATAAACAGAGTTAATCTGATGATGTTCTTACATGTGGATGGGTGAGCATGTTTCACGTTCCCGCTATAACTGCTACGAGGCAGAGTGGGATTGAGTATTCTCTGGGTGGATGACACACCATGACTGGCTGCACACCCAGACCCTCGGGCTGAACCCAGCAATGCAATCAACTGGTCCTGGGTCACGTCTGGAGCATGAGTGAAGTTGCCCACAAACATCAGGCTCTCCTCTACCCTCACTGGAGCCACAGCAGGGGGTCTAGTAAGAGCCACTTGGCTGCTCCTGACACTGGCGGGCTGGAGGGGGAAGTTGCCCGTGAATGTGAAGGTCTCCTGTTCCATTTGAGGGACTGGGATGGGCAGGTTGACCAGAACACTGCTCATATCCTGAGGATGAGCGCAGAAGTTTCCAGTCTCCCTCCAATGCCGACCTGGAATAATAAAAGACATATTAGACCTAATCTTAGTGGCGATAAAAGCTAGAGAATATTCCATTGGGCACAAAGAGGACACCCTTACCTGCAGAAGACTGTGCATTCTGCACATATTGGTAGGTGGGCACAGATGTGGCAGTTGAGGGCTGTGCAGAGTATATGAGGGCTTCGCCAGTGTTGACACTGGGCAGGATTCTCTGAGGAAGAGGCAGATATGTAGGCCTTATCCAGGATCCACTCTGGTGAATTGTCCGTGGGTAGAAATCCATTGAAAAGGTATAAAATCGCTTTGAAATCGCAGAGGTTAATCACAGGTGACTTGCCTTCAGCTTGTTCAGTAAAGAAGTGGATATGTTTTGCCAAAATTCTACTTTGACCAACATTCTAAGGCAAACATTCTAAATTGCTAAGTGATGGGAAAATCCCTCATGATGTCATCATAGAATGTTCCCAAGAAACAGTTAAATGTAAACAATCTAAATCTAAACAATGCAAATACCTAATATTCAGTATACATTATCAGCAAATTCAAAAAATCTGTCCTTTAAATAGGCCACAGAATGCAGTTTACAGAAATCAGCTAAACTGAATCAAACTCTAAATCAAACTGATTAAAAATATCATATTCTACCTATTATGTTCTATGGGGAGACATTGAAGTTGGAAGTTCAGAGCTGGATGTAGCTGACTAACAGACACACTTAAGCACTTAAACACACAGAGGCATGTAAATAGGCTACACTGTGACACACAGAGGTATGTAAATATTGTAACACATACTGTATATACTTAAAGATATACTGTAATATACTGCAGTATACTACCGTTGCTAAAATACACATATGCACAGTCGCACACACACACACACACACACACACACACACACACACACACACACACACACACACACACACACACACACACACATATATGGAGAAAGAGAGAGAGAGAGAGAGAAAAAACGAGAGAGAGACTGGAGCTCTGCTTGACTTTTTGCTGGACAGTCTGATGAGATTAAGCTGACTTTTTCCTCTTTCTTTTCCCCCACCAAGACTTAAATTGCATTACCTCCGAGATCATAAGTTAAGCAGATCTGAGCATTATGCTCTAGGGATTTCATTTCTGTCTTTTCTCTCCTCTTTTCTGGAGTCCTAGTATCGCTCTCAGGGCTGAAATCTTCTTAGGGAGCGGCTCCCATTACCCTCCAACACTGGCACAGTTACGCTATTCTCCCCAGGTTTCAATCACAATGCTAATGTGCTAAAGACTGTCACATTTTCACACCGCTAGATCCCGACCCAGCCTGTTTCAAAGGGATTTGCAGGCTTCAGCCCTGCGTGTATTTTTTTTATCAAAGGCTGGATAAATGATAAAAGCAATATTTTAATATTTTTGGACACGCACCGGAGTTGCAGGTCTCTATTCTCAGGTAAGGGGGGGAAGTGAGTGGGTGAGGTGTCGTGGCGAGTGGGTAAGGTGAAATAGCTGCTTTCTTTCTCAAGTCTATTTCTCAATTTTATGAAAACATGCACAGAAACACTTGGACACACACAGGGATGATATCACGGTCATCGTGTCCAGTTACGCTACATAGCAGGGCATGAGGCTTGGTTCAGCAATTTCACCTGTCCACTGGCCCAATAATCTCAGGGCAGAGGGTGGGCTGTTCTCCCCACTTCCCAGATTTGTTCTGCCTTACCCCTGTAATTTTGCTTTATACACCAAGGACATTTTCAAGAAAAAAATCATATTAAATTGAGCAAAGAGAATATTCTACTGTGTCATTCTAGTACTGGTAATGTTCTGTTGGAAAATACAGTTTATTTAAATAGAAAAGAGATGTCAACTGGTACTGAAGCTCACTAATTCCATAACAAACACTAATATACAACATGCTCAGACCAGTACTGCTTCCAAATCAGCAATACGTTAGACCGGCACATCCGGGAACTTGACTCGTGACAAACGTTCCCGCCCCTTTCGGGGGGAAAACAAACAACCCCTCTCATTAACTCCAACGCAAATTAGGGTCAATAAACGTAATTCGTAGAGAAATCGCAGGAGTAAATAATAACAAAAAATACCACAAATCAATATGACCACTCAATACATAACCACTTTGCCGGTCGTTGACCGTGAAAGATACCTACAAAAGCTTAATTCAATTAATATAAAAAACATGTCCCTTCAGTCTCCCGAGTACGAAGTGGTGCAACATACCCGGACATTTACTCGTAGCCTATCTCATCGAGTCTCCAGGTAAGTAACTAAATTGTTTTCCTGTATTTTTGCCTTCATATTTGAATTTTAATGTAGTGTAGTTGACTCACAGGCTCAGATGTAAAGTATGTTAGTTAGATAATTCCGAGATATGATAATTTCTGTCATAGCCGTTAAGTGTTAGCCTAGATTTCTGGTTTCTTTGGTCTGATTCATTTTTGGTGTAACGTTAGTTGTTTGTCTTTTGAAGACTAATGAACGATATTATAATTTCATAAAGATTTAATAACTAGGCTAATATTTATTTGCCAGCAAAGCTGTAGCCTAACCCACCTGCAACTTTTCGGCATGTCTACCGGTTCACTTTGGCTTGTTCTGAGGGAATGTTTTCCCCTCAAAAGGGGCATGGCGCAAACAACCTGCTCTGTGTGACGCGGGTCCGGTTGTAAGTATTAGTGTCAAAATTATCATCAAACAAGCAAAAGAACACTATTTGGAACATTGGAGAAATCAAACTAGCAGTCAAAGCAGAATGAATTTCTATCTGACCCTAAATCGAGAATATCAATTGGCAGAGATACAAAGCAGAGGCAAATCCTTAAATCCTTAAAAGGCAATCTTACAGTGGAAACAGGCAGGCACAGGAAAACCTGGCTGCCCAAAGAGGAAAGAATATGTGGTCACTGCCAGACAGGGAAGGTTGAGACAGAGGAGCACTTTCTTCTTCACTCTGGTAAATATAAAGACATAATGCATCTTTCCCTAGCCTCAAAACATATTACCCAAACATTGAAGCCATGGGCACACATGAAAAACTGGCTATCCTTTCAGGAGAGGGACATTCACCAGACATAATTTCACTGCATTTCTTACATCCAGTAACTATATGCATGTGACAATAAACTTCCTTGTATCCTTATAGAGAATATACATATTGTCCTGTTCTAAAAGTATGCTCATCTGTACATGTATGTACGTATATATATATATATATATATATATATATATATATATATATATATATATATATATATATATATATATATATGTGTGTGTGTGTGTGTGTGTGTATATCTGTGTGTATATGTATGTGTATGTGCATGTATATATATGTACTATGTATATATATATATATTATTATGTTTCTGTGTTGTTATTGTTATACTGTGATATAGTGTAAACCTATGTCTATGTCTACACATAGACACCTAGTTTTTTGTGTGTCTTATTCCATGTTCTCTCCTTGAAAATATGAAAATGTGAAAAAAGAAACCTTAATGTTGATAAAATACAGGAAATAAAATGTATTTGTGTCATGCATGCTCCCAGGATATTGATCCTATGACTGCAGTGTTGTCAGTGCCTTGCTCTACTTAGTAAAACAACTGCCAAATCTTCTGTTTGTTCATGTCTGGCCTTATTCTGTGTTAGATAGATAGATAGATAGATAGATAGATAGATAGATAGATAGATAGATAGATACTTTATTGATCCCCAGGGGAAATTCAAGGTGTTGTATGTGAAATGTCTCCTGCCAAATGTCTCCTGCCATTCACAAGTGTTGGTGAATTTTGACCAATTGACCAATGATGAAAGTGTTGGTGAATCAAGAAAGCTGTTCAGCCATCACATTCATCCATAAATATCCATTTGTTCAATTTGAATACATTTTAAACTTTGGTGAATAGTATGTCTGACAGTCATATTTGCTACAGTTCCTTGTCTTCTCTGCTTATTCATTGAAGTGTGCAGTGCCTTAAAATTGCATGAATGTGTTCCATTGAGTTGTCAGAAACTTGGGTATTATTTTAACATAATTACAAATGTTTGCATCAATTCAGTAATTGTCAAGATAATGACACTAGTGACAGTTTCCGATAGAATTTAGTGAAACTTTGTTTTTTAGAAACTGTTTTGGTTTTTGTCAAATGAGGGGGCTGGGAGGGGTTAAGACAGTCAGTTCAGTCTAAATTATACACATCATCATGCTTCCAGCTCTTCATGACAAGTGATAATTACACAAGTATCAAAATAAAGTTCTCACGTTGAGTGCAGAGCAGTTATGTGCTCCAAGTCTGTTACACTAAACAACACCAGAGTCCATATCAGATAAATTACTCAAGCTGCCACAAGATCCAGACTCAATTAAGTCTTGTTAAAATCATGTTTTTATTTGTATTTTTATATACCGGTATATCATTTCAGTATGCCTGTTGTTATGTAACCATATTCATTTCAAAATGCATCCTTGTCTCTAGAAAATAATTTGCCACACTCTCTCAGAGATGCTCCTGCCAACAATATATATATATATAGAGAGTGTGGCAAATTATTATTATTATATATATAGGAGTGTTGTTGGTTGTTGCACTGGTAATGTACTATTCACAGGGTTTGTCAGTGCACAAACACAATATTAATAGCGAGGCTGGTCAGAGATTCAGTCAGGCAGTGCTACTCCCTCTCACTGTCTAGCCAACAGCTGCCATGTGAGTACAAGAGGCATAACAAGAGCAGCGGTAGTCCATCGCTACTTCTCCTTCACCCCTCTGTCTCTCCACACATGTGTTTGATAACACCTGTTCTATCAGTCCAACTTTTGAGCACTCTCTGTGACTACACCTGCATAGCAAACAAAGTAATTCATGCTTTGTTTTTATACAAAAAAGGCCTACTGATTGGCCACAGGTCAATGTAGTTGCATCTCTCTCTCTCACATATTTTAAAAACATTATATGTTTTTGTAATATGTTATAGCAAAGGTATATCCTATCAGATTATTTAAAATCTCTGTTTCCCTACTTGTAGCATGAGGCATATTTCTGCATGCCTTTAAAGCCTAGCAGCCTATATACAGTAATATGACCCGCAAAGAGTTAACCGCAGCTAACAAACTCTGGGAAAGAGGAAAAGTTTCAAAAGTACCCCTCACTCAAAACCATCCTGTGTTCAAAGACGAGAAGAGGTCTTTTTGCTCTTTGAAAGGTATGGAGAGACACATTCCATTTTTTTTTTTCGTCGGCAGATGTATCCTTTGTTCCGCTTTCAGCCTTTGCATCATTCTGTATCAGAGCACTCAACTGACAAACCTCATAAGCCCAAAAGTACAGTTATGAAATGCACCAAGTACAAGGCCCAGTGCTCATCCGCTGCCAAGAGTGGAGCTCTTTCAGCTCTGCCCTGACTTCCTTTTCAGGTGGCACAATCAATTTGTTACTGCTACATGTTCATATGATATCTTCTTGTACCACAAGGGACCACATCAAAAAGGGTCAAATGCTCATTACTTCTGTGAAACACTGCTTAGTTTTAGTTTTTCAATTGTTTCAACACCAATTCCGGTGAACATGTGGACCGTCTCCTGTCGACAGAGAAGCACTTGAGGAATATGAAATTATACAGCCGCCTGGAGTCAGGGGATTGAAACTCTTTTCTGTTAGGTGTAGAAATTGAAATAATTTACTACCTTTCTGTCTCTCTCTCTGTCTATCCGACACTTTCTGGGCCTGTACGAAATGGGAAAAAATGCTGCCTTTTAAGATATCTAAGCGAGGCATCGTGGCATCCAAAAATGCTGCCCTATAAGATACCTTCGTTTTGCCCAATGTTGAAGGCAGCATAGATGTATCCTTCATGCTGCCTTAAACGTCCAAAATTCTAGTCCTAAATGCTATCTTTCTAGGCTGTCCAAAACAAAGTTCGTAGCCGTTACCTTGCCTGCTACGGCAAGTGACTCGGTAGAGAGCTGAAAACAACGAGACAGCAGACAGCTGCTTTCCGTTTCGTACAGACCCTCTATCTCTCTCTATCTCTGTATCTCTCTCTCTCTCTCTCTCTCACACACACACACACACACACACACACACACACACAAACACGCATGCACACACGCATGCACACACACACGTACACGCACACACACACACACACACACACACCCCTGTCCTCATCTCTACCCACCTCTTGGCCAAGATGAAATTCATTATGGCTTCTCCCCAGGTCTCAGTGCTGCACTAGATCACAACATGTTAATTCTCCAGCTGACATGACATGTGGTCAGTCTGGCACGGTATCGGCGTGTGTTTGCTCTCTGATGGTGGAACATGTCTAGAGGGAACTACTCTATTCGCCCCAATCATCCAGCAAAGGCTGTGTCCAGTCGACAGATCCTGGGTGGCTTGGCTGGTCTTGGCAGTGGTACACGTGAAAATATAACAAAAATGGTCATGGGCATGTGTTGTTCTGACAGCTGTAGGGACTGTGCTTTAAGTGCTGCCAGAAGCAGCTCCCTCAGTGTTATAGAAATGTGGGCCCTGCCATTTCCGTGGTGATCAATCAGCCCTGTGTGGTCGATGGCGCAGCAGCACAGATGTGCACTGACCCGCTTGCTATCCTTTCCCTGGCCTGTGCGGGGGATAAGCAGCAGGCCTCACTGGAGCAGGCCCACAAAAGCCTCTGGCCAGCGGCATGCTGGACATGCACCCGGCTGCAACTGGCCACTCCACATGCCCACTGGCAGTGTGTGTGTGTGTGTGTGTGTGTGTGTTTGTGTTTGTGTTTGTGAGTGTGTTTGTGTGTGTGTTGGTGTTGTGTGTATGTGTGTGTGTGTGTGTGTGTGTGTGTATGTATGTGTGTGTGTGTGTGTGTGTGTGTGTTTGTGTGTGTGTTGGTGTTTGTGTGTATGTGTGTGTGTGTGTGTGTGTGTGTGTGTGTGTGTGTGTGTGTGTGTGTGTATGTTTGTGTTTGTGTTTGTGAGTGTGTTTGCGTGTGTGCTTGTGTGTGTGTTAGCGTGTGTGTGT
Organism: Alosa pseudoharengus; assembly: GCF_046254945.1. NCBI lineage: Eukaryota > Metazoa > Chordata > Actinopteri > Clupeiformes > Clupeidae > Alosa > Alosa pseudoharengus. Next base: position 10,935,687 of record NW_027468650.1, on the reverse strand, counting down.
GTGTGTGTGTGTGTGTGTGTGTGTGTGTGTGTGTGTGTGTGTGTGTGTGTGTAGCAGGAAGCGATGTGGGGCTGGTGGTGGCATCAAGCTAGTGTATCAACTGAACAAGCTCTGTCAGAGACGATCCATCCCCCTTCCTCTCCCTCAGGGAGGGCAGGCTGGCTGCACTTACTCAGACCGAAAATAGGAGAGCAGCACAGAAAGGAAGAATGGAGAGAGAACGAGAGAGAGAGAGAGAACGAGAGAGAGAGGGAAAAGAGAAAGAGACAAAGGAGATGGAGAGAATGAAGACAAAATGGGGAGGACAAATGCCTGGTGGAAGAGCAGCTGTCTGCTTTGTTAGTGTGTGTCTGTGTGTGTGTGTGTGTGTCTGTGTCTGTGTGTGTGTGTGTGTGTGTGTGTGTGTGTGTGTGTGTGAGGAACAGCTGCGCCACTGCTGTTTTTTGGTTTGTATTTATGGAGATGGCTACGTCCCGTCAACTGGTGGTGAGCTTATCCGTTTACGGAGGAAAAAGCAGGCAAGCGCCCGGGCCTTGTCCTGAAACCACACGGCTGAAGAAGCTTTTACTGTCATCCCCATTAGCCAATCAATCCATCATCAGCATCCCTCCTGCCCCCACTAGCCAGATTGACTGATTGTGTGTGTAAGTGTGTGTGTGTGTGTGTGTGTGTGCCTGCATATGTGTATGTGTTTGTGTATGCACATCACATGTAGTTCAAATTCACTCTTCTGCATACAGTGTCATGAAGTGCTATTTTTTCAGTAATCATCCATCATCTGGTGCCTGTCACACCACCCTTGTACCACCAGGTTCAAAATACCGTAATCAATAGAGGTGATCAGTACTCACACTATAGGTAGGTAATGTACATAGAAGTAGTGTGTGTATGGTGTTTAGGTGGCAAGTACTCTTCTGTGGCTGTAAATATCCATATTCAACTCTAGAGGCAAGCTCTGTTACAGGCCTAGGATACAGGAATCGGGTCGGTAATACAACTGAGGCAGAGGTGCCCAGCCCTGACCCACCCCATAGCAAAACAAACAGACAAACAAACAAAGAAACAAATAAACAAACAAGCAAATCACTCCCTGCCATCCCTGCTCCACATTGACATCGAGGGCTACACAATATAACTGTAACAATGTCATACAGAGACTTAGAAACGCTTTCCAGCGCTGCTATCTCTGCCAGCCATTGCTGCTGTGGTCATGGTGCATTATCAAACAGTAATTTAATTACACCAGAAGTCACCCCATGCTCCCTGGGGACATAAGCACAACAGGTACTGCAAAAAAAAAAAAATCTGCCTGAGAGAGATAAGGTTATTTACTAAATCAAAAGAAGGAAGGTGAGCACTGCACAATGAAATGAACATTATACAACAACAATAAAATAAAAAAAAAACAGTACAATGTGCATAATCCTTTTTGTCAGATACATTAAGCCAGCTTAGCTTTACAGGCTTACCGAATTAGTGAGATGGGGGACGGCACAACAAATGTTAGCCCCTGTAATCATTTCTAAATAAATACCTCAATGGATATTTATTGGACGCAGCGGGAGATTTACTTTGTGTGATTGGATAAGGTGGAGATTAGAGGGTGGATACCTCAGGATCAAAGACTGTGTAGCGATGAAGCTGTTAAATGGAAGACTAATCAGAAATGCTTTGGTGATCTTCATCGTTAAATCAGACAGTCCATTTGTGGGCTAAAAACTATGAATCAGAAAATTAACAGCCCATGATCTTCTTGACCTCAAGCAATGATTATGTTTTTGCTCTTAACACTCTCTCTCTCTCTCTCTCTTTCTTTCTTTCTCTTTTTTACACGTTTTTCATGACTCATTTATTTTGTTGGGAGTACTGCCAGGTGAAAAGCCCCTTAGCGGCGTTTTCAAGATGAAACATTGTGTGCTCCTCCAAAAAGTGTAAAAAGGTTCCTTTGGCCAAACAAAATGGAGGTGCATCGTCATCTGAGTAGTTTGAATCCTAAATAGGTTCTAGACACTGGAGCACTCTAAGACCTTTTGTCTTTCTTGAGTTCTGCTTATGTCATGAAAGCAGCATGCTGTATGATGGGATGACTCACTTACTTGAAGGCACCAATTAAATGAAGCCATTTCATCTGTAGCAGTTCAACCAGATTAAGATGTGAGGTTAAGACGATTGTGTGAGGAATTTGTAGAAAAGCCACTGTTCATCAGTGCTTTACCAGAGACTTTCTAATGTGGAGACACAGCACTCAAAAAATACTCCATAGAAATGCATGGGGCTAGTTTGTCACGCCAATATGGCTGTTGTCTACACATATCCCACCCCTTCCTCGGCAAAACGTCGACATGTGAATACATTGAGCCAATCATATGGTGTGTTGTGAAGACATCGTGCCAATCATGTGTTGTGAACTCGCCGCTGGAGCAAGATTGGTGTTGTGAAGCCTTGTGCACGCGCATTTCTGCCGAAATGGATGCCCGACGAGTGCCCAAAAAGCGTTGTCAAATGGCCGCTGAGTGGAGGGACTTGCCTAAAAGAACTTTGGCTTTACACACTGGGCACCATGGCGTACTGTATGTGCCCTAATGAAGCCAAGGTTGGACAATGAAGCCTGGTTGACACATGAACCGGTGGATAACACACTCATATCCACACACACACACACGCGCACACAAAGTACAGAACATCTGGTAACCCTTTACTTTACAGTATCGACATGAGTGACATGACACTGTCATGAAAACATGACACTGTCATGACACATGAACCCAAACCCTAATCCTAATCCTAACCTCTAACCCTAATCCTAACCCTAACTCTAACCCTAATCCTAACCCTAAATTGTTATGACAAAAACCGAATGTCACTTAATAACAGAAGCGTTATGTCATAAAGATTATGACTCGTTCATGACAGTGTCATGTCACTCTTATGACGATACTGTCAAGTAAAGTGTAACCGAACATCTTTATAAGGACAGAAAAACAGTGGCATAGAAGAATAGTAATCAGACAGAAAAGGTCCTTGGTGGGGAATTTCATAGCATTTGTTAAAAACATTAACCTCAAAATGTAGGGAAAATACTCACAGATTTACTTTAGTAGTCGTAGACAATGAAAGAGCTTCTATAAAGGAACTTTTCACGAAGGTCACCAGTGTTTATCAATGTTACATTTCGGTTCTATATTAAATTTAATTACAGTGAATGAAATGTGATTATGTTTAGATCATTAGCATTATTTATGTCTGTGTTGGTCACTGGCCTACAAGTGGATACTTTATGAAATGATATACTAAAGTTGTTTTCCTCATCTTCAAGTCAATTAACGTGTAGGTCTTCTTCACCTGATCTTGCCAAATTCACAAATATATGCACGTTCATGCTATGAGTATGTTATGTGGGGAAAAAACATAACAAAAACACTCATAATCCTTAAGATCCATCTCCATTGGGAAAGCAGTCCCCATTCTGTCCCTCTCTACTGTGCCTCCAGGTGCACTTGCAGTTCCAGCCTTGTTTCTACATTCTACATACAAACAAATGTTTTCTAATAATAAGAGTAATGTTTCCCGGCGTTGTGTGTATCGAAGTGCAATACTGTATGTCTTATCTTTAAGATGGTTTATTCTAGATCATCACTGTTCCTCTGTACCTGTGTTGATGTGATGATGGCACCTACATCTGTCTCATGTGGTTACTTTCTAGAGGAGGTTAAAAGTACTGTAAATATCTGGAGATTGGTTTCTGTTGAATCAAGTGGAATTGCTGTGTTCAACTGACTGACTAAAATGTGAGAAAATGCAGTAGATATTTTTTTCCTTCCCCTGCCACAGCAAATAGTTTTTTTCGTTTGCTTGAACAAGCCTCAGCATTAAGTGAAGCGCAACCTGTAAATACGACAGTGTCAGACGCCAAATCAGAAACCTGTGTACGACTTAGCTCAACTATCAGCACCAAATATTAGACTTTTAAATGAATGTACTATGAGCTGGCAGCACAGTGAGCTGTGAACTCCATGAATAGAGAGAGCCTCCAGTATGATGAAGTGCAGATAGGTAGAGCCTCCAGTATGATGAAGTGCAGATAGGTAGAGCCTCCAGTATGATGAAGTGCAGATAGGTAGAGCCTCCAGTATGATGAAGTGCAGATAGGTAGAGCCTCCAGTATGATGAAGTGCGGATGTGTAGATCTCTGTCCCTCTCCCTTCCCGCTCTTTTAGTTACTTTACTTTATCGGCCCCTTCTGACCTCTTCTGGGCAGGCTGTCCCGCCAGGGAGCGAAGATGTGTGATTAATGGGATGATAATCACCTCTGCTCGAGGCCCCTGGAATCCACCCTACCAGACAACAGTAAGGCAGGGAACACCACAGGAATGGATTACTTTTTTACTAGAGTATCTCTCTCTCTCTCTCTCTCTTTCTCTCTCCGTCTCTCTAACTCTCTCTCTGCCAGGCACTGTGTGTAAGTGTAATTAAGTATGACCTTGATTACTGTATTCCTATCTTTGTTTTGTTGTGTCTGTGTTCACAGGTAGACACACACACACACACGCACACACAAACACACATACACACACACACAATTGCTTTAGTATTGCCATGTAGTGCCAACCGTGTGTAGAGTAGGGAATGGTGCAGGAATAGACACACATACACAGACATGCACACACACATACACACACACACACACACACACACACACACACAGACACACACACAGACACACACACACACACACACACACACACACACACACACACACACACACACACACACAGAGACACACACACAGACACACACACACACACTGCCTGATCTGTACTCCACCTACAGTCCATTGACTTTCCATTAATAGATTATTATCTCAAACCCCTGCCCAACCCCAAGTAAGTGTCTCTTCATCCCGTCCAGATGACAGGAGTATTTAAGCAGAATAGGCAGCTTAAGAAAGGAGAGGCCTCCTTAGTTCCTCATCTGAACATATCTTAGGTAGGGCTGAAGAAGATAGTGATGTTGGACAGAAGACAGGTATCCAATTCGTCTTAAATTGACAGACAGTTACAAGGATACAAGGAAGTTTACTGGAAGTAAAAAATGCAGTGAAATTATGTCTGGTGTCAGCCTATTTGTGCATTTATGGGGCGGGGGGGTGGGGGGGGGTAAAAAGTGCAGTAGAAGAGGGGTTTAGTAGATTAAGTGGCAAGAGCTGCATAAGAAAGGTGGGGGAGGATTGGGATTGGGGGGGGCGGGGCACCAACAAGGAGCACCCAAGAGCAACAGGGGCAAGGAAAAACTCCCTTACCAAGGAGGAAACCTTGGGCAGATCCATGGCTCAAGGGGCTAACCCAACTGTCAGGGGTCTTGGTGTGTGTGTTGGGGGGATGACAGGGGAGATGGGATAGTGTGCTGTGTATGTGGGGCAGTGTGCAATATGTGTGTTGGAGAAGCTTCCTCATGAGACAATGTGCTGTGTATTGGGGGGGGGGGGCAGTGTGCTGTAAGTATGTTGGGGATGTGTGTTGGAGAAGCTTCCTGATGAAATAATGTGCTGTGTAGGTAGGGGAGATGGGGGGGGGCAGTGTACTGCAAGTATGGTGAAGGGACTTACTATTGCAGAGTACTGTATGTATCATGTATGTGAGTGATGACAGTGAAGATGTGTGTGTGGGCGGGAGGGGAGTGGAGCAGTGACTGTGTATGTGTGAGTGTGTGTAGTGTGTGTGTGGGTAGGTGGGGGCAGTGTGCTGTAAGTATGTAGAGGATGTGTGTTGGAGAAGATCCTGAAGACAATGTGCTGTGTATGTAGGGAGGGGGGGCAGTGTGCAGCAAGTATGTAGAGGAGGCTTACTGTAGCAAGCAGTGTGCTGTATGTATGTGAGGTGATGCCAGTGATGATGTAAGTGTGTGTGTTTTGTGTGTGTGTGTGTTGGGGATGGGGGTGGGGTAGGGGGTGGGGGGGCAGAAAGGCTAGGCAATCAAGGACATGGGTAGATAGATGGAGGAGAAATCAAAAATAATAAATAAAAAGTACTATGGAGATGTGCAAAAGTTGGAGAAAGTCAGATATGTGTGTGTGTGTGTGTGTGTGTGTGTGTGTGTGTGTGTGTGTGTGTGTGTGTGTGTTTTGACGTGTGATGAAATAAGAAAATAAATAAAAGGTCTGTAGCATAGGGAGAGGGATGTAAAAGTGCTAAAGGTCATGTAGGTGTGTGTGTGTGTGTGTGTGGGGGGGGTGGTCATGAGTGCTGAGGAGTGAATGATTGCAAATTCAGTATAGTGTGAATTCAGAGTTGGGAAATGTTTGAGAGTGCTGAGGAGTGAATGTGTGCAAAGTCAGTATAGTGTGAGTTCAGAGTTCAGATGGCCTGGGGATAAAAACTTCTCCTGAGTCTCTCAGTTCTGGCTTCTTCTTGATTTCAGCGGTAGGAATAATCCATTGTTAGGATGAGAAGAGTCCTTGAGAATCTTTTGGGCTCTTAGGAGTACTCTTCTGGAATAGATATCTTGTAGAGCAGGGAGTTGAGTTATTATAGTACGTTCAGCAGAGTACTACAATCTCTAACTGTGGAGTTCCCATACCAGGTGATGATGCTACCAGTTAGAACACTCTCAACCGCTGAAGTGTAGAAGGCCTTCATGATGGATGTAGAAACTTTGAATTTCCTTACAAAGGAAATGTAAGTAATCAAAAAAAAAAAAAAAGTAATGTAAGTAATTTACAAATGTAAATGTAAATCAGTTCTGTTCTAACCTGCGACAATGTTACGCAGCGCAACACCAGGCATTCTGTGCACATATTGGCAATGTCAGAGACTCCATAATACTTCTTCTAAGTCAGTGTGGCATCAGAATAAGTTTGAAGCTGGTAAAAGCAATACATTATGTTGTGTTAAGGTATGGGACCCAGTGGTGGTCAGATGTACAGTCATGCTTCTAACTCTGACCTGAGTTGGAAATGGATGGCACTGGGGGACGTAAAAGCATTTTATAGGAACATGCTACGTGAGGAGCCTGTAAATCGAATGTATCCGATGGAGAATAGTTAGCAGGCTAGAATATCAAACGTATTCTCCCTGACATTAGATTTTCTGGAGGGTTCGTCCCTACTGCTATTGTGCTCTCGCTGGCCCTCCAGCAGAAGACGACAGGCACTAAGAGACAAATCCAATCCATTTGATGTAATGCAAATTGATGTTTACTGTAAGCAATAAAATACACTTTGGGAGGTGAAAATGTCATCTTAAGATGTTTTCAGCTAGTCTCAGCAGGTCACCTTCCATAATCCCTTGAGAAGTGTGTTGAGGTATTTGCTGAAGCCAAGTAGAGCCAGCCACACCAGACGACATTCCATTCTGCAAGCTTGAATGAAAATGCAGATGTTTTTTTTTTTTCTCTCTCCCTTGGTTCCCTAGTGGTCTACAGGTTTCACCATGATACACTCCAGCAAAGTGTGTGTGTGTGTGTGTGTGTGTGAGAGAGTGAGAGAGAGAGAGACATAGAGAGAAAAAAGGAATCCATTTTCCCTCAGAGGTCAGATTATTCTCTGTAGTGGCTGTTTACTGCACTTCTCACTGGAGGGCCACGGACGCTGTAAAAATAACACTCTCACAGGTTTCACATTATGGTCATTACCGCTGATATGTCTGCAGACTGGCAGTGATGCATGTGTCCTTTCGGCGGGATCGTGGCCGTGGCATTAAAAATGTAGGGCGGGTCAGGGAAGAGGGGTGATGGGGAGGATGGGGCAGCTGGCTTACACTTTTCATTTTCTCCCTAATGACTTTTTCCCCAAGTCATTTCAGATTTGAGTAATGAAGAAAACTTTCACAGAGAGGCCAACCTTTTGCCTTTTCAAAAATGGGGATAAAAAGTTGTGTGTAGACAAGTGGTTCATTGATTGTGTTCAAGCGAGCTACCACATAAATGAAGTCAGTGGAACAACTTGCTGACACCAGTGGGCCCACACACACACACACACACACACACACACACACACACACAGAGTAAGGGATTCCTGTCTCCTCTGCTATTGAAATTGAGATTTTGAGATGATTTACTGTGCAGAATAAGGCTGGCCTTGCTAAATGCCACGGCTATATGTCGGTGCGGTGCTCTACGTCAGATCAATGATCACTGTAAGAGAGGCAATTACATTCTCCAAACAGTAATTTACTAATCAATGCCGCAGTCAGACTCAATCCAAATTGAGTTAGCATGGCCTCGCCCACTTTAGCCTGTCAGCTTGTTTAATTGGACCCAGCTTCAGATCAGCTTTGAAACGATGACATGGCGGGTGATGTGTGGCCTGTTTTTTTTCTGTCAGAAGTCAGTTTATTCCAAATGGTAATGAACTCTCTCCACTGTTTTCCCAATGCCTTAATGCCTTATTCACTCTCTCCACTGTTTCCCAATGCCTTATTCAGTGTGCTCCCTCATGGCAGTGTTGCTCTGAAACCCTTTCACTTCACCTTTGGGTCCTTCTGTGGGGAATCTGAAATTCAGTGTTATTGTGATTATGTCAAAACGACTGGCCAATCCCACACTCATGCCATATTGCTGAAGTAATCTGCCTTTTCCTACATTGAGATGGCGGATTGATTGAACTGACTGTTACATGCTGTGGGAGACATTTGCTGCCTCTCTCTCTCTCACACACACACACACACTCTCTCTCTTCCTCTCTCACACACACACACACACAAACAAACAAACAGTGGAAGAAAGCATTCTGTTTCTCTCTCTCTCTTTCTCTCTGAAATGATGTGTTCTATACTGAGTATTTGTGTTCTAATGGCTCATAACCAGCGTCATTACCGGGATGCTGTTCCCCATTACCCACCCAGAGGCCTTGTCAGGCTATTTGCATCCACATCCAGCAGTGCTATGCTCATAAACGAGCCCTACACCCCCCTGAACAGATGAGAGAGCAACAACCGTCATGAGCGCCCTCGCTAGCTAAGCAAACAAACAAATAAATAAGTCATAGGAATGCTGCATCTGATGTCGGAAAACCAGCAACAATCAGGAGCAAGTATTGTAGGCCTTCTCTGTGGAGAGACCTGAGAGGATTGCTATTGAACTTACTGTCTTCCTGCTGACAGAAGGGTCTATGCTAGAAACTGTACCAGTGTGTAGTCTTGTTGAGTGTGAGTTCAATTTCCTATCTGAATTCCCGACTCACATATGATAGAGAAACATGACAATATTTTTATCACAGAGAATATTAAAACTATTCTACAACCATTCTGATAGTCCTTTACATTGTAGAGCATTTTGTATTGACTCAACTTAACCTAGTCAAGTAATGTTGCTGATTTAAATTGATAAACTTTGCTTTAGCATAACTTGCAACCAAATGACATGACAGGGTTATGTAATTACCCTTTATTAGTGTACCTTTGTGTCATCCATGACACATCTAATCAGTACACTAAATTCTGATGGACAATTACATCAGAGTCATTTTGAGGCAGGAAGTGGTCAAGAACCACATAATAATCACCACACTGCTCAAGAACCACAAGCGAATCACCTTGAATGCCTCTCATGCTGTTTCTCACTTCCTGCCCAGTAATTATGCCTCAATGCCGACGCCTTTCCATGCTTTTGGACTTTCTTTTCAGACCCTTTTAGCCCATTAGGGGTTCATATGAATGTGCCTTTCTGCACAGCAGGCCCATTGATGGCTCTACTCTGAGTCTGAGGGACTGGTACCCCTTACCCATGGGGACCAAGTCATCCTGGTGGGGGATTTGAGCGGAAATGGACTAGCCTTATCAATAACACCCCAGGGCTAAAACAAAAAGGGGGGGGGGGGGGGGGCTTTTTCTGAGCAAAATATTGTTGTCACACATGTCACATTAGTCAGCGTGACTCATTGGAGGACATGATGAGTTGAGCACAGTCCATCTGGTCAAAAGTGAGAGAGTGGAGGAAGCTGGAGAAGGAAAAAGAGGGAAACAGCCTGATCAAAAGAGACAAAGAACGACTGACCAAACAGCCTCATCAAAAGAGACAAAGAACGACTGACCAAACAGCCTCATCAAAAGAGACAAAGAAAGACTGACCAAACATATTCCTATCTGCCCACACGGACCACATGGACATGCATGGAGTTGAGAGCTCAATAATTGCACAGACAATACAATGTCATGGTCAGTATGATGAAAACTACCGCTATAGATGTTCACAAGTTGATAGTCTTCCCCACCAGGGGAGATTCAAAATAAAACAGTAAGGCTGATGAACGTACAGAATAGTGACAGAGAAATAACTCTAGTAGGCTACCAAATAGCCTATTTAAACTCCCCCCAAAATGAACTGGTATAGCCTGGCCAGCTGCCATGTCTCAGAACTCTATACTGTTTGGTCTAATTTGGGTTTTTGGATAACTTTTGCCCTCAAATAACAATATAGCACCTTAATAATATTCATTTAAGAACTGACCATTTTTATCAGAGCTTCCCCTATTCAAAAGAGCAGCAACCACCACTAATCACAACCCATACTAGGCCGGCAGTGGGAGAGATGTACAGTATGCTGCTATAGCCTCTGATAGACTCAATAAAATAAATGTAACCTTCCTGATCAAGTGAGGAGCTCAACTCCATTCAGTTCCTCTGCACCCAGCGGTGTCTTTCAGAGGGCCACACAACAGAATGGCTTCATGATTACAATTTCTTCAAATTACACTTGAAGTTCAAATCCCACCACGCAGGCTTCCTCCTTTATAATTCCCGTTCAAATAGCACATTCAAGACCCGCTCAGTGTACACAATAATTATGCATCCCAGGGAGACAGCGCACAAGTCGTTTGATGAGCGCGACCGCAGTTCACACATGCACCGCTGCCAGAGAAGAGAAAGCACGGCTTTAAATGAAACGAGGCTTCTTCCCCTCCTAATTTATTCCTCTTAGTTCAACACACACGCACGCACACACACACTCACCCACATGAATGCTCACACACACACACACACACACACACCCACAGGTATTTGTATTACTTTCCAATGATCTTGAACTCAATGAAGAAGTAACTTTTAAAGTTAAGATTCTGTGTGTGTGTATGTGTGTGTGTGTGTGTTCTTCAATGCATAAATATATGACCACATGATAATAAACTAGATGTACCGCAGAGCGGTACAAAATATGACCGCCGCCCAGTCCAGCACATTTTTTCCACAAAAATAAATCACGCTGAAAGGCCTATATGATTCTAACTGTCTCACTAAATTGCATTATCCACACTCAATTCTCACTGGTATCTGCTAGACAACAAGTACCAAAACATGATTAGTTCATAGATTTCACATGTAAAATTCATTTTATACAACCCCACCTCCATCTTGCCTGTTCATAATTCTGAGAAATTCTTGAATTGTGTGCATGTGTGCATGTACATGTTTATGTTATGCGTGTGTGTGTGTGTGTGTGTGTGTGTGTGTGCGTGCTTGTGTGTATGCCTGCGTATGTGCCTGTGCATGCAAGCGTACATATGTCTACTGTGTGAGTATGTGTCATACGTATGATTACTGTGAATGTATGTGTGTGTGTGTGTGTGTGTGTATCTGTTTGTGCACATGTGTGCACATGAAATGGGTTAACATGACCCCTGGAGGCAAACATACGAAAAAAAATGGTCATCCTAGGCCCCACAGTTCTCAAGATATTCACAGAGAACTGTGTCTGCCCTACCCTCCTTTCGGGGGGTCCAGTCCAGCGGGGGGGCTACAGATCAAAACGAAAAATGACGGTTCCATGCTATCCATGTGGGGGTACATGCCCACCAAGTTTTGTGTACCCCGGTCTTTCAGTGTCCCGGGAATCCTTGTTGGTGTACGTCACTAAATGTACACATAAAATATTTTATTGTAAGGCCCCCCATGAACGAAAGTACACAAAACTTGGCATGCATTCGGAGGGTGTCATAATGATCCTACACTTTTAATTTTGTGCAGTTTTGACCTTGTCAGCCAGAGATATTGTGATGAAAACACCTAATTTTTTGCTTTTTAATTTTTAACTAGGTGGCGCTATACATGAAATAAGTGGTAATGGGATGGGTTGACATGCCCCCTTAAGACCAACATACATAAAAAAGGTGGACCTCCTAGGCCCTACGGTTATCGAGATATTCACAGAAAACTGTCTCCGGCCACCTACAGGCCAGTTGGTGTATAGTAACATAAATTAATTTATTGTGTGGCCCCCCATGAACGGAATTCCACGAAACTTGGCGTGCATACAGAGGGTGTCATAATGATCCTACACTTCTAATTTTGTACAGTTTTGACTTTGTTAGGTCACAGATACCTTCAATTACAACACCTCATTTTTACTTTTTTGTGTTTAACTAGGTGGCGCTATACATGAAATGAGTCGTTATGGAATGGGTTGACATGGCCCCTTGAGATCAACATACAAAAAAAAAAAGGTCCTCCTAAACCCTACGGTTTTCGAGACATTCACAGAAAACTGTGTCTGCCCTACCCTCCTTTCGGGGGGTCCAGTCCAGCGGGGGGGCTACAGATCAAAACGAAAAACGATGGTTCCATGCTATCCATGTGGGGTTACATGCCCACCAAGTTTCGTGTACCCCGGTCTTTCAGTGTCCCGGGAATCATTGACAGAAATTTGGGCATGCGAAAAAGAAAAAAAAAAAAAAAAAAAAAAAAAAAAAAATCTGACTAAACCTATATGACCGCCGCTTCGCTGCGCGGCGGTCATAATTAGATGTACGTGTTGACTTTTTTTTTTAGATAATGAAGTGAGAAATGGTGCTGTTTTGTTGCTCCTCAGAGTCTAGTTTGTGTGGCTTTGCTCTGTTTAGGTGCCAGAGCCGTGTCCCTCTCTGTCTCCCTCATACAGACCAGACCTTGGCAAATAGAAGCCTTAGAAAATATAATAAATAAAATAACAAAAAAAATAAGGTCTCATAAAAAATATACCAAGCCAGACCTCGGCATCTCTCAGACAGGCCGCAGGAGTCAGCAGGTACCTCAGTCAAACATTGGAAAGAAAAAAAATAAAAAACACAGAAAATATATCAAATTCATCTCATTTCAATGCCTCACATTGTCTTAGATTGGCATGGACGATATGGCAGTGCCTGTGGTGCCTCACATTGTCTCCTGTTGGCATCGACAATATGGCAGTGGCTGTGGTGGCAACACTGTGAGCTCATCTTGTGGTGGGCAGCAATGCTGCAGGAGCACTTTAATCTCTTCAGAGGCCTGGAGAGTCGGAGTATAACAGCCTAGTGGCTCCTCACGCAAATGGTGTTTAATTCAGAGGCCTGGAGAGTCGGAGTATAAGAGCCTAGTGGCTCCACATGGTTCACCCAGCCTGATCTGCTGGCGATTTCTTTTTCACCCTGCAGCTTAGGCTGGAAACCTGTGCATCTTTTTCTGCTGCTTCCATTACAATTTTGCCGGGACCAATCACAAGCTGGCTTATCCACCTGGTGCGCTATTGGCTGGTTTAAAAAGATGACGTTAGCGGAGTGACAGGAAAGTCTTTCTCTCGACCGTCAATCTAATTCCCTTGAATCCCTTTCCAAATCCTAACCTCTTAACGTTGCTCAATGTCTTTTTTAGGTTAGCAAATAAATCGATCGAGTGGGTGTAAATACCACCAATTCACTTTCATGTTTTTTTTGCACAACCTGCAAAAATCGCTCGATGCCATTGCTGTTTCTGCAGACCGCTGATAAATGGAACGTCACCTATTTTGTGTATGTGTCACTTAATATTAATTTCTATACACACCAAGACGGCGGATCTCTAAAGAAACGCAAGCCCCCACCCCATAATTCTATCTAAATTAGTTTAATTAAATTAATTTTACCGTGACTCGTAAACACTGTTGTAAGGGTGCGTAGACCTACCCGCTTGGAGCTCCAGTGGAATTTTGATTTTGCGACGAGAGTTCTCTTTCGCCGAGTGCGGCGGAAATAAGGCATCCACCAGCCCAGCACCAAACAACAAGCACGGTAAACATCGGGTTTTTAAGGCAGTAAATGCTCCCGTTAAGAACCAAACCAGATTTTGTTCAAATCTACACACCCATGGCTACTGAAAAATAAGGTTAATTTATCAAATGTTATTTTTAAGTATTAAAAATCACCTTTGTTTTAGAATTTTTGAACGAAAGGAGTGGAAATTGGTGCTTTTACGATACGTTTGTTGACAAGTTTCCAGCAAGTTTCCTGCCTGGAGTTTTTGCGTCGCTCTGCAAGCGTCACCCGGTTCATTTGTCAGATTGGTGAATGACTATCCAATTGCGTACAGAGTCATTTGAACTATGCCCGTTGATCACGCCTCTTGTGCAGTAGAAAATACATAGCAGACTCCCCAGACCAATCTTAAAAGATTAAGTTTGGTCTGGTGAAAGCCAGACTGGCTCCACATGTAAATGGTGTTTAATTCAGAGGCATGGAGAGTTGGAGTATAACAGCCTAGTGGCTCCACATGTAAATGGTGTTTAATTCTTAAATTGGATAAAAATGTAACTCTAGGCATCTATAATATAGAGAACCCATAGGCAAACAAACACGTCATACTTAAAAGGGAATTCCGGCGATTTTTCAGATAGATCTCCGTTTCTCGAGGTCAGGGAATACTGTCGGTACGGTAAAAATAACCAATTGGTTTTACCTATCTTGAGTTGCTGCAGCCAGCAGCTAAAGTAGCCAGGCAGCTACAGCGCTACACTTTGGGGGCATGGGCATGGGGGCTCAGGAACATGCCCCCAGAGTGAAGCCATGAAGCTGCCGTTTTCTTTTCCTTCCCTACAGTACTCATGACCTCGAGAAATGGAGGTCAAAGTAAACAAATTGCCAGAATGGTCTGAAAATCCCAACATTTACTGTATGCCCATTGCCCATCGGGAAAGAGTAATTACTGGTATCCATGTCATTGAGGCTTGCTTTTCTTCAAGCAATCCAACTAAGAGATCTGTAGGCCAAACCAGGTTGTTAAAATCTAAAAACCAAGGGAAAACTGTGGCAAAAACAGTAAGCAGTAGCACCTATGCCACATCCAGGTACATGTGTCCGCGGGGACCCAAGTCTGATCTGAAGTCATTAGTCATTTCTGGAACCACATCCTATCTCTCTCTTTCTCCCAATCATTTTCTGTTGTCTCTTCTTCGCTGTCATATCTAATGAAGGTTAACACCCACACCCACACATGCACACACAGACATACACACACACAGGCCTCTTGCATTCCTCTTCAGTTCACTCAATGGAGTTGCATAATAGATGTGTGTACCACAGTGCTACTCCCTCAGAAGTAGAGCTGACATAATCTAGAACAGTCTCACAGTTACAAGAAGAGGAGGAACAAGAATTAAGTCATCTCAGGCCATGGAACAACAGATATTTACTTTGGAGTCAAAAACGTGATTCTCGAAGATATGAAAAGTGATGTTTTGGGGCCTTTGCATGTATTGTTTTTGTGTGTTTGTGTAGTCTGGGTGAACTTGAAATTTTGAAAATTTGAATTTGAATGCCGTATAGAGGAAATGCAATTTGCTAACAGGTTCAACTGTTCACCCATGCAAGTGTTTGTGTGTTTTGTGCTTAAACTCAGATCACGAGAAATCATTTGTGAGCACTAATCTCAAGCAGCATTTTTCTTCCCACATAATTTCAGGTCACCACTGATGTTGCTCTATACCTTGAATGGTACATCAACTTCATTTGTGTTTACTCAAAGCAAATCCTCTGCACCTTTGTTATTACATTGTTGTAAGGCATGTATGACATGTTAACCCTTTAGCCGCCAGGGTTTAAAAAGAATAAATTGGATTTGTACATCAAAATTTCAAAAGGCCATGGCTTGGAAGTGGTCAGAGATAAAGTCCTACTGTAAATGTGAAAATCATTTAGTATGAACAGAAGTTTATGAAGGGGGTAAATGTACTCATCTAATTTGCATATTATGACGTCACTGGATGGTAACCACCGTGAATTATGCACATTTCAGTAAATACTAGATGTTGAACATATTTGAGCAGTTTTACTTTCTTTTTTTGTCATTTCACCGACATAACAAATGAACAGGAATACAGTCACATGTAAACCAACAATAGTAAACTATTACTATAATCACAAACCCTATGCTACTATACAATAAAGTAGCCTGGTCAAATCAGTTCCATATCGCGGGTGACTTTGTAGTTCTTCAGAGCCCTATTTTTACAACCCCTGCTGTCTATACCACGTCCATTACGGACACTATCATCACTATTGCCACTGGCACCTCCAGCTATGTTGGACAAAGGGTCGAAATAAGCTTGGTATGCTTAGTGGACACTGTCGCAAAGACGTACCTCCATTCACAGACGCACCGTGACTATCAGTCAATAGACGATCGATCATATTCTCCAAAAGCCAGATATTCTCCTTCAGAATCAGAATAGGTGATTAACAGATCCAAGACTTCATCACACGTTAATTTTTTTTTCAACATTTGTTGTATTTCTGCTTCAATTTGTGCAAAACTATGGCCCGCATCGCTTCCGCGTTATGGAGGAAATGCACGTCTTCTTCGTGTGTTTCTTGCGTGTTTTTCACATGCTTCCTGAAAACTTTGGAAAAAAAAGGTTGAGCTTGAATCGAAGCTCTGGGTGTCTGCCAACTAGTGGTTAAGAGTACAAATGAGATTTTACACTGTACTCGCGACTATCGTCTGTTTAATTCAGTAATGACGCTTGTCGCAATATTGCGACATAGGCGGTTAGAGGGTTAATAACACATTTATAACAACACTGTATGGTTTATTAAATTATCTTTCTTGTAAACAAAGGTTTTACATGGAGTTGTTTACTCTGTTTCAAATAAAAAAAAATGTCCATATTGTTTAAAGGTACACTATGCAGGTTTAGGTATTTTTGGTGACTGTAGAGCTCCCTCTAAAGTCGCAATATATTTATAATTGCAAATTGCTTGTGACTTATCCCCCCTGTACACAATGAAAATGCTTTTTTTGTGGAGGTGAAGGATTAACAACAGGCAAACACTATCTCCAAAGAGCTATATCCACTGACAAGGTAATTTGATGATTCATTTCATGAGATTTGTTGGGCCGCCATTCTTGAAGTAGCATGGCTGGTTTTCTCAGTGGCAACTCGCTACGTCTATGCTGTGTAGCTATGCTAGGTGAACGACTCTATTGTCAGCTGTCTTGCTATGTCCGTTACTGCACAAAGCCCACCCCATACCAATATACTGCCCACCCCATTCCAATATACTGCCCACCCCATACCCCATACCAATATACTGCCCACCCCATACCCCATACCAAAATACTGCCCACCCCATACCCCATACCAATTTACTGCCCACCCCATACCAATATCGGCAGTCCTGTTTGCATGTCAATCACTCTCCCCATACCAATATACTGCCCACCCCATACCCCATACCAATATACTGCCCACCCCATACCAATATACTGCCCACTCCATACCAATATCGGCAGTCCTGTTTGCATGTCAATCACTCTCCCCATACCAATATACTGCCCACCCCATACCACATACCAATTTACTGCCCACCCCATACCAATATACTGCCCACCCCATACCAATATACTGCCCAACTCACACCCCATACCAATATACTGCCCACCCCATACCAATATACTGCCCACCCAATACCAATATACTGCCCACCCCATACCAATATACTGCCCACCCAATACCAATTTACTGCCAGGCACAAACACACACACACACACACACACACACACACACACACACACACACATAACTGCCTGCATTAATGTGAGTACACCAAAGGCCCAGGTATATGTAAAACAGGTGAACTTTTATTGTATATTGTTTTATATTGTATACTGTAACTCTATAGTGCCTGGTTTGCACATAACTCGCTGGACTGAATCATTCAGAATTCATTCTCATTCATTAAAGAAGCATTTTCACTGATATGTTTTCCTCAACTTTAAATGAAACCTCTTTCATTCAGGTTTCATGTGTGCTTGCTAAATAGAAGATTGAAACACACACACACACACACACACACACACACACACACACACACAATTCACATACTGTAGGACCAATCACATCTATACTATCTGAACTGGGAATTTCTGGAAAAGCTCTTGACTGGTTTGAATCTTACCTTAAAGGGCGTTCTTTCAACGTGTCTTGGCAGGGACAAGTATCTAAGTCTCATGCCCTCACCACAGGTGTGCCTCAGGGATCAGTATTAGGACCCTTGCTTTTCTCTATTTACACCACTTCCTTAGGTGATACTATTCGCTCCCATGGATTTGACCATCACTGTTATGCAGACGACACTCAACTTTACCTGTCTTTCCCACCTGATGACTCTAGTGTTTCCCACCGGATTTCTGCATGCCTTAAGGATATTTCAGCCTGGATGAAAGATCGGCACCTTCAGCTTAATCTCTCAAAAACAGAGTTTTTGGTGTTTCCAGCTAAAACAGCTATTCCCCAACAGATTAACATCCAGCTTGACTCAACTTCACTGACCCCAACTAGATCGGCACGAAACTTGGGCGTTGTAATTGATGATCGACTTAACTTCTCTGAGCATATAGCTTCTATTGCAAAATCATGCCGGTTTATGCTTTACAACATTAGGAAGATCAGACCTTATCTGACACAAGATTCCACACAACTTCTTGTTCAGACCATGGTCATCTCTAAGCTGGACTATTGTAATTCACTGTTAGCTGGCTTACCCGCTTGTGTAACAAGATCATTACAGCTGATTCAAAATGCTGGAGCACGCCTGGTCTTCAATCAGCCAAAGAGGACACATGTAACTCCTCTCCTAGTTACTCTCCATTGGCTCCCTATAGTAGCCAGAATTAAATTTAAATCTCTCACTTTGGCCTATAGGACACTAACTAGATCTGCTCCTAGTTATTTTAATTCAATAATCAAGCCTTACATCCCCAACCGCCCACTGCGGTCTTCTGGTGAGCGTATGTTGTGTCGACCAGTCATAAAAACTGGGTCTAATTCCAGACTCTTTTCTTCAGTGGTTCCATGTTGGTGGAATGAACTGCCCAGTGGTCTCCGTTCCTGTGGTAGTTTTGGGTCGTTTAAGAGGGGTCTAAAGACATTCCTATTCAACATATACTTAGTTGTTTAAGCGCTTATGTGTTATGGTTTATATAATGTTGTTTTATTTTAATTGGGCTGTTAATTAATTTGACATTATTGTTTATTATTGATATTCTCCTTAATGTAGTCTTAGCATGTTATTGTTTTATATTATTGATTGAATTGACATTATTGTTTTTATTATTGCCTTTCCCCTTTTTTACATTGCTTTTTTATTAGGCTATTGATTGAATTGATATTATTGTGTACTACAACTATTCTCCTTACTATATTTGACCTAGATTTTAATCTGTTCCCTGTTCATTTTTAAATATTATTATGTTGTTTTGTATTTATATGTCGCTTTGGACAAAGGCGTCTGCTAAATCCATAACCATAACCATAACCATAACCAATCACTCTGGGGGTTAGATTTATGAGAGGTGTTTACTCACAGGTGTTCCCGTGCTGAGGATACCGTATGTGATACCATAAATACAGCAATATATTAAGCATTTCTCAACCTCGAAATCTAAGAAGTTGAATACGTGTACCTGGGAGATGAGCAAAAATTCCTGCTTGCTCTTATCAGGAAACAATTTTTTTTCTCCTCTTTATGTTGAAAGAAATTGAAATAGATTTTTTGTTTTAATACATATTTGAGCAATTCACTTCTACATCTGGATTTCTATTTTCAGATTGAACAAGCTCAGGCAGCAGAATCAATTATATTTTCAATAGGCATGGCACAATCATATAATGTTAAACATAGATGTATGCTGTATGTTTGAAATGGTGTTTCCCTGGTATGTCTGTTGTTAAGGGAAGGTTCCTCAGATCCTAAGGCTACATTCTGAGGTTGACTCATCACAGCAGGATAGTACTGTACACTTTGTAGTGGCCTTAGTGCATGAGTGGGTGTCTTGAACGGAAATTTGCATTAGACATTCAGCAAAATAAATTAGGATGTTGACATCATGAGACACCATCAATGTCATCGATAATTTTAGTTTTAGTCCAAAATTAGAGATTCTCACTCTAAGTAAATGTATTTTGTTCTGAACTTGATTGACATGTACTGGGCAACAGACAGACAGACAGACAGACATACAGTACATCTCAGCTTCTGATGCTGTAAGTGAAGCATACTGATAAGGACAGGCGGACTGTGAGTCAGACAGCCAGACGGGCTGATTGGACCCATGTTAGACTGTCAGACTTCTGTCCGTCTGTGGATCAAAAGTGCCCAGATTTAACCAGTCTAAAAATCCTGTAACCCGGAAAATAATTATTCACTCATATTACATATTAATATGTAACATGTCTCCAGTGCATTTATATTGGCAGTGTGTCCACAAACCATCTGTGTATGTGTAAGTATGTGTGTGCATCATTTCTGTACACCACAGAAACCCGCGAGCTCTAATTAAAGTAGAAGATTCTGATTTTGCGGAGCTTATCACGGCTCTGCAGCTGGGCATGGGGCCCTTATCGGCGGCGCTCACATCTTGTAGATAAAGAGGAGGAGGCCTTCGCCATGTATTCAGATTTGGGCTTCCAAGAGAGCCAGGCCTCGGCATCTCTCAGGCATGCAGGCCGCAGGAGTCAGCAGGTACCTCAGTCGAAAACACTGGGTAGACGGGAGAGAGAGAAAAAAGACACGGGGGGGGGGGAAGGAGTGAGGAGGACAAGGAGGGGAAAAGAGAGAGAGGGAAAGAGAAAGAGGTAAACACAGGAACAGAGAGGAAAACTGAGGAAAGAGGGGAAAGCGGAGATTGAAAACAGGGTGGATTAAAAGTGCATGGTCATACAGTAAATGCGTTGTACCCTTCAGACGAGGCATGAAATCATGACGGCGTGTGGGTGTCAGTTAAAAGAGTAATATGGTGAGACTTTACTGATGATGCTGCTCTTTGTAGGGTTGTGTTTTCGGATTGTTTTCTTCACGTTGCCAACACTGCGCTAGTGTAGCACAGAGATCACTGTTTGTCTTTCAATCTCTGCATGCGGTTGCCATTAGTGTTTGTTTTGCATCAGTTATGTCTGCCTGTCGCCACAGAGACCGGGCACGGAGTGTGTGTGTGTGTGTGCGTGTGTGTGCGTGTGTGAGTGAGTGTGTGGGGGGGGGGCAGGGAGAGGGGAGGGGGTGGCATATTTATTTTACACCTCGCTTGTTGGCACAGCCACGAGTGGGATAAAAAACAAAACATCTATCAGAGATGAACCAAGTCACCCCCCTCCCATCTTAACTCCTCCCTTGACAATGTTCTGTGCCTCTCAATGCCTCAGTACTCTAGCCCCATAAAAACAAAAAAGAAAATGGTCAGAGATTGCAGACTGCTATCTGTGCAGCACAATGCAGGGATGGCTTTGTGCATCCTCTTGATTCAAAAACCAACAAAAAGTCTCCCCTGCAGGCCGATTCACAGGAGGGGAATTCAGATATGACCAGGGGATGGGAAGGAAGGATCAGCAAGCAAAAGGCCCTTGGCAGGAAGTCACATCGACACCACACCTTCCTCATCTGCTCAGAGGAGCGTTCAAAGGGATGGGAAGAGTGAGAAAAATAGAGAGATAGAGAGAGAGAGAGAAGGTGAGAAGAAAAAGGAATGGAACACAAACAGAGGGATGAGCTAGGAGGAAACAGGTTCTGGGAGGTGTGAGGCTGGGGTGGGTGGGGGGGCAGGTGTCTTGGTGGCACCACCGGCTACCTATTAGCCCAGTGGAGCGTCTCCTCTGCACGCTGGCTCACGCCAATTACCGCAGGCACTCAGTCAGCCGATTCCTCGAAGCGGGCCCAAAAAGAATAATAATGACCCTCCATACCTATCCTGCTCGGTTTGCCTCCCCTCTCATTTCCACTTTTAGTGCAGTCTACTGCATGCGTTTGATGAGCCCATTCTCACAGTTACAATAGGCACTGAAGTCCCACTGGCCTTCTGTCTCGAAAACAAACCACAGAATATTCATATTCTTTTTTATTGTTTTTATGTTGTTGTTTTTATGTTCTCTTTCTCTCTGTTCATAGTGCTCATGGAGTCTATCTGTGTGATCTCAGGCTTTGACTGAGTAGAAGACTTTTAGTGACAGATTGCATGTTTTATCTCAAAACAGACCTAAGGCGATGGCAGCAGAATGGTAATGAAAGCAGAGGAGGGCTTATCGTAGCAGACGGCTGGGTATCGCCATGACTCTCGGCGCGTTATTCGATTTCCAACAATGAAATTTATACTCCACTCCACGAGCACTTGAGCTCAGAGAAGGCTCCATCAAGGAAACACTCCTCACCATCGTGCAAATGCCACCGTCAGACAGCCAGGCTCTTCAGCGTGCAGGCGGGAGCTGAAAAGATCACAGACTCTCGGCTCTTTCACTTCTGGCCAACTGTTGGTGTTAGTTAATGAGTGAGGGAAGAACAGTAGCTCATGGCGATGAAAGACAAAACGCAACAGTACTCATGAGGAATAGTGGGTCTTCGTGGCAGCTTTCAAATTGGTCTGGGTTATTTTTCTGCGTTTGGTCTTGATCTGTGTTCTTCTTCTGCACACCTCCATCATCTCTGTTTTTCTGTTCTTTCTTTTTGTCTTTCTTTGACTGACCATATGTCCTTCTCTCCATGCTTTGGTTGGAGTGTAACCTTGAGGTGTCATTCCCACCACACTTGACTCGGTCCCTCTCCGAGTGAAGATCTATGGGACACAAACAGCAGGGAGAATCTGACAGCAGAGTGCTTAGAGGAAAATAAGGGGCAGAGACGGAGAGCAGTAGTGTGTGTGTGTGTGTGTGTGTGTGTGTGTGTGTGTGTGTGTGTGTGAGAGAGAGAGAGAGAGAGAGAGAGAGAGAGAGAGAGAGAGAGAGAGAGAGTTCTCTGGTTAGAGGTGATGATAGGTAGACAGGTTTCTTTCATCCATCACAGAAAATTTACATCACCTGTGACATCGCAGACGGTTGGCATGCCAACAGGCCCTCACTTTTCTTACTGGTACATCCGTCAGGACTGTGACGGACTACAGGCTTTCACTTGAATTAGGGGCAGGGAGGTGTGTGTGTGTGTGTGTGTGTGTGTGTGTGTGTGTGAGACAACTGAGTAAGACAGCTGTGAAGTGCTCTGATGAATGAGCCATTCTTCTAAAGAGTCAGGCAGGAAGGAGATATGTGTTCACTAATGTGACCCTTGTGCATTACCACTTCATCTGGTCTCCTTTTGTATGTATGTATTCATGAACATAAAGAGGGTGAAATTCGGTGACACAATTGACAAACACAAATATACAATATACTCAGTGAAGAATGAAGTTATTCCCAGACACACCACTTAGAAAACATGCAAGCAAAAATGAGCAGATTGTGCCGAAAACTCATGCCTTTGACTTTTTCTTTTAATAACTACATCAGATTGGAGGAAACCTCATTCTGGAACCTTAAGTCCTTTGCAAAAAAGAGACAAACTGCTTTCAGCAAAAGGCCAGTGGCTGTGACTATTTATCTACCTTGGACCGCCCAGAGGGAGCAGCTTCCACACTATTAAGAGAGTCTCTAGGGGGAAGCACAGGCATACATTTGAGTCCCATATGAGCAGGGCTATGAAAAGACATGACTATGATAAACAGAAGAAGACAGGAACAGGTGGCACCCTAGATAATTGATTGCAGGACAGAGGGGTATGATAATTACTGGCAATGTGAATAGTCTTTAAGCTTGACTGCACAGAATGAAATGTTTGTGTAGGCGTCAACTCCAGCGTGGATAACTGTCTATCTTCTCTATTCTGTATGTCTAATGCAGTATATACAAACACTCAAAACCGAAGCCAGAAGCAGATTAAAAAAAAATGTTTTTAATCTGCTTAAAAAACTAGACTGCATTTCCGGCGGGAACTGCGAAAGTGTGCTTGACCTGGTCCGGTCAGCAACGTGAGCAAACAGTGGCATACGCTATGCTGAACCTGGCTTAATCCAAGCATTCTAACAGTGCCTTTCAGTGTTGGAGCAGTGGCAATATCTCAAAAGCTCTAGGAGAGGGCTATTCAACTATTGACATGCGGGGTGAATGTGGTTCGTTGGATTTTACCTGTGGCCTGCCTTCAAATTTAGCTTCTATAACTAAGATCAAATCAATAAAATAGAACGACAGCAGTGATTGGCTGCAAAAATAAATAACGTCACGTGTTTTGCGCCTCTCAAACTGGGCTATCAGGTAACCTACAGAAGAATTGAAATTATGAAATATGACCAAGGCATTAAAATGCTGC
Organism: Alosa pseudoharengus; assembly: GCF_046254945.1. Classification (NCBI taxonomy): domain Eukaryota; kingdom Metazoa; phylum Chordata; class Actinopteri; order Clupeiformes; family Clupeidae; genus Alosa; species Alosa pseudoharengus. The sequence continues at coordinate 10,911,332 of NW_027468650.1, read as the reverse complement.
TTGTTTGTCAGGATACTTTTTCACTGATTTATTTAAAATAAATATGAGCTATGAGTGTGAAAGTTATATATTCCATCCCCTAATTGTAATGTATGGACTACACGGACAACATGTAGCTTGATCAGACCGGAAACTTTACTGATGCACCATCCAATGTACAGCATCTACTTAAGATGTCAACATACAACATATAGTACATGACATCCCCCTTCTTTGATTTTTTATTTTTTATAATCATAACAAAAAATATAACTCATTATCTAGCAGATTTCATTAAAGAGGCCCTATGCAACAATTTTAGCAAAAATTACCTTAATTATGCAGGTTGAGAGTCGTTCTGATGGTTCTACAACACTTTTTGGGTCGTTTGGTGGGTGCTTCGTCTCCCCCTAGTTCTTCTCCGCGGAAAAACCGAATATGCAACTTTCTGGTCCCGGACCGAAGAAATCCGGATGTGACTCGGCGGAAGGCCTCGAAAATGTAGTAAGAATGTAGTTTCTAAGACGACTGCAAAACGGACTCCGACTTGGCTTTGTTGCTGCTGAAATTGTAAGTAGCCTACCCTTGGGTGAACTTCGTTTTTGTAATGTGGTTTGATAGTCTCTTGAACAATGTGTTTGCTCGACCGTTTTATTGTGAGCCCTGTATGTGGTTTCTTGATGGCTAGCTCGCTAGCTAGTGGGGGTTTAGCGTAGCAGTCACTACCGAAGCTGCAGGGGGAGCTATGTCGTGAAAAATGCGAGCCAAAATCAGGCGAAAACCCAGAAACAGCGAAGGAATAACCAGACTTGCATAGGGCTTCTTTAACAGTCTCATTCACATCACAAGTTACCTAGAGACTAGCATCAATTAAGTGCAACTTATAATGCCTAGGCTCTGGCAAAATGTCAGGTATTAAACTAAACTCAGTGTCATGGCCTGGAAAAACATTTGAAGATATGTAACAACACTGCATTAACTGCATTTGGAACTGCATTGAGTTTTCATGTCCTTTGTGTGTGCATGATGTACATTATGAGATATTGTTCATGCATGTATGTATGTGTTGCAAAGTGAGGTCAGTCTTTGTATCTTGCTGGCATTTTCACCTGCCTGCCAGACCGAGTGAAGTGTTCCTCCAGCACCTCAGTCTTTTCTGATTCAGTTTGGGCTGTGGGTGCAGCATCTAGGTCATGTTGTGCTGTGGATGCAGCATTAGGTGGTGTGGAGTGAGTGACATCTGGCTGAACGTAGATGTTTGCATCGGCTGTAGGTGTTGCAAACTCTTTCTCTCCTGTTTTCAGAAGGTGTTTTCGGTTTCTCCTGTAGGTCCTTCCATCTGAAGTCTGAACAATGAATGACCTTGGTTGGTCATGTCTGCTGATGATGACAGCTGGTTGCCATTCATTTCCTCTCTGAATTCTCACTCTCTCCTGTGTGTAGCTCTGGAAGACATCTTGTTTGTCGATCATAGTAGCTTTTCTGTACGAGTTGTTTTCCTTCCAGCTTTCTTTTGATCGAGATGTTGCTTTCAGGTGTTAGCAGGGTGGTGGTCGTGGGAATTTTGGATTTCAGGCGGCGACCCATTAGGAGCTGAGCAGGAGAGTGACCTATTCCTTCTAGTGGAGTGTTGCGATATTCCAACAGTGCGATGTATGGATCTCCTTTCCCATCTTGAGCTTTCTTGAGTAGGTTTTTCACTGTTTGGACAGTCCTTTCGGCCTGCCCATTGGACTGCGCATGTCCAGGACTCGAGGTAACATGTGTGAATTTCCAGTCCTTCGCAAACTTAGTGAATTCAGCACAAGCATATTGAGGTCCGTTGTCAGACACTACGATGTCTGGTATGCCATGTCTGGCAAAAACAGACTTCATTGACTTGATAACACTGCGCTGTTGTGTCTGTCAGTTTGTTGATCTCTGGAAACTTTGAGTAGTAGTCAACACAGAGAAAGTATTCAGACCCATTGAAGTGAAATAGGTCTGTTCCAATCTTGGACCACGGTCTATCAGGTAACGTGTGTGGTATGAGAGGCTCTTTGGGGTTGTTGTTTTTGTTGGCATTGCACACAGAACATTGTGACACAATGTTTTCAATTTGCACTGACATGCCTGGCCAGTACAAAATATCCCTCGCCCTCTCTTTGCACTTCACTACTCCAAGATGCGACTCATTGATCCTTTTTAACATCTCTTGCCGGAGCTGATTTGGCACAATAAGCTTTGCAGCCTTGAACAGCAATCCTGATGAGTAACTTATTTCTTCCTTGAATGTCCAATAAGACTGAACATTATTGTGTGCGTCATTCTTATCTTTAGGCCATCCATTCATAACCATTGAGCATAGCTGTTGCATCTCTGGATCAGCAGCTGTTGCATCTTAGAACGTAGCCAGTTTCTCATCAGATATTGGCAGCTGAGGAGTGATCCAGTTCACTTCAAGCTCCTCACCTAGCAAATCTTCTGTCTGTTCATTCAGGTATGCACGACTGAGTGCGTCCGCAATGTGCATTTCTTTGCCTGGTTTGTAAGTCACATTGAGGCTGTATCTCTGAAGTCTGAGTAGCATCCTCTGCAATCTTGTTGGAGCTTTGTGCAGAGCCTTTTTGAAAATAGTCTCAAGTGGTTTGTGATCGCTCTCAACAAGGATTTCCTTGCCATACACATACTGATGGAACTTCTCACATCCGTAAACAATGGCGAGTAATTCCTTTTCGATCTGAGCATATCGTCGTTGATCATCTGAGAGCGCACGTGATCCATATGCTACAGGCTTTCCATCTTGAAGTATTACAGCTCCAATGCCCTCAGAGCTGGCATCAACAGACAGAGTCACAGGCTTTTTCGTAGTACTTCAGTGTCGGTGCATTGATCAGTAGAGATTTCATTTATTTCAAAGCTTCCCAATGCCATTCAATGTCACTTTCCAGCAACTTTCTGAGCGGGGCACTCACCTCAGAAAGGTGGGGAATGAATTTGGACAGGTACTGAACCATGCCCATGAAACTCATGAGAGCTTGCTTGTTTTCGGGTGGGGGTATCTGTGCACCTTCTCTGGATCGGGTTTGAGCCCGTCTGCTGATAGTATGTGACCAATGTATCTGATTTCAGTTGTTTTTATTTTGCACTTGCTTTTGTTCAGTTTGAGATTCTGCTCTCTTGCTTTTTTTCAGTAGCTGTATGAGTCATCTGTCGTGTTCCTCAACAGTCTCTCCCCAGACTAGGAGGTCATCGATCACATTGACCACGCCATCAAGGCCTTCAATCATCTGTGCAATGGCGCGTTGAAAGACCTCGGAGGCTGATGAAACGCCAAAAGGAAGACGAAGAAATCTGTACCCTCCAATGGGTGTGTTGAACGTGCAAAGCTTGGAGCTCTCCTCATCTAGTTTTATTTGCCAGAAACCGTGGTTTGCATCAAGCATCGAGAACACTTTTGCTTTAGACATGCTGGATACGACCTCTTCCACAGTGCGTAGTGGGTAGTGCTCACGTTTGATGGCTCTGTTGAGATCTTGCGGGTCGATGCAAATCCTTATTTTGTTTGGCTTCACAACGGTGACCATACTGTTCACCCAGTCAGTTGGGTCGTGTTGCCTGGTTATCACACCTAGTTGTTCCATTCTGTGCAGTTCTTCCACAATCTTGTCTTTAAGTGCAACAGGAAGTGGGAACTCGGTGGATGTATGACTGGCTAGATTTCTGGATCAATCTGAATGTGGTGATGCCCTTGCAAACAACCAAGACCGATAAACAGGTCCTCAAAGTCTTTTAGTGGATCATCTGCTTTGATTTCATGAATCCTTTTCACCATGCCTAATTTTTCACATGTTTCACGTCCAAGTATCGCTGGTGCGTTAGCGTCTATGATTTGGAAATCAAGCTCATGGCTTCTGCCTTTGTATTCGCAGATAAGTTTTGCTTTGCCAACCGGCGACATTTGGTGGCCAGAATATGTCAGCAGCTTGCAGGATGAAACTTTCAGCCTTGAGCTGGTTTCAAGTGATCTGTAGCTTTTTTCTGCAAGAACATTACATTCTGCGTCTGTGTCAAGCTTAAAGCTTACATCCTTTTCATTTATTTTTAGCTTTTCAGTCCATTTGGCTTTCTTGCATTGATTTTCATTTGTGACTGTGTCGATTTTTCTTAGTTTTTTAGTCTTATTCAGTTCAATAGTTCCTATGAAGAAATCTTCCTTTGTTTCAACCACATGTAGTCTCCTTGTTCCACTGCTTTGATTTTTAGTTAATCTGCACTTTTTCGCGAAGTGATTCTTCTTATTACATGCGTTACATGTCTGACCATAAGCTGGGAATTGCCTTGGTCCATGCTTATAACCACATCTGGGACATGTTGAATGTGCTGTCTGGTCATTTTCAGTCATTTTCGGTCTGCTCATCTTTGCCTTAGTTCTGTCTGCTTTTTCGGCATGCTTTACACTTCTTATCTTGTTCACCTCAATTTCTTCCTTGAGTACTTTTACTTGACTTGAAGTGATTTCATTGGCACGGCAGATATCAATGGCTTTTTTCAACGTGAGATCTGTTTCTCTTCACAGTCTTGCACGTACCAGGTCCTCACGAACACCACAGACAATCCTGTCCCTTATTAGCGAATCATGGAGATCGCCAAATTCGCAGTCTTTCGCTTTGTTCTTGAGGTCGGTCACGTAGGCATCAATGTTCTCTGTCGGGCCCTGAGCTCTCGTGAAGAACAGATGACGGATATACGGTAAGTTCTTTCTTGGCTCACAATAGTCTTTGAATTTTTTCTTTAGTTCAGACAACTTGTTAACTTCATCTGCAGTAAACACGAATGTATTGTATACTTTTACCGCCTCTTCTCCCGCGACGTGCAGAAACGTGGCACATTGAACATCCTCCGCTTTTTTGGCAAACCCGCTGGCAATGAGAAACAAGTTGAATTTCTGCTCCCATATCTTTCAGTTTTCTGCAAGATTGCCTTCGAAACTTAATCCAGACGGTGGTTGTAGTTGTGTCATATTTCTTGTCGTATTTTTTTTACTTCTGACACCATGTAATGTATGGACTACACAGACAACATGTAGCTTGATCAGACCGGAAACTTTACTGATGCACCATCCAATGTACAGCATCTACTTAAGATGTCAAGCGCCCTCTAGGGGTGGCAACATACAACATATACATATATACATGTACATGACACTAATTATGTTTTACTGGTTTATTTGACAAATAATCTATATGGATTTGCTCTATAAAGACCTTATGTCTGTTTGGGATTATTTTGAGAGCCTGGGATTGTTTTGAGAGCATCTGTATCTCAGATGTATCTCAGAATAAAGGAATAAAGTAATACTTCATATTACTCTAAACCACCTTCTGTAAATCAACTGTATACTACTGTCTACATTGCACTATATTTCTTGTCTCTGTATATTTCATCCCCTTTCTATACTTTGCATCACATTACATGTATACATGCATCACAGCTAAGATCTTTGGTTGCTATGAAGGCCAGTTGTTCTAAATGGATGGTTGCTATGGCCAAAGGCCAGTTCTATCTCTGCCATTGTCAAGCGGGCATATCCTAGAATTCTAATTAAGTTATTTTATTTGAAAAGAGGAGTACATTTTAATTTGATTCAAAATGAAACGTTACATTTAATGTACAGTAGATGTTGACAATGAGTAGGCTAGTTTTGGTTGTTGGTGGTGTTACTGCATCCCTTAGTTATGCCTACAATGCAAAATTGTTCCCTCGCGATTGGAAGCTCCTGTAGACGCATTTCAAAACATCGCAACGTGAAATGCCACCACGAAAAACTGTTTGTGAATCGGTCTTAGTGAGTTAGGAGTCCTCGCGACTTCTTTTAAGCTGTCACAGACTCAGGTGCTACTTTTAGGGCTAAAATTCTTCCTGAATTACTCTTAGTAAAAAAAAATAGGAGTCCTAAAGTTACGAGTGACGAAGTTACGAGTACAAGCATCTCATATCAAATGACCATGGCATTATGCTAAGCAACATAAATCCCATACAGCAACATCCCTATGACATAGCTAGCCAGCTTCTAGCCACACAAGAAATTAAAGGGACACCAGGCAAGCCTGATGCTTTTACTCTACGAAACTCCCCCTCGCTCGGTCTGAAGCTCTTTTCCTTTTCTTTGTGTCGTTCCGAAGGGTTTTCGCTGCTTCATCGCCGGCTCTGCCATTATACAAACGTTTGCAACAATCTCTAGCGTTTCGTTAGCCTGCCTCTGTGCTGTAAACTGATCCTGCTTCGGTCGGCGGGTAGCTACACCGAACTTGCAAGTGGGATATTCTTCCTACAGGCAGTAGGGGCGGGCGAGAGAGCCTTCATTCGCCCCGTAATGAGTCATTTAACCATATACCGACTTACGAAGATGATTGATTAACACAAAAACGTTGCCTGGTGTCCCTTTAATGATGTTAAATATCTGCTTAGCATGCTAAGTCTCCGCTTAGCATTCTAATAACAGAAGGGGCACATTTATGTTTACCACTACAACATGACTCATTATGTCTGTAACTCTATAAAACACTTACTTTCATAAAGGACGCACACCATCCAGCACATACACATGGAAACCGATATTTTAGGTACTTGGCCACAAACTCAAAACGTGTCTCTCTGAAGCTCTGATCTAGAATCTTTGCTCTGTAGGCTGTTCCCAGTGTTGCTAGGCAACATCAAATAAACGAAATGAGAGTCTTCCAGGTATTAAAAGTGTACATGTGATTACGAATGGATGTGTATGGTTTGCAATTAGAATAAACAAGAAATAACATTTCCAATCATTTCCTATGATAAATTACATACACACTAATTCCACCGTATTTAATGAAATGTAATACAACGTTGCCACCTAGCGTTCAGATGTATTTAACATTAATGTTACATTTCCTGCTTATTCTTTCGCCAACTCCATGCTTTTATGAAAACAATCTTTTTATCATAGTTCCCTCTTCAATGAGCGATTACCAGCTTGTTTTTGTAACAGAGATAGCTGTTTATTGTTAACCTGACTCTCGCCAGATGAATTTCGTTCCGCTTAGCTCCGCCTAGCTTCACTCACATCCATCTGGGACCTCTTCCATTGAGAGTGATTTCTGCACCCGATTTTATGGTACAGCCAATCAGGACGCAGGGCGAGGGTTTCATAGATGTGACAGCGTAGAAGCGACTGTGAGACTGTTATCAGCGTCACGGGTTGGCTTCGATGTGAGTGGTTGAAGTAGCACGCCAATAGATGACGGACAAGTGGCTTATTCAATCATATGCAAGCATTTTTTGATTAGGCCCAGCCTTCTGAAGCAAAACTCCAATGGATTGGTCCCAGATGGATGAGTGGAGCTAGGCTACCTGGCGAGAGTCAGGTTAGTTTATTGTCCCTAGGTTTACAGAAACACCTATTCATATTAATACGTATGGAAATCAAGTTAACGCTGCCGACCAATGTTTGTCTATTACATGTCTAACCCTTTCAGCAAGCACACTTAATAAATAACACATCTTTATGGCCATCCATAGAATTTGAATTGAGACGAATAATAGAAACTATGGGTCAGTTTTACAGAACAGAACTTAGTCATTGAGACACATGGTCTCCAAGTCTGCTACAGTAGTTGCTATGGCCTTGGGCAGTTCCTCGGCCTCTTCAGAGACTATTTCTATGGAACATGTAAAGGTAGACTGCACTTTCGCTTCAGGTCCTTCACACCATTTCTGAACAAGGACACACAGTAGGACTGGCCTCTGTTACTCTGTTATATAAGCAAGCTTTTTGGGGCTGTGTCAAAACAGCTCCCTATGCTTAATGAAACACATCCATTTTAAATGCAATGGAATGCAGTCTACGCTACATGCTGTATGTTTTCTGAGTAATTTACAGACTTACCAAAAAGATTCCTCATAAATCAAAGCCTTGGACCAACTTCTGTCGATATATGAAACCAAAGTCAGTTCTGAAGATCTTAAAAGATGTGCAAAGGCAACACTTCTAAGTGCATATGCTTCCTAATGATATTGGAATCTCTCTGAATTTTTATGTGGCATGCACCTAACACTGAACATGCTTTTTGGGTAATTGAATATGCAACGTGGGCTCAGTTTAAGAAATGTAAATTTGGACCTCATTTCATGTACAGGATTATTCTCCTGCTGAAATGTCTTACTTAAATGAGGCATGAATTCTTAACTAAGGACGGGAGGCTAACTGTGTGAAACACTGTTTTTTTGCTGTTGTCCAACATGAATATTAATCATGAACTGATAATGCAATATTTTCGGTGAAAAAGCACCACTGAGGTAATTTGGTCATTAATGATGATGGCAGTATGGATATCAGATCGCTCTTCCTTGTAAAAATCTCTGTGAAGTCTGTGGCAAATGCTCAGTGGTGTGATTAGCATTTTTTTTCTTTAAGAAATTATGCTTGGAGTTTCCTCTCTCTTTTCTCAGTAGGCCTCAATAAAACACACGCCATCTAATGCACATTTCCCACTTCGGCTGTTATTGATTGAGCCCACATGTGAGTCACCATCTCTTCAACATTTCAAAGAATCAAGACTCATAGCCAAACAGTCTTTGTGTCGCCTGGCAAAACGCAGCATCTCCAGAGGGGAGATAAATCTGTGATATGGATCCCTAACATAGCCTACGCCATTGGGGATGGATTAAGATGCACTACGCAAAAAAAACCTAATGGCCTCATTATCAGGGCCTTGCACAGGGGACCTGCTAACATCAGTTATTAGTTCACCTCAATTCCTTTCCTCTTCATTTGACTCATTTGCAGACATAGGCGGAGAGAGTAATTAATTTATTTAAATCCTCTCGAGTTGGAAAGGCCCTCGGTTAATTTCATACTTTTTTGAATATCTGTGAAGCAGGCCCTTCAGGATTACAGAGGTGCCAGCCGACTGTAACATTTCTGTGTACTTCAGGAAGAGCAAGTATGTCTGGAAACTGAAAGAGATGTAAGAAAGAGACAGCTAAAATGTTAAAGACTGCACATATTTTAAGACAAAGACTGAGGTCTGGCCATCACCTCTGTAATTACAATCAGGCCATCAGCAGAGTGACCTTTCTAATGCGGCCCTCTCATCCACAGGATGTGAGAATCGGATATGCTCAATCTCAAGTTCATTACCGAAACAAGTGAGCCTGCATGATCTGATTAAATACAAATCTGAATAGAATACTTCTAGAAACTCAGTTAAGACCTTTGAGGTAATTGCATAAAATTAAAGCACTGTTGCCATGAACATATTATGGTGTTATTAAGATTGGCAGAGGCATGACCTCACTTTCTGTTTGGCGACTTTTCAGGCTCTGAGGGTTGATCTGAAGATCATCTACGAGAAAGTACGTGAACAATGGACAAAGTTTGTAACCTGGGTCAACTGTTTTATGTTTTTGATAAAATTCAACATAATGGAAAATCCAAGGGGGTAGGTGAACATTCAAAAAGTGTACCCCCTATCGAAGGCTCTGAGGCTAATCGTGGACCACTTGGAGTAAGAATTCCATTGATCCCCGTTCATGTCGACGTCACTTTGACATCAAATAACTTTACATTTGAAGCGTTTAAGTCTTTGTTTGACCATTTTGTATTTCCAGAGAAACAACATTGTGCAGTCTGTGGGAATGTCCACGGACGCTATTTAGGAAAGCATTGAGGAAAAAAAAATAAGTGTGGTTTTGTCACCTACCATGCATATTCCTATAGCCCACATTCCTCTATACTGTTCTATAGCCCATACTCCTCCATACTGTTCAGCATCCGGTCTCGATGGTTTTAGCTTACAGTACATACTGGATATCTATTGGTCACTTAAGGCGGCTTGATGTTTCTTGTTATTAACTTTATGTCCAATGACTCATGATTGACAAACATGAATAACTGCTGAAATGGAGAATTATTGTGAAGTGTAAAGCATTTCACCATTTAGTAATAAATTACTATTATTTATATGTGGCAAACAGTAGCCTAACTATAGTGCAAAGCAAATCACAATTTATTAACTATAACACTTATATATATATAAGAAATTCATATTTATTTCAACCTTTTTCTTTCTAGTCTGTAGCACTGAATTTGACTGGTCTCCAACACTAGGGTGAAGGACATAATAAGGGGAGGGAGAAATGTTGTACTTGCTGACAAAGCAAAACAATGATCGCTCTAAATGTCTGGTACTAAATCTTACACGCTTGTCAGGTCCACTTTATTGTTGGTGATGGCAGACTTGACCCCCCAAACTCCCCACCAGCTCCCCTTGTGTCTTGTGTTTCAGAGTGTTTCCCTAACCTTTAGCTACACAAGAGGAAAACACAGAGGGCATGGCATATGTCTCTGTGTGTTAAACACAGATTCCACTTTAATCCAAAGAAAAACATACTCTCAGCTCAATCAGTCAAGCTCTTGTTTTTACTAGACTACTGTCCCTTGGAGACCTCTTTCAAGACCTGGAAATGTGTAGCAGAAAAACAGGGGATACAACACAGTGGACTGGGAGAAAAGAGAAAGAAAGCAGAGGATGAGGGACGTGTAATATGAACATTCTGATGGGAATGCTGAGAGGCGATGTGTCGGGTAAATCTGAACATGGCATCGCTGTCACTTCTGATGAGTGTCTCCAGGGCTGGTGCTGCATGGCTAACAGCCCGAGGGCTTTTTTGTGTGGCCGCCTTTTCTTGTGTGAGAGAATACAAACACATGCCCATGCACACACACACACACACACACACACACACACACACACACACATACACACACACACAATTACACACTATCACACATCTATTTTTTCAGTCTATTTTTTCAGGGTACATTCCGTTCTCTCTGTACTTCAGTTACGGTTCCTAAGTAAATAGATTTAATTAAAATACATGTTGAAAACATTTCTAGCCATAAATCTACAAAGTCTCCCAAAGCCGACACAGACATAACATTATAACAGTAACTTACACCTCGTAGAGAACTGTCAGCCACTGAGGACCATGGCTTTGGCATCTGTTATATAATAACATGGAGATATTTAATAAGCATAAAAGATGATGACAAACCACAATACGTTTGCTGGTCTTCATATCATAGTGAAGAGAGGCAAGGCATGAAGCTTCTTTCACTGACAATGCAAGTTGATCGTTTGGGAGGCTTGGGATTTGCAAATGCACATGTACATCTAAATTTAAATTTATAATTTAATTTAAATTAAATAAATAAACTGGGACAAAGCTCTCAGCAGGCTCTTACAGAATAATACTCGGGGAAAAGAAAGAGAAAAGGAAGAAAGAGAGAAGGAGACAGCTGGTCTCTCTCGTCACCCGTCTCCTATTCTCTACCATCTGCTGATGGAGAAAAGTTCAAGAATCAGAAACTTGGACAAAGCACACTGCCAAGTCCCCCTTTGAAAAAAAAAGAAAAGAAAAGATTCTAACAATGTCAATATGTCAGAAAAGTTTTGTTTTTGTTTTCAATAAGTCTGATCCTCTGGAAATCATATGCTAATACGCATTCTCTCCATTCTCTGTACGATTGGCTCATATGGCTAGTGCGTGTGCTGTTGTCTCCTGCAGAGCCTCTCTCAGAACACGCAGAGCTACTTGGTACTTGGGGGGGGGTTAACAAAAGGTCCACTGGCATCTGGTGCTACCGGCTGCAATTAAGAAACCGAATAAGATAAGAAAAACAAGTCATAATGAGAATGTTCTGTGTGTTAAAGTAGCGTCGAAGAAAATAAGGCTTTGATCACCGCGTGCGCATTAAAATTCTGTCCCCAGTGGGTGGTCACCATGGAGAAGACCACAACTTGGTTTGGCGTTGTGTTTTTGGAATCAAACAGAAATTGGAATGAAATTGAAAATGAAACAATGGAAATTATGTTTGCATTCATAGCCAAGAAAGATTATTACATACTAGCAACTCGCTGCTTTAAATCTTAGAGATTTTGTGTGTGTGTTTGTGTGCGTGTGTGTGTTTTGCAAACAGACAATTATGTAAGAGAATTGTAGAGCCTGTTATATTTCCAAACAGGATAACTGAATCGGGGTGACATCATAAATGTAACATTCTCTGGCACCCCTGGCTTTGCAGAGGGACTCCACAGATTTCTCATATGGCAGCGAGCTCCTTACAGTCCTCAGGAGGAGAAGTCTTGTTTCAGAGGGCCACATCATCTGGTGGAATAAGGCTGACGCACAACAGTCTCCTCCTACAACACACTGGCTGCTGGCCAACTAGGGTCATAAAACAGAACGGATTTTAGGGTGACCATTGATCATGTTGTCAAAGTCATCTGCTGTGCCCAGTATGCCACATGTCCGACTGTTACAACATAGAGCTGTCGATGTTAAATCCTGAGAAGTGTTTTTATTGGCCATGCGGCTTGTTGTTGGGTGACAGAGGGGTTAAGAGCATTTGTTTGTTCTTTTTTTTTTTGGATCAACTGGGTCTGGTGCGTGTTGTATGGCACTGATAAACTTGTATGAACTTCTACATGGCTTCATCCACGCACGTGCAAGAGCCTTCAGTGCCCAGCACTTAATAATCTCTGGCGCTCGGAGAGGAGAATGGGGCCTGACAGGAGTTATCTGAAGGATCAATACGCCTTCAGATGGCCTTTTTTGTGAGTCTGACATGTCGACGTCTTCATAATAATGCAGGGGAGGCCATCAGACAATCTCACTGATAGTGCTGTTGCAACAACGGCAGCACAAATGTCACATAATATTACTGCTCGCATACTTGACAGCCGCACAGGGATAAAGGTGAAGTTAAAGTGACATTATTAAGCAAGTATTAGCACTTATAAAAGAGAGCCACGACAGGTGAGGTCACCAACATCAGTCGTCTAGGCAACAGTCGCACTGTTCTACTGTGTCACTCTTGTCAGCCGCTTGATGGTGGATTTCAGCAAGTGACACTAGAGGATGTAGAGTGTAGTCACACAGGATGAAGACGGAGACATGGGGGTGTGTGTGTGTGTGTGGGGGGGGGGGTGACAGAGCCCTCCTTTCAGATGAGTGATGAAACATGAGCAGTTTTTCATGAAAGCGGCGTTGCCAAGTCATGCCAGAAGCCTTCACGCTCTTTAAAAAAAGATGTGGATTGGCTCTTAAGATTTGCCATGACTGAAAAAAAAAGTCTTTGCTAGGTATGTCAGACATGGTTTCCCCAGTTGTGTGTAGCTGCACTGCAAGTGAATTCAGTGATATTTGCATATATCAGTCGTGTGTGTGTAGATGTGTATGTGCTTTAATGTCCACACAATGGATGCCTTTCTTCAACAGTGTAGCTCATGACTAGTTATTGTTTGACAAAATACTGCATTGATACATATTAACCTCTTCCCTGCATTACCCGTAAATGATGTGTGGGTAAAGTAATAAGTTAAAGACTGCCTAAATGCAGCATAAATATACTTTTCATCACTTGACTTTTTAACATATCCAAGCTCAGAGACTTTAAAAATATCATCTTTATGAGTGACTTTGTGACAAGCACATTACACTTGCCACACTTTTATTCCTACTGTCACTGCTCAGCCTTAACATCCCTGAAGAAATTACAAAAAAAAAAAAAATGCTATCTTAGTCCATCTTGACAAGAGATGAGGCAAGATGGCTGCCAGTCCAGAAATAGCCCATCGGAGTTCTGGAGCAGATGGGGAGGAGAAGGAGAACGTCAGATCAGTAATGCAATTAGGTGAACTGTCAGCAAGCAAATTGAACGGAGTCTTGTTGTTGTAATTACAGTAAAGCTAAAATATTATAAAGCCTCCGCCAGCGTAATTGTTGTCGGTGTTTCAATCCTGCACAATTCTCAGAAAAACAAAACAATCCATAAATATTATTTTTTTTTAAAAACACTGCAGCCTCTGGTTTTCAGATTGGGCCCTTTCACGTGTGCTGTACTCGTGTGCTGAGAAAGCAAGACGATAGAGATATTTTTTCTCTCTTTAATTATTTTTTCCTTTCTCTGTCCTGTCCTTGCAAAGAATGTATAGCCTTCTGCCTGTTAGAATAAACACTTGAGATAATGAGGAGAGTGATGGAATATGCATTAATGTAAAAATCACTTTTAATGAAGATGATATGACAATTATGGACATAGCAAGAGACCCTTATGTATGTGGTGTTGCCTGTGATTCCCCATGATTAGATAATGGAATAAATCACCTTAGGCAGATGGAGGCCTGAGTGCGGTGGCAATTTAATCCTCATCTTGCTGCATCCTCATGCATTTTTGCCCCCAATGGATGCACATGCATAGAAGCCAGGTTTATTTATAGATTCGAGCAAGTGAATTTTTTATTTGGCTACATGAATTATATAGCTTAATATAATTAACATTTTTCTTTCGCTTCTGACTGTAGATCATAGATATGTTAATGTCTAAAGATGATTTTCTTCAATTATATATTAATATTCACCCATGACTTATTAAGCATATTTGATTTATAGTTGTGTTTGGGGATGAAAATGTTTTATTATGAGCTGCTTTGAACTATAGGCACTCCTTCTAATTAAACTTAAATTACCTCGGCCGGTGCAAATAGGAAGACAAATCTCACTACAGTAGATGTGGACAGCTATTTTCTCCAGGAGACTGTTCTGACCCTCTGTTTAATAGAAATGTTGAAAAGTATGCGTCTTAGTGGAATCCACACAAAATATGGTCTGTATACTAAAAATCCATTACAGTGCTGAAGTTTTACTTTAACAATACAAAACAGTCTATTGTGGTTGAGAGGACATCTTATTGTGTAACCTACCACAACAATGTGGAGTTCAAATCCAAGGTAACCAATTTAAATTGTGGTTGCCACACTCAAGGATGGCTGAAGTTGGATGACTGGAGTTTTTCTTTTTCATTTAGTTGTCATTGAGCTTCTCTAGTGCATCAGTAGGCCTATATTTTAGATAGATAGATAGATAGATAGATAGTGACAACACACACACACATTCACTAACAGCAGAAAAGGTAATTAAAAGTATTTATTGCACGGCTCTTCAGAGTGCTGCAGAAAGTTCCATTCACATGAATGGGCCTTCCCAACGTTTGGGCCTATGTTAAATCTATATAAATCACCGGCAAAGTATATATTCACCGCTGTCAATGGCAACGGGTTGATTAACGTCTTTCATATCCCTCCGCAAGAATTCCGTTCGCTTATTGCAATGGAATTTCATTGAAAGGGAAAGTAAGCTAGTAAGACGTTGCCACACAACATCTGAAACTGTCAAGTTCTATCTGTGTGGTGAACTATTTATTTTGTCAGTGGAATACACAAAACGGTAGCAAAATCATTTTTAAAGATTCATTGTGTTAGGTTTCTTTTCTCGTTTTGGCAAGTAGCCGTGTAATAAGCGGGATAATGTATTGTCCGCCGGTGATTATCAGAAAATAAGTCCCTTTAGGTCGAAGCAAAACCCCTCCGCTGCGCGTCGGGGTTCTGTTCTCCCTGTCGGGACTTATTTTCTGATAATTACCGGCGGACAATACATTATCCCTTACATAATATAAAAACACAACTAAGCAATAAGGACAGTAGAAGATAAAGAATATACTAAATATACTAAAATACAAATTATACTAACACTTAATCTAAATAAATTCTAAAAACAGTATCCACATGGAGGGGGTTTAGAGGCAGACAGACTATGCAGACTATGACATTTTATGATGTGGTAATTCCATGCAGTATATCTTTGACTGTTTACAGTAGTGCTTATAGTGATACCTGTTTTTTCCCATTACTCTTGCACACGTACAGTATTTTTCTTTTTTTTCCTCATTTCCTCAACTGTCTGTTTTAGAGGTCAGAATAGCACCAGGAATGTATGCCACTCTCACATCTAGGCTATATCGGGCAGGGGCACAACTCAGGTGTTTTAGAAGACTACTAATCTCATTTTTATGATTTCATTTTTTGTTGCATACACTTCAAGAACAGAACGCTACGAGTCAACACTTGGCCCAGCACTGTGGTGACCCATCTGGCAGCTTGCATGCGAAAGCAGCTTCTTACCTGTAGATTGCTGCCTGGCATGAGATCTCCACCCTGCTGGGGGAAAAAAAACAGCTAGAAACCAGCTTATGCTGGTAACTGGTTTTAGCTAGACATGACCAGCTCTTGGTGTAGCTGGTTGGGCCACCATGTGGACATGATGGTGTGACCATCTGAGGAAGCTGTTTATGCTCGTGCGACCAGCATGCCATGTGGGATACAGCTGGTGTAAGATGGTCATGCTGGAGGCCAGCCTGCCAAGCTTGACATTGTTGGTGTATGATGGTCATGCTGGAGGTCAGCCTGCCATGCTTGACATTGTTGGTGTATGGTGGTCATGCTGGAGGCCAGCCTGCCAAGCTTGACATTGTTGGTGTATGATGGTCATGCTGGAGGCCAGCTTGCCAAGCTTGACATTGTTGGTGTATGATGATCATGCTGGTTTGCTAGAATACCAACATAAGCTGGAATGGCCAGCTAAACCAGCAGTGTAGATCAGCATCACCAGCTAAATTACCAACCAAATTACCAACTTGGTATACCAAATTACCAATTTGAGGTGGTATGAGAAGCAAAACCAGCTGAATTACCATCGTAATTCAGCTGAAGGAATGGTTTTCAAGTTTTGCTGGTCTAGCTGGTCAACTATCATAGGGTGGTCAAACAAGCTGTTTAACAAGCTGGTCAACCAGCAAACTACCTTAAGCTGGTCAGGCTGTTTTTTTCAGCAGGGAATGAATTATGTCTCAGAGATCAGAGTGTTCAATTCACCCTAGTATAGCCTACCACTTTCACCAACCTTCTTTCTTTCTTTGGTAACAATATACATTTCAGCCTGCAAATTAGAGGAAAAGTAGCTGCTATGGTTTCTTTCTTTCTTTCTTTCCTTCTTTCATTCTTTCTTTATTACTGCACTGACACATGTGCACACGTGATCTAATGAAATAAACATGCTCCTGCTTCTTCACCAGCAGAGGGGTCCCACACACTAGTGAAAAAGAGCCCAGGCACAACCTGGCACCTCATGATATGTGACATTGTGCTCACTAAACACACACACACACACACTTTGTGTGTACACATCACACACACACACACACATACACACATAGAGAAAGACACACATACAACACCATGGTGATAATTACTCAAATATTACCCTTAAGCTGGGTTTACCAAACAAGTGGAAGGAAACACCCCAGGTAACACCACAACCACCACCAAAACCACCGCACCACCACCCCATCACCACCCTACCAGCACCACCACCACCACAGCAGCACCACCACCCCAGCACCATCCCACTAGCACCACCACCCCAGCACCACCACCACCACAGCACCACCCCCACCACCCCAGCACCACCACCACAGCACCACCCCCACCACCACAGCACCACCCCCACCTCCCTCTCGCCCTGTCTTCAGCCGGTATCCCTCACCTTTCTCTCTCTCTCTCTCTCTGGTAGCAGGGGTATTTGATGAGGATAGCTGCGGTAATTAGGCCACACTCCTTTCATGTGTGCCCGTGCCGACGTCACCGTGCTGGGGAGCGTGGCAGAGGAAGGCCCTCGTGGGCACCAGATTTGAGTCATTAAGAAAATCAGGTCAGCCGTGCCAAGCCCAGGGAGCCCCGCATCCACAGCACCTCCCCGGCCCTCTCCCTTCATTCATCAGGACGCAAATAGACCAGGCACCTGTGGATCCCTCACGATGCTCAGGTCTCTCACATTGTTTCTGCAATACTCATACTGATACACCCAGGACATCAGACATGTCTGGCACTTCAGGAATGCACCTCTCTTCAGGATTCCACAATGATCCTTCTCACATGCATGAAAAAAAAAAAAAATTACAGCAGGGCTGTGACTCAATAAGAACACATGGAATGTAGCACTTGAGACTGAAAGTATTAAGTGTTTGTGAGATAAGCTGCGCAGGGGCTAGGATCAGAAGAGCTCATTATCATACCTGTCAACATTTAGCTTTCCAAAAACGGGAGATTTTTGTTCGGGGTGGGGGGGGGGGGGGGCAGTGTTTATACCGGATATGTGTTTGCATATTTAATATGTTTCATACACGTGTTTCAACACTGCATTTCGGTCATTGCTTTTACCTTACCATTACCTTACGCATGCCAGTTATGTATCCACCAGCTGCCTGCCTGCAGCCTACTTCCAAAACTCCAAAGCTGCTTGCTGTCAGATTTGGTTCCAAGGGAACAAGTTCAGTGTATCAACAACACTCAATAACAGTTTATGTGATGTGTTAATCAATTAAATTCCCAACAATTTCACAACAGCTAGTTCTGGAGTAGGCCATTCAACTAGCCCGCTTGCTTACGACGAGACTCAGGCTGCGCAGTTGGCACCCGCTTCCTTATTTGGGTTTTGGGTTGCCAGGTTTTAGCCTATAACAAAACGGTTGAAATTGAAACTAATTGATCGTGTATGTGTAGTGTGTATTTCATACACAATCTGGCAACCTGAATGGATCAATGATTTTAAAATGAAGTTTGATGGCCATGCAAATTACGGGAGTTTTCCGGGAGAAATAACAAAACGGGAGGGTGCTGGGAGATGACCTTGAAATACGGGAGAAACCCGGGAAAAACGGGAGTGTTGACAGGTGCTCATTATGATTAGTGCACATCTGACTCAATGTTTACGTAGGGCTCTGGGGTTTTTGTCTGTGAGTGGTGGTATGGGCTTTAGATTACAGTATGAGCTTCACTCAAAGACCTCTCTGACCAGCTGCCCAAACAAAGTTGGGAACGTACAATTAAAGTTCCCCAGTGAAATACTGTTTTTTGCAACACGTAAAATATGTATATATGTATGTATCTAAAAGCAAACTAAAGCAGTACACTGAAATAACTGTTTTTGTTGGCATGCTGTTTTGATTTGAATATGAAAAGTCAAAGCAGTCACTCCAAAAAGATCTCTATGTCTGATCAAGTCCATTAATTAAACAATGGCAATGACAAATCTTTTCATCATAGTTTAACTATATTTTGCTTGCTGTTCCACTGAACGTCACCATGGAAAAGTAATTAAACTCTCAAGCTCTGACAGGCAAGGTAATTTCAAAATTAATAGCAATTAAGTTAATTAAAAACCCACGATTCTTCTAATGTTCACTGTCTCTAATCATTCATCACACTATGATTTAAGATGAGTAGTAATAAAAGGGCCTCAATCAAATGAAGTCATGCAACATGAAACATACACTGTGTTCAAGTTTTTAACACAAACACTGCAATCAAATGAAGCCATACAACATGAAACATAGACTGTGTTGAAGTTTTAAACACAAACACTGCAATCAAATGAAGCCATACAACATGAAACATAGACTGTGTTGAAGTTTTAAACACGAACACGGCAATCAAATGAAGCCATACAACATGAAACATAGACTGTGTTGACGTTGTTAACATGAACACTGCAATCAAATGAAGCCATACAACATGAAACATAGACTGTGTTGAAGTTGTTAACATGAACACTGCAATCAAATGAAGCCATACAACATGAAACATAGACTGTGTTGAAGTTGTTAACATGAACACCGCAATCAAATTAAGCCATACAACATGAAACATAGACTGTGTTGAAGTTGTTAACATGAACACTGCAATCAAATGAAGCCATACAACATGAAACATAGACTGTGTTGAAGTTGTTAACATGAACACTGCAATCAAATGAAGCCATACAACATGAAACATAGACTGTGTTGAAGTTTTAAACACAAACACTGCAATCAAATGAAGCCATACAACATGAAACATAGACTGTGTTGAAGTTGTTAACATGAACACTGCAATCAAATGAAGCCATACATCATGAAACATAGACTGTGTTGAAGTTGTTAACATGAACACTGCAATCAAATGAAGCCATACATCATGATCGTGTTGAGGTTTTAAACATTTACTGTGTATACCCTGTAACCATTTATGTAATGCCACATTCCCACAGGAGACAGGAGCATGGCATTGTTGATAAATGATTAATGGATTGATGGGCATGTGTTGACAGAATGCCTGGAACAACAGCAGTACAGATGAATCCATCCGAGAGCAGTATGTCATTCAATACATGCAGGGCTTCTGTTTACATTTCCTCCCATACATGGTGCCTATTAGCCTATACTATACCCTCAGTCTTACATAAACAACGTGTGGCAGCACCTGACCAGGAGGGAACAAAAGGCTGACAAAAAACAACTTCAAAAAATACTGTAATGTCACCTAGATGTATTACATATGGAATCATGTTAGGATATGGCATGAAGAAATTATGGTTCAGCTGTAGCCAGACCGCTGATGTGGAGGTCAGTGTGAATCTGAACTATTAGTCTTTGTGTGTGTAGATATCAGAGAGAGGTCCTCTGATAAGATGCTATTTGGCTCCTCGGCCAGACGCTTGAGTGAATCTTGTGGATTTAAGTATTTCCTGCCTCACACAGCCTGCTCTACTTAATCAGATCTCACCGCAATCAGCATGCGTGCGTCGTCATCCTGCTTACTCTGGGTGCTTTCCGAGACACTTTCGGAGATAATGGCATCAGACAGAGATGACACGCCATGGATACGTCACTCCGTGTTGCTTCCCCCCCTGATGGGGAAACAAGGTTATCTTGGCGCCGGGGAGACATCCAACACCGTCTCAGCCATCATCTAAACCGGCAATCAACAGTAGGTTTGAGTCCATTATCATCCTGTCTGAGGAACTTTATGGGAAACGGATTTATAGCTTTGAATTGTGATAAAGCCTTGGACTATAAAGACAAAGCACACATTAATATTAGTAATAGACTAAATAACATTTAACAGAATAATAACAATAACCATAAACATAAACAACCCACAATTAAGTTAAGGTAAACAAATGAGTTTTTAGACACTTTTTGAAGATCCCAAAACTATCCCTAGAACGCAGAGCAGTAGGTACATCATTGCACTGATGAGGGATCACAGAGGATGAGAGTCTCGACGGGGACCCTCTGGTAACACTTTATAATAATTACACACAATTCATCATTTATTAAGCCTTTGTTACTTTGTTGTTTATTAGTTAATGGTTTGTTCATCATTAGTAATTTCTTGTTCATACATAATTGATCATCAGTAAAGCATTTGTTCACACAGTTATATATGGTTTGTTCATAGTAAATAAGCCTATCCAAAAATATATTTGTAAGTATATGATTTATACTTAATAAATAATGAAACAAGCACTTATGAATGAAAATATTTTCCCATTATACACCACTTGCAAACTATTACAAAATGCTTTGTTCATCATTTGTAAAGCAATGTTCCTATGTTAAATCTCATAAATAAAGTATTTGTACACACAGTTATAACTAGGTTGTTCATAGTAAATAAGCCTATATCTAAAATATCTTTATAAATTATTGTTAATACTTTATGATGCAATAATATTTTGTTGATGAAGTAATATTTCCATTATTTAACAGTTGTTACATACACATGCACTAATGATTAGTTAGGGTGAGGATACATATTTTATAAACCACTTCCTAATACTATAATTCATGATTAACTCAGGAGTGGTTAGTTAATGATATTGTGTGAGCTTATCTGAAGTGAGGACTTCTTATCTGAAGTGAGGACTTTCTATGCCTTATAAAGAGGAAAAAATGCACGCACATCCCGATCTAATCCTGGGTGCTTGACAAAACACTTACGATGAGAGAGAGGGGAAAAAAGTCCGCAACACCAGTATATGCTCCCAAGTTATAGTTTATTTACCGTGACGTTTCGGGCCAACTCAAGCCCTTCATCAGACGACTTTCTATGCCTTCCAACACATTTTCAAATGAGTTGTAAAGATTACATTCACATTCATTAATTTAGCAGACAAGCGACGTACACATGTCAATTAAATTGAAGGCCATTGACACAACAGTGAAAGCCGGGAATCTAACCCCTAACTTTACAGGCTACTGCATGCTAGTCCAGCTCCTTATTCACTACACTACCTTGGCCCAGATAGAAAGACCTACAACAACCATGCAAGAGTTTCTGTTTTCTTCTATTACACACTGTTAAGCATCTATTTGTAAACTATAATTAAATGCTGTATTCTTCATTTGTAAAGCATTATTCCTACATTAATTCTCATATGTAAATCATGTTTACACGCAGTTAAAAATGGTTTGTTCATAGTAAGTAAACACGCATATCTATATCATATTTTTGAATTGACTGTTGTGATACCACTGGGCAGAAGTAGTGTAGTGGATAAGGAGCCGGGTTAGCATGCATTTACCCATAAAGTTCGGGGTTCAAGCCCCGGCGTCCACCAATGTGGCCTTGCCCTTTAATTTCATTGACATGTGTAAGTCGCTTTGGGTGAAAGTGTCGTCTAAATGAATAAATGCTAATGTAAACTTTATAACTCATTTGTAAATGTGTTGCAAGGCATAAAACGTCCTCACTTTACATGAGCTCACAAAATATCATTGTTATGTATTGGGGTAGTTGTCATGTGCGGGCCACTGTAGTTAATTGCAGTATTCTAAGTTGTTGATGTTTACTGGCCACCGTAGTTAGGAAGAGTTCTGTTGTATGCTCGCGCTTGGAGAACTCAGCGAGTGTGTTATGCTTGACTGTAACGTTTTCTCCAGTAAAAATTCCTGAACATTAAGCCTGGTGTCACCTCTTCACTCTACTAAAACAGACATAACAATCATTAACTAACCACTTGTAACTCCTGAGTTAATCATGAATTATAGTATTAGGAAGTGGTTTATAAAATATGTATCCTCACCCTAACTAATCATTAATGCATGTGTATGTAACAACTGTTAAATAATGGAAATATTACTTCATAAAAAACATATTATTGTATAATTTATTAAGTATTAACAATAATGTATATAGGCTTATTTACTATGAACAAACCATTTATAACTGTGTGAACAAATGCTTTACTGATGATAAATTATGTATGAACAATAAATTACTAATGATGAACAAACCATTAACTAATACGTAACAAAGGCTTAATAAACTAGATGTATCACATAGCGGTACAAAATATGACCGCCGCTCAGTCCTGTACAGCCGTTCCGCGGAAATAAATCACACTTCAATTTGTCTCCATATTTTACTCCATCCCCCACTCTTGAAACTTTTGTGTATGCTTGTTTGGCATGCCTGAGTGTGTGTGTGCGGCTGCACAGAAAGTAGCCTACTGGTGCTGAAAAGTTGAATAGATTGTAGAATAGCCAAAGAAGATGTAGCATTGTTATAAAACCTTTAAAATCTCTAAACAATCACAAGTAGGGCAGTTCATCACAGTTCATCCATTGCAACTGATTGATGAAAGGTCATTTACACCTGTAGGCTACATTGTATTTGGGAAAAGCAAAAGGTATCAGCATAATGTTATTTATGTATTTATTTGTTTGTTTGTTTGTTTGTTTGTTTATGAACAAAAACATCTCTGTCAGACGACTACTTATCGCCAATACTGGAAATGCAGCCATGATGATGGTGATGAATATTTATTATGGCTTTCTTTTAATCCTACTGAATTTGTAATTATGTATCGGCCGTTCTAATACCGATAGTATGTGGGTGCCTGTGTGTGTGTGCATGTGTATATGTGTGCACCGCCATCTACAGGCCAATGAGTGTACAGTCACTAAATGTACACATAACCTAATTTTTTTTAGACCCCCCCATGGATGAAATTCTACGAAACTTGGCATACCCCCAGAGAATGCCAGGTCAATCATACACATAAAATTTGGTGCAGTTCTGAACATCTTAACTGAAGATAGGGGCGATTAAAGCAGAATAATATTGCATTTTCATTTTTTACCGGGGGGGTGCAAATCACAAATGAGTGATTATGGGCCAGGTTGATGTGGGCCCTTGAGACCAACATACCATAAAAGATTCTTCATCCTCAGTG
Source organism: Alosa pseudoharengus (assembly GCF_046254945.1). Lineage (NCBI taxonomy): Eukaryota > Metazoa > Chordata > Actinopteri > Clupeiformes > Clupeidae > Alosa > Alosa pseudoharengus. Next base: position 10,887,377 of record NW_027468650.1, on the reverse strand, counting down.
CCACGGTTCAGGTAGTTATTTAGGAAAAACTGTTTTTTTTGCGGTTCGGGGGGCCCAGCACGGGGGTGGAGTGGCCCCCGGGGACGAAACGAAATTTTTCCGGAAAAGTCTAGTGGGGCTACATACCCACCAAATTTCATGTGCCCCGGTGGTTCGGTGTCCCGGGTATCGTTGACCAAAAATTCAGGAAGTAGATGACGAAAAAAAAAAAAAAACTTTGACAATCCCTAAATGACCGCTTCGCTAGCTTCGCTAGCGGCGGTCATAATGATGAATTGTGTGTAGTTATTATAAAGGGCCCTATCATGACATTCTAAAGTGCATCGTCACTCGTCAAAAGTCGTAGGATGTCCAGGATGTCCAGTTCACATTGGGAGGGGTTTCGTTCTCAAAAGTGGAGCGCATGGCGTAACAAGGTGTTCCTAGGTCTTTTAATCAGTCATATGGGTGTGTTTGGGGCGTAACATCATTTTAAACCAATGAGAATGACATCTGTCATTCCCTTTAACGGCGCAATGCGCGATATGTCAAATAAATGCATCGGTATTTTGGCATTCAACGGCGCATTTGAAGGAGGCTGCTTGCGAGACCGTATGGAATAGTCATTCTTAAACCATGCTTTACTAAAACCTAGCATAGCCTTCACGCATTTGCACTCGTGTATTATTTGAACTCATTGGCAAAGTGAAACTAACTTCACCAAGGAGTCAGTCAACGACAAGACAGTTATATGCAGTTACTTTCACTATTGACTGACAATGGGTTACCATAGAAAACATAGGCTGGAAAAAGCAACACTTACCCTAATGTTGCTCAAATGACTGAATAAAACAACATTTATCCTGCAGAGGAGTTGCTTATATCTCGTGACAGTGTGTCTTCAGCTGTGCTCCATACGTGTCTCTCGCCTCTCCCCTAATCACTTTTAACCGTCATTACCAATTTTGCAAATGATGGTGAATAACTACTCATCATGAGATGTACAGTATTTCGTAATATCTTTATTCTAATTATGTTTCCCATTGTAATCGTGCAATTTGTAATGCTTTGCATGGACGTGCGCTGGTGTGCGTTCATGAATGATAGAAGGATGGTGCGTGCACCTGCCAATATGACTGTTGACATGCGCTCTTAAAATAGCATATGAACAACTCGCCATTGACTTCTGACCAGGTTTAGGTGGTGTATGATAGCGATTTTTAGACAATGCGCCAGGTCCCTCCCTAGGTTGTTAATTGCCACACCCCTGGGCGCAATGCTTAAAAAATAAAAATGGAAAATAACGAATTCAACTTCGTGCCGGTGAATAACGAACTTTACGCCATGCGCTGGTGACCCAAAATATAGCCCAAAGTGTTCCCGGTCCTCTTAGTGTTGATGGAAGGCCCACATACAGTAGGCACTCATCAGAGGCCCGCAGTGGGCGAGAGGGGCCGCAGAGCTGGGTCACGGAATTAAGATAGCAATGTGCCACAGTGAGAGATTTGAATTGAATTCGGGTTGCTATAGGAAGCCAATGAAGAGTAACTGTCAGAGAAGTTACATGTCCTTTTTAGCTGATTAAGAATGTAACATGGAATATTCAGTGATTATTGGAGATGTATCATTGTACATATACAATCGGATTATATCTTTTATAAATACAGATTAGTGTGTTTTGTATTCATCTATATTACCCAAAAGTCATGGTTTCATGGTTTCATTTAATTTAATCTCTGTAAAATCATGGTTTCACTCCATCAATATTTCATTTCATGTGTGTCCATTTACGGTTGTGTAGTCATAGCAACATGTCATGGTATGGGAGCCACTTGTTCGTTTATTAAACTGATGTTAGACATGTTGAGCTCAGCTCGAGTGTAAAACATCCTGATGTCTGGGACTCGATCCTCTGGAAATGTATTGGAAAACAACATGTAATGAGATCAGCCATTTTGTTTAGTTAACTCATGTGCGTTTTAATTTAAGATGTTAAGGACAAAGGTGGTTCGGTTTTGATGGACACTATTGCAATATTCTCTCTTCTCCCTACCTAAGGAGCAAATAATAAATAAATAAAGCTTGCGAATTGAAATCCAGCATCTCTTTATTTCTGTACTGAAAAGGCTCATTAAGATGAGTACTCCAAAGGCACCATGTTCTCCAAACCTACTGAGACACCTCTGATTAAAGGCTGTGGTGAAAAGAACAGTATGTGTCTCTGTCTTAATTAGGAGGGTTTGCCACAATTAGGCCTCACAATGTCTAGAATGAGGAGCATTTCTGTAGACATGGTAGGTTAACACAAAAACACTGTGTCTTTGACTGTAAAATGTACTCAGAGATTCTACTCTTTAATTATAAGCTTTAATTATGATCTAATCCCACTGACAGATGTCCCATTAACCATTTGTAAATCTGATGATTTATGTATTGCTGTTCCTTGCTGTTTTGTGATGAAGGATTGTATCTCAGTGGACACTTTGACATTTTGATCACATAAGGGATGAGAGATGAAGGGTAGCGGGTAGCCGTGGTGTCTGTGGATACAAGGAAGTTTATTGTCACATGCATGTAGTTACTGGAAGTAAGAAATGCAGTGAAATTATGTCTGGTGTCAGCCTATTTGTGCATTTATGGGGGGGGGGGTTTAGTGCAGTAGAAGAGGGTTTAGTAGATTAAATGGCAAGGGCTGCATAAGAAAGGTGGGGGAGGATTGGGATTGGGGGGGGGGGGGGCACCAACAAGGAGCACCCAAGAGCAACAATTTATGAGGGATGATCTTATGAGGGATGACAGATGAAGGGTAGCGGGTAGCCGTGGTGTCTGTTGATCTTATGAGGGATGACAGATGAAGGGTAGCGGGTAGCCGTGGTGTCTGTTGATCTTATGAGGGATGAAAGATGAAGGGTAACGGGTAGCCGTGGTGTCTGTTGATCTTATGAGGGATGACAGATGAAGGGTAGCGGGTAGCCGTGGTGTCTGTTGATCTGATGAGGGATGACAGATGAAGGGTAGCGGGTAGCCGTGGTGTCTGTTGATCTTATGAGGGATGACAGATGAAGGGTAGCGGGTAGCCGTGGTGTCTGTTGATCTTATGAGGGATGCCGTGGTGTCTGTTGATCTTATGAGGGGTGTCTGTTTAACTACAAATCCTCCATATCCACATTGCACAGCTGAGGTTCCCTAACCCCCAACTGCTCCCTGACTGCCAGCAGATGCCTACTGCTCCATGCGTGTGTGTGTGTGTGTGTGTGAGAGTGTGTGTGTGTGTGTGTGTGTGCTCTCTCAACTCACAGTATGTGTGTGTGTGTGTGTGCTCTCAACTTACAGTTTGTGTGTGTGTGTGTGTGTGTGTGTGTGTGTGCGTGTGTGTGTATGTACAGTATGTGCAATCATGAGGTGAGCAGTGGTCCTTCTGGGTTTGGTTTCATGCAGCATGTTGAAACCAGATTGTTCTTGCCATGTCTCCTGATCAGTGAGGAAAGACAAGATTGTCATATTATTGACCATTATTCCACTGCTTGGTTGAATTTCCCATTGTCCTACGTAATTTAGAACGACCATTAACCGTATGTTATCTGCACACCTATGAAGTAGATCCATTTTTTGGCCGTATCACACTTGTATATTAATTCGCTGAACTCGTTGTGAAGTTTAAATGAACTGTCACGTTGCATCCGAGCTGTAAAATGCAGACGTTCAGAACATTGCAACATTGTAGCATATGACGGAGGTGGCTTTTAGCTAGATGGATGACAGCAGGCTAAGTAAAATAGCGATATTTCTTTTTTTGTGAACAATTGTTTTTTATTTTGAAATAGCAAAGAAGAAATCAAGTACAGAGGTACAAAGATAACTCCCGGTAACCACCCACCCCCTCCCCGAAACCCTGTGGTAAACATCTGATTGACAAATAAATAGAGAGGTCTATACATACAAAAACGTCACATACAAGTACATGTACAGCCCCCCAAAATTATACAGAATTCTTATAAAGTTAAAAAATAAATGAATAATAATAGGAATTAAAATAAAATAAAATAAAATAAAAAATTACACAAAAAAGGGGTAATAATTAGTTAGACAAGATTGTCAAAAATAAAAGCTTTAACATGGTCAAAAGCAGTACTCCATCTCATCAATGTTTGGGGTCTAGCCCCATGTATCCTAGCGGTTGACAGCTCCATCGAGATAATGTCAAGCAGACTAAGAGCCCATAAACGCCTACAAATGAAGTGTGGGGGGTTCCATCGGCTAACTAGCAACTTCTTAGCCGCTGTAAGAGCAGCAAGAAGAAGGCTTGTCTGAAAGGGTGTAAGTTCAAGCTCTGAGAAGTCAGTTAAGAAAAACAGGTTAGGAGTTAAGATGATATCTCTGTCCAACAAGATAGAAACATCATTAGCCAACTGTTGCCAGAAAGGTGTAAGAGCTGAACATTCCCAGAAAAAATGAATGAAGGTGCCCCTTGTGGACATAAATTGCAGTTAGGAGAGCTGGAAAGACGCATATAGGATCGTTTTAAAGGTGTTAAATACATTCTGTGTGCTAATTTCCAGTGTATCATCTGATGATTGGGATTTTTAGAAGACATGGTTATGACTTCCCATGTGTGCTCGGAAAAAGTGTCTTGTACATTAAATTGTAAGTCTTTTGACCAAACTGCAACTACTCCTAAAGGTTTGTATGATGATTTGAGGAGAAAAGAATATATGGATGAAGCAGAGTTTAAAAGAGTGTTGTTGAAAAACGTTAAAGTACGGAGGATGTAGAGGCAACTCTGCATCTAAAGGGACCCGATAAGCACGGAGAGCTGACCTGATACGCAAATATATAAAGAACGTAGAGGCAGGAATGTTATAGTGAGCTTTAATATCCTGAAATGACCTTAGGCCTTTGTCATTGAACAAGTCCCCAAGAATGGTAATGTTGTACTCTGCGCACTGAGAGCATCTGAATGGGGAGTTACCAGATAGAAATTTATGGTTATTGAAAAGCGGAGAATGATAGTGCCAGTTTGGTATGGAACCAGCCCGCTTTTCCAAAGACTTCCAGGTGGACACTAGATGGGATATAATCGGGCCAAAACGGAGATTATATTGCTTAGTTGAAATACTGCAAAAGACCAAGTCTTTTAAATTATATGGAGCCACCAAGGACTCTTCAATGACTTTCCATGCTACTTTGGAGCCAGCGTTGAACCAAACTGATAAAGGGCGAAGAGTAAATGACTGAGCATAGAGTTTAAAATTAGGAAAAGAGAGACCTCCATCTATCCTACTGCACTGAATGGTGGTCAACTTAATGCGAGGGCGCGTCCCATTCCAGATGTATTTAAGCAGTGTGGAATCAAGTTCCAGAAATGAGCAGGGGGTGGCAAAGGCAACATGGCACTGTAAAAATTCATGCGAGGGAGGATATTCATTTTAACAACTGAGATGCGGCCAAATAAGGAATTAGGTAAATGTGTCAAGTTTGAAAGGTCTGCGCTAATATTTGAAAGGATTTTCTTAAAGTTTTTGTTCACAGTATTGTATAGCGAGGGATAGATGTCTATGCCTAAATAATGAAAAGTAGAGACAACTGGTGCAGTGTTGGGAAGAGGCACAGAGCTAGAGTCAAAATTTAGGGGAAGAAAACACGATTTGCTCCAGTTAATCTTATAACCTGAAAGATAACTAAAATGGTCAAATAATGCAAGAATATGCGGTATAGATGAGGCAGGCTCATTTACGAATAATAAAATATCATCAGCATATAACGAAATGTGGTGAGATGTATTTTTAACTCTGATGGGTGGAATTATGTCTGACTGCCTGATAGCCTGAGCTAGGGGCTCCAATGACAGAGAAAACAACAAAGGGGAGAGAGGACATCCCTGGCGCGTACCTCTACTCAAGGAAAAGGGCTGTGAACATATTTGTCCCGTCAAAACAACCGCCCTTGGGTTACTGTATAATACCTGTTCATGTTAATAAAGCCGGTGCCTAAACCCATATGCTCCAGGACAGACCAAAGGTAGTTGAACTCAAGACGGTCAAACGCTTTCATAGCGTCTAAAGAAAAAACACCACAGGGGGTCTGACTGATCAGCAGAATAAATTATATGTAATAAACGACGAAGATTGTCAGAGGCTGAACGAGATTTATAAAGCCAGTCTGGTCTTCGTGAACCAGCTTGGTCATAAAGGATTCCAATCGCCGTGACAGAACTTTAGTGTACAATTTGACGTCTACTCCAAGCAAGGAGAGTGGACGATAACTAGAACATGAGGTAGGGTCCTTATCCTTTTTCAACAGAAGGGAAATAACAGCCGTATTGATATCTTGCCTGAAGGACCCATGTTTAACTGAATAATTGATCATGTCTAACATTAGTGGACCCAGCTCAGACCAAAAAGAGGAATACAACTCTACAGGAATCCCGTCCAAGCCTGGGGATTTGCCTTTACTCGTATATTTAAAAGATTCCTCTAGTTCTTGAAGAGTTATCGGTTCAGCAAGAGAAGAAGTCTCAGCCTCAGACAATCTAGGCAAGTTAAGAGAAGAGAGAAAAGAAGAAAATGTAGGTTTGTCACAGGAAGACTCAGACGTATACAGGGTAGAGTAGAAAGAACAGAAGGTGTCATTAATACGTTTCGGGTCAGTGAGGACTTTGCCAGAAGAGTGCTGTATAGCAGGTATATTTGAAATTTTTTGATTATTCCGCAGTTGTAGAGCTAGAAGATGGCTGGGCCTACTCCCATTGAAATAGTAATTTTGTCTGGTTCTTTGAATCAGGAATTCTGCTTTAGCTTTGAGCAACTGATTCAATTCGGTTTTCACCACACTAATTCTAGTGGAAGTTTGTAGAGAAAAAGAGACCTGATTTGCTGCCTCTAGTGAAGAGAGCTCAGACTCAAGGTCAGAAATGTTCTTGATACGTGATTTATGTAGATATGATGCATATGAAATTGAAAAGCTACGGATAAAGCCCTTGACTGCTTCCCAGACTATGCGTGGATCATCCACTGAGCCTTGATTGATTTCGATAAACTCTAAAAGGTTAGCTTTAAATGACATAAAGAAATTCTCATTGCGAAGTAATGTAGGATTGAAGCGCCAGCGAGGTGCCCGAGAAGGTCGATTAGCTAGTGACAGTCTAAGAACATTAATACCATGATCAGAAAGTGACATGGGACAAATGTCTGAACTAAGTAAAGAAGAGGAAAGAGTGCTAGAGATGAAAACAAAATCAATTCGTGAATAAGACTTATGCCTAGAGGAAAAGAATGTGTAGGTTCTTCCAGAGGGATTAAACATACGCCAGGTATCCAACAAAGACAATGAAGAAATGCACTGCCTAAGTTTGACAGTGCAGAGTGACTGTGAATGGGATTCACTCTCACCTGATCTATCCAGATCATGTGACATGACTGCATTCATATCAGCCCCCATCACCACTTCACAGTCAGACAAATTATGGAGATAACTGGTTAGTGCAGAGAAGAAGTTAGGATCATAGGTAGAAGGTGCATAGACAGAAAGAAAAGCTAACCTCCTATTTTCAATCAAAACTTTAACATGAGTTATTCTGCCATCTGTATCACTAGCCTGCTCTAGTATATCAATACGAAGATTCCTCCGTATTAGTATCATCACACCTTTAGTTTTATCATTAGATGTTGAAAAAGAGACCACTTTGTAAAACTTGTTATTGCACCTGTGAACATCCTCTTTCTTAAGATGTGTTTCTTGAATCAGCGCCAAATCAATTTTCCTCCTCCTCAACAAATCCAGAAAACATACACGTTTATGGGGACCGTTCAGGCCATTAACATTCCAACTAAGAATATGTAAGTCAGTCATAACTATCAGATATTTGAGTGGATGAATGACAAAACAAAAAATTAAGAATTTGTCTCACAAGATGTTTACCATTACCCCACCCCCCTTCCCTCCCAGAAGTAAAAAATGAAAAAACATAAAGAACAATTCCCTCACTGCAGACTGGGCATAGAACAAGCCCATGACTGCCCACCCTCTTAGTAATCCGTGACATCAGCACTGGTGTGCACTGGGATCTGACAAAAGCCGAATGAAAAACAAAGACCACCTCTATGCTTTAGTAGTCTATGAGGTAGGCTAGGAGAAGAAGAAGAAAATAAATAAAAACAACCACAAGTTAGCCATGTTACGGCAGTAGAGACTACAACTAAAACAGATGTTCTTTAGACATCCATAAGGCTAGCTTGTAGGTAGTGATTCAAAAATGAATACATTCTCCCATACATAAATAAAAAAGGAAGGGTAAAACATTGTTGCCGGTAAAATAAGCACTTTCCTTGAAAACAAGGTATCATAAAGCTCAGAAGAATTGTAGGTTTAACTCAAAGTAGAGGAAAAAATTAAATAAAAACAACGCCAAGATTTGCCGTTACGGACAGATAAAGAACGATGATGGCAACATGGATTAGGTAACATGAAACATAAAACCTAGCATGAAAGAATCCAAACATTAGTCCATTGTTCCAATGTTACCTGTATCAACCGTTTCAGATAGGGAGTCGAGTAGCTGACGTGCATCCTCTGGTGTTTGCAAAAAGGAAGTCTCACCATTAAAAGTCACTTTCAGAGTTGCTGGATACTGAAGAAAGGTCTGAGCCCCCTTGTCCTTTAGCTCCTTTCTCACTGCAGTAAACAAACTTCGTTTCTTGGCAGTCGTGGGCGAGTAGTCAGGAAAAAAGCTGAGGATCACTCCGTCGTCCAGACGAATAGGCCCATGTTTTCTTACTTCACGTAGTATGGCATCACGGTCGTTGAAACAAAGAAGTTTGAAAATGACGACTTGGGGTCTCTTGTCGTTAGTGGCATTGGCATAAACGCGATGAGCTCTTTCTATTTCAATCTCTCTGTCCACCAGCGTTGGTAGCCACATAGGTAAAGATCTTTTGAGAAAGCCCACTGCATCGTCCTTCTCCATACCTTCAGGGAGCCCAACCAGACGGAGGTTATTGCGTCTGCTACGGTCCTGTAGATCAACTAGCTGCTGCTCAACAGTGTCCAAGCGACGTGCATGGCTATTCAGGAGTTTCTTCTGTTCTCTCTGTTCCCCAGATATCGAGTCAATTTTCAAACACATAGTAGCCATATGAGAGGATAGCTCGCTTCTCATCGTTGCCATTTCAGATTTCAGTACGCACTCAAGTTTTTCCAGAGTGTCCGCCATTTTAACATTAGCTGTAGGTCCAGTACCAGAACTTTCCGTTAACTTTTTCTTTTCTTTCCTTTGCTTCGAGGATGAGGGCTTAGAAGTCAGCTGTTTACGTGCCTTAGACATTTAGAAAAGCAAACCGGCAAAAATAAATCAACACAGTCGACATTAAGCGAGGATAAACTTAGAAAAAAAGAGGCTTATGTCAGGAGCTCCCTCAGTGAGCGTGCAGCTCCATGGATGCGTCACGTGATCTCCAAAATAGCGATATTTCAAAGCTAAAGTTCATCAGAATCTTGGGATACGCCCGCTTGACAACGGGAGAGATAGAACTAACGACTGGCCTTTGGCCGTAGCAACCATCCATTTAGAACTAGTAACGGCAGTTTGTCCTGTGAGTTGAGAAATTAGTTGATATGTGTCAGAAGAAATTAGTTCTATAAACAAGACAGTTTTAGCGATTAAAACGTTTAAATTGTAACAGGAAATGAACACAACGCAAGTGGCAACAGTGGAATAAGCGGGATAATGGACTCCATGGTGGTCAGTTCACAGAAGTTAATGCACTACGAGGTTTAAACGGCCCTCCGCTTCGCGTCGGGGCCGTTTTACAACCTCGACCGTGCATTAACTTCTGTGAACAGACCACCGTGTCGTCCATTATCCCTTACTTATTCCACTGCTTGGTTGAATTTCCCATTGTCCAACGTAATTTAGAACGACCATTAACCATATGTTATCTGCACACCTATGAAGTAGATCCATTTTTTTGGCCGTATCACACTTGTATATTAATTCGCCGAACTCGTTGTGAAGTTTAAATGAACTGTCACGTTGCATCCGAGCTGTAAAATGCATACGTTCAGAACATTGCAACATTGTAGCATATGACGGAGGTGGCTTTTAGCTAGATGGATGACAGCAGGCTAAGTAAAATAGCGATGTTTCAAAGCTAAAGTTCATCAGAATCTTGGGATACGCCCACTTGACAACGGGAGAGATAGAACTAACGACTGGCCTTTGGCCGTAGCAACCATCCATTTAGAACTAGTAACGGCAGTTTGTCCTGTGAGTTGAGAAATTAGTCGGAAGAAATTAGTTCTACAAACAAGACAGTTTTAGCGATTAAAACGTTTAAATTGTAACAGGAAATGAACACAACGCAAGTGGCAACAGTGGAATAAGCGGGATAATGGACTTCACGGTGGTCTGTTCACAGAATTTAATGCACTACGAGGTTTAAACGGCCCTCCGCTTCGCATCGGGGCCGTTTTACAACCTCGACCGTGCATTAACTTCTGTGAGCAGACCACCATGTCGTCCATTATCCCTTACTTACCGGAGCACTTTGGTGAGCCGTCAACCTCTTGGATGCACTTTAGCACTGCCGTGTGCCACACCCCACTGCTACTGATGCCACATGAGAAATCTGCTTCTGAGGCATCTTAACATTCACACATCTGCCCAATAGCAGGGGAAAACACCAGTTTAATTACCAAGGTCAAGCCACTTATTCATGACGGAGATGAATAGATTTCCACAAAATTATTCTTAATGAACCATTAAGAGATCTTGTCCAAAGGCAGTTTTCCACTATCAGAGAAGAAAATAAGTTCATGCAAATTATGTCATCTGGGATGTAGCGCATGGTCTTCAGTGTAATCATGTTAGAAGGTCTGGGATATTTTCGCAAGGGTATCCCTCCTCTGACATAATTGAAAACTGCCTACTGAGATGCAATTCTGCATCACAGAACATGTCATAAAATATGGCATTCATTACTTTAGAAAGAAAGTCATACAGATGACCTCACAGAGTAAACAAACAACTAAAAACTAAAACTTTTATTTTTATATTACAGACAGTATGGGTTTGTTGTTTATTTTTCTTACATATTTATCCAAAGCGACTTGCTTACTATTACTTACTTTAGTACTATTCACTGACTATATCATTAACACGGTCTCGCCACCCACTGGCGAATGCATAAAACACAACAATCCTATGGTTTGCGTACCCCTTGTTCTGGCTGCTGGGTGAATTAAGCGAATCGCCTCGTTTTGGTTTACAATGGCTGCCGCGTGAATTAGGTGAATAAGTGCTTTGGTACATATAGCTGCTGCTGTATTTGGCCCTCGTTCAGATTCTTCTGCAGCTGAATTCATTGGGATTGCTTTAGTCTATACATATACAGGAGACCAGAGATGGTTAAAGTACACACTTGCCATACTCAAGTAGTACAGATACATCTGTAAAAAAAGACTCTAGTGAAAGTATAAGTAGTGATTCAACTTCTTTACTAAAGTCAAAGTAACAAAGTACAGAGCCTTTTTGTAGGACTATTTAACCAGTTGTTTCTGTTAAAAAGAAGCAGACTGTAGCCTACAATGATATTCCAATTTAACAACTGTAACTCCTTAACTGCAACTCCTAATTGTCCCTATGGACAAGCAAGCTTGTTACCTACTACAAAGCCAAGGATAAACTTGCAGAGAAATAAACTTTCTGTTTGAGGTAAGGTTGCTGGCAGAATAGGCCTGGTAGTAAAATGTCAGAATATTTTCTGACACATTTTTAAGATGGAAAAGCAAACAAAGAGTATGATGTTTTGACGTCTGTACACATTCAGATAAAGCACTGAATTCAACAAATACGTTGTACAATTGTCATGTTTTGGCCACCATGGTTTTGCCACTGCTCCTTAGGGGGCACTCCTACAGTTGCAAAGTCATCCCCACTTCTTGCATCACTACTGTCCTATCGATTTAGGTTGAAATCAGCCTCGTTGGGAAAGCACACAATGTGCTAATGTCCAATAAAAAATAATTGACAACTCGCCTCAAATGCATTAACACTAAAGTAACGAGACTTTTGAAAATGCAAGGAGTAGAAAGTACAGATATTTCTGTGAAAATTTATAGTAAAGTAAAAAGATAAATACTCCAGCACAGATACTTAAAAATACTATAAGTACAGTACTTATTTGTACTTCTTTACTTCCCATCTCTGCCAGAGACAGAGGGCATTGAGAGATACAGCCGTCATATTTGGCTGAACGAGCCTGTTAATTCTAGTGTAAGCATTGTGGGGATGACCACTCTATCTGTCAATGACACTCATGTGCTCAGTAGCTCAGACACGCTTCAGCCACTCTCAAACACCAATAGGAAAAGCTCTCTCCCTCTGAGTTCCCAGAAAGTACATACTCTCTCAGTCTCTCAGTGTGACACACACATGTATGGCCCACCTGACCTCTTCTGTGGCAGTGATGTTGATTGGCTGTCAATAGGAAAGCTGTCAATCACTCATATGATGTTTGACTTCTTTCGAAAGACTTTACATCAAATTGTGTATGTGATGACTATTGATTAAGCACATCTCCGGTAAATGTTTACCAATGTATGAACGTGGATTCCAGTCAGAAAACATGTGTTTGTGTGTGTGTGTGTGTGTGTGCGTGTGTGTGTGTGCATGTGCGTGTGTGTGTGCGTGCGTGTGCGTGTGTGTGTGCATGTGTGTGTGTGTGTGTGTGTGCGTGTGTGTTTGTGTGTGTGTGTCTGTGTCTGTGTGTACAGTATAAATGTATGTTGACCCTGTATGCAATGGCTTATTTTTGCTACATTTTCATTACAGCACAAATTATAGTGTGTGTGTGTGCGTGCGTGTGCGTGTGCGTGTGCGTGTGTGCGTGTGTGTGCGTGTGCATGTGTTTGTGTGTGTGTGTCTGTGTGTACAGTATAAATGTATGTTGACCCTGTATGCAATGGCTTATTTTTGCTACATTTTCATTACAGCACAAATTATAGTGAAACAATCACTGTTGGGACTAGTTCAGTCACAGCCGCTAAATTGGCGCTGGCACTCTGACAGAGAGGTAGGCTGCAGAGGTCCAGATGCCCCTGGCAGCAAACATGAGGTGTGCAACAGAGATTATTACAGGTCCACTATCGCAAATGAAACACTATTGACGCACTGATGAGTCTGGGAGTCTGCAGGCATACAGGCACAGATGGCCCTCGCTCTCTCTTTCTATCTCCCTCTTTCACAAACAAACACTTACACATGCGCACCACACACACACACACACACACACACGCACACACACAGAGGACAGGGCAGGAAAGGTGTGAGTGTACACATTATTAAATTACCTACTCATGTGGTGGTTGAAGCCCTCTTGCATAAACTAGAGTTTTCAGTTGAACTGCTTTTGCTTTATATATGAATTCTATCCTGTGTGCAACGCAAAAGGTTGCATAGGATTTGACTATGTACAGATTTGCCTTTATGAAATACAAATAGCAGAGAGTGAGGATGTGCTGAATTAGTCTGCTGATGTGAACATGGAGGGGTGGGGGGGGGCAATGCATAAGAGGTCAAAGGTCACCTGTTGCCAGAGTCAGAAAAGGTTGTGTTGATGCCTTCGGGGTCCATGAGCAACAGGGTCGTTTCGGTCTCTCTCCTTCGCCTCTGAGGAAAACATAATGACTCACCGCAACGTCACAAGAACCCATGTTAATGTTTATGACAGCGGTCGACATGCTGTTCTGCTCTCTCTAGTTTTGAAAATGTCAGTGCCCGTGGTCATGACCCCCAGTATCTGTAGGAGAGGAGAGAGAGAGAGGGCCGAACTGCCGGAGTTGAGGTCGATACTGCAGCCTGATGAAGCAGATCACATAGGTGTCGGTTAGTCTGTTATGTACTGTTCTTTGACTCCTCCTCAGGACAGAGTAATGACTAATTACCAGTATACATAGCAGAGTCACATTCCCTGATATTCTTCTGTGTCATATGTGCCTTTACAATCTGTCTCATTAGCCATACTGTACATTCAAAAGTGTATTGTTATGTGACAGAATCGCCTGCTAACATTGAACTGCAAATGTGTCTCTGGGTGTAGTATACCGCAGGCTGAAAGCGTGTCAGTTTAGTTCATACTCTGATACCTGAGCCCTCGGCAGGTTCGTCATGACCTATCAGTGTAATGCACTTACAGTATTCCGTAGCATGTACTGTATCTTTCTATGTCTGATGGAGAAATAGAAGTGTTACAGCGTTACAATGAGAAATAGTCAGGTTGGATACACAAAAGAACAGACGGAATACAATAGAATGCTTCATCTAAACAACATCCCCAAACTTCAGCGTCTAGGTGTGAGCATCTGTGACAGAGGCCAACAGAAAACCCTCACTCAGAAAACAAACTTCCTCTTCATCTAACTCCCTGAGGTATGTTCTAAGGTGGTTCTCTACCTTCCTTTGCTTTGGTGTCCTCATTACAGGGAACGGAAAAAGTCCTCATACTTTTTAAGGAGTTGGATTAAGGTTGCCGTACATCTTGAAAAGCCCATTATGGTTAAGAGTGATATTTAGCTGTATCACCTCCCTCGTTCAATCAATCAGCAGCTTTTGCACAAGCTCTTGGTGTGTGACCTCCATAAGAATGTCTCTAAGTGTCTCAGCTGTGTCTTGTTCAACATATTTCTCAAGGACATCTAGTAGCTCGTCAATATCGGCAGAGGAGAAGTCATCGAGGGCCTTCTGTAGGGTGACATGATCTTGGCAACTCACAAAATGCATGAAAGTTTAACATAAGTTACTGCACACTAATGCTAATCTTCCAATTCAGGGGTGTAGTGGTAAAATAATAGGTGGGTAAACTATGAATTTTGTGATCATGGTGAGGTGTACTATGCCATGCGGTATCGGATTTTTAAAAAAGGCATTCAGAACATGTATGATGATGGAGGTTATTCTCCAATTGTTATAACAATACCAGTGGTATTAACCCTTGCGTTATCCTCAAATCTTACCGACACTCTTTATCCTTGGGGTCAATTTGACCCCAGCTAAATAAACCCTTACACTCACACCCCCTGCTATTTACCCCACACAGATTTGTCTCTAACCTAGTCCAGCTGTTTTGGCAGAAATCTTATCCACCATGTGTTTATTCTCACAGAGAGAGAGATAGAGATAGAGAAAGACAGACAGACACAGAGAAAGAGAAGTAGGAAGAGAGAGATTTGGGGCGACTGTTGAACTTTCCTGAAGGGCACGGCTTATGGTGGAGCCCCTGGGGCTGACCCCCCCAGGCTCTACTCTGTCCAGACACCAGATGGACTCCACAAGGAGAGAGGTGAAGCTCTCTGCCTTCCTCCACCTCCCTTTCCTTTCCCCACCACCTTAGTTTTTTCCCCTCTGTGCTCTCCTTCTGCAAATGTCCTTGTTTCTTTTTTCCTTCTTTCTTTCTTTCTTTCTTTCTTTCATTCTTTCTTTCTTTCTGTCTTGTCCTTCACTCTCCAGCCCTCCTTACGTCCTCCGTAAACGTCCTCTGTAAAGGTTTTCTATTTATATCTGCACTTTCAGTTCGGTTCAGTATCTATACATTTCACAAAAGCTCCCTTGCCTATACCACTGACCCCCAGTTCATACTGCTTTCCAAGCCTACTCTTTCCCCACATCCCTCACCTCCTCTCCCTCTCCCTCCCCTCGTTTACTTATCAGCCTGTCTCTCATAAGACAGCCTGCGTAGTGGCATACAGTTAGCGCCGCGGCCAGGCTGCTACTGACGGGGATAGATGATGACTAATTTTCAGCTGAGAAAGAGCCAGATCAGGGGCAGCACAGTGAGATTGCCTCGCCAGACTGACCCTTCTGTATTAGGAGTCTGAATGAACTTCATCAATCACATCAGCGTCTGATCAGGCAGAGGGAGAGGGGAATTCACACAGGCATAGCACACGAGAGGAAGCAAAGCCTCAGATGTACAGTAGAATGCACATGGGTATTATAGATATCTACATTGAAGGAAATTAACTTATACATATTGTAACGTCGGCGCAAAAGACAGTGTTAGCGTTCTCCCGCGCAGGGCATCCTGGGATACGAGAGCGAACATTTGGGGGGTTTATGTCGTTAATTCTCCTTAGTTTTGAGTGTAATGTTAGCGTCTTTGTTGTAACATGTTTCCCTTTTAGTTCTCCCTCGTGTGTGACCCTTTTTGTGTAGTGTGTGTGTCTGCTTGACCTGCCCCGTGTGTATTGTGTTCTGTGTCTGTGTCCTTGCTCTCGTTCTCAGCTAATAAACCTTTTGATTGGACAACTGTGTGTGTCGCTATCAAATCGTTACATTGGTATCAGAAGCGACTTTCGAACATGGCCTCCGCTCAGCGAGAGAAGCTGGGAGCGGGAAACCTCACCACTGGGTGGAGGCCCACGCAAGAGGATCCGGAGAGAGCTAAGGAGCTTGAAGCCTTCTATCGTTACTGCCGCCGGAGGAGAGGAGCTGTCGCCGGGATCTGCCTGCTGCCATGGGAGGAGATCTGGCCGGAAGAAGCGGTCGTGGAGAAGACAACGCTAGCCTGGGCGCTGACTCCACAGCGAGCCGCGACGCGTGAGCAGAGCCGAGGGAGTGCGGCGAGGAAGAGGTTCCTAGACGATGGACGGTTGGCGGAGCTGCTGAGGGCAGCGAACTCACGACGGTGGGGCAGCTTCGACGGTAAGGCCCTCTGAACTTTAAAAACGTTTGGGTGCGTGTGTGAGGCACCGTGCTGTGTGGGCGCCCGTTCTAGTTGGCCTGTTGGCCGGCGCCTTTTGAAAAAAAGTTTGTGTGTGGAGTTCGATAGCACGGCCATCTCGGGGGTCGTGCCTTCGCCGAGGCCGCGAAGGAGTGGAACGGGTCGGGAGCAGAGCAGGACGGCTCTGCGAGATGGCAACACGAGGAGGGACGCCGAAGACGGTAGCTGCAGCGGGAGAGCTCAGCGCGGTCCGGTTGCTGCGGAGTCGGTGCCTGTCTGTCCTGGTCGGCGACTCGACTGAGCGGAGTGGCGTTGGTGCAGCTTCATCTGACCCCCCTCGAACCCCGGTGCTTGGTACAGTGTCGACGGTTGAAAAGGCCACCTAGGGCCCCGCCAGGAGAGGAGGAGGGCCGCGGTGACACGCCGCGGAAAGTGCAGCCTGAGGGCGGCTGCTGAGAGGGAGCTGGTGACGAGCGGGTCGGCCACGTGGCTGCTAGCACGCCCGTACTGGATTGCTAGCAGCGTGGCGCCCCGCTGAGTGAGCTCCTGCGGCGTGTGCACCCCACGTGAGTTGGCGGTACTGTCGCACTGGACTGAGTGGCGGGCGACGCGCGCCGACGTTAGCATGTGGCTACCTCGTGGTCATTGCCGAGGACGGCAATGGCTTGTTGGGGGAGCTATGTAACGTCGGCGCAAAAGACAGTGTTAGCGTTCTCCCGCGCAGGGCATCCTGGGATACGAGAGCGAACATTTGGGGGGTTTATGTCGTTAATTCTCCTTAGTTTTGAGTGTAATGTTAGCGTCTTTGTTGTAACATGTTTCCCTTTTAGTTCTCCCTCGTGTGTGACCCTTTTTGTGTGGGGGGCTGCGTCCTCCCCTGTATGTGTAGTGTGTGTGTCTGCTTGACCTGCCCCGTGTGTATTGTGTTCTGTGTCTGTGTCCTTGCTCTCGTTCTCAGCTAATAAACCTTTTGATTGGACAACTGTGTGTGTCGCTATCAAATCGTTACAATATGTAGAGATTAGGATAATGTTAATCAAGTCTGCTCCAATCAGCTTTATTCTACCTGAGGACAAGGATATCAACATCGTCTGTGCACATCTACACATGCCAACTTTCAGTTTATATAAAGTAAAGTAGGAGAGAAGCCGCACTATGCATATAGAGACTTTTATTTGCACAGACGCATTTCGGCGTGTGCCTTCAGTAACTGTCAGCTGATGATGTGGTTTGATTTCCAAACACCAGCCTTGAACTTCACCAGAATTTGTTGTCTTCAGTTTCATCTTTCAAGATTTTATATTTTTTGAAAGCTTCCTTTGTTGGGTATCTGAGTCCAATCCCCAGACGTGGAGCAGGTATGTAGCAGGTTGCACTCTCCCCTGTCTCCTGTAATCCTCCATCCCATCTCTTCCCATCATGGCGTAGTTTTACCCTCTCAGTCACTCTTTCTGTCAGTCTCTCTTTTACACACGCACACACACACACACAAACAGACGCACACACAGACACACATACATACACACACACACACACACACACACAAACAGACACACACACAGACACACATACATACACACACACACACAAACAGATGCACACACAGACACACATACATACACACACACACACACACACAAACAGACGGGAGGCGGTCGCTCCGGGCCCACGACCACTTTTGGCCAAATCTATCTTGATTAATTGTTATATTTACCGATGCTTATTTGTACTGATTGCTGGGGAAAAATAATAATGAAAAATTTTAGGGCTACTAAAGATGCCACTGGTCCGTAGAGTGCGCTCACAATGGGAGTTCGTCTGTCATGCTGCAAATTACAGTTTTTTACAATTGTTTAAACACGTTTTCAAAACTCTGTGTCTATTTTTCAAAACTCCACACACAAAACCCACAACTGCTCACACAAAATGCAAAATGCCCAAAATCTCCAGCAAAATGACACACAACATTCAAAATGTCAAAAACACATGTTTAAAGGAGAATTCCAGTGTGATATTGACCTAAAGTGTGTTGAAACATGATACCGAGTGTGAACGTATGTCTCATAGCCCATCTCGGCTTGTCCCCTGCACTCCAAAATCTGGTGCTAGTTAGCCGATGCTACCAACTGCTTGTTCAATGGTGGTGCTTCGGCATCGGGCTAGCCGTGCAAATAAATCACTGTTTTACACCATTTACGAGGCTCAATGTATCTCCACACTTCATTGGTATACTACCGAAGGCCCTGACATTTAAAACGAGACATTGAGAACTTTGAAAAAGCACTGGTAGTTTACTTACAAGACGATTTATACAGACAGTATCTTCACGAAGTTTAGCGTTTGCAGCCATCTTGAATTTAGTCACGATAAGTCGAGCGACGAGTAAGAATGAACAGGTATGATAAGGGATCAGATTCCAAAAATAATTCAGTGGAAATGCATGGATTCTAGTTGCTGCTACTGGAAGAAACTGGAATCCATGCATTTCCACTGAATTCTTTTTGGAATGCAGGGGGGCAGGGGACAAGCCGAGATGGGCTATGAGACATACGTTCACACTCGGTATCATGTTTCAACTAGGCCTGTCAAACTCGATTCCTTTTAAGGATCCGGGTTATTCTGAGTCACTCACTAAACTGATCCGGGTTGAACGAGTCACTTGAGTCACTTGAGTCAGTATTGCTAAATCGCAAAGAAATTCAGTCCTACGTTCAAGCAGTGCAGTGGGGTGCTTCATTTCGTTAAGTGCCTTCTCATGTTGGATGTGGATCCTCCATGATTTGAAACCAGGTTTTTGCAGTACTTGCATTTAGCCTAAGAGTTTTGCTCTCCTGGTCAAAGTGCATCCACACATTGTTCATCTTTTTGGTGCTCATGTTCAGAAACTTTGATCTTATTGACAGAGAGGGTAGCCTATATTATAATAATTAATTATTTGTTGTTGTTTTGTTAACAATAGAAAATTTGCCTAGGTCTAATGCTACTCTGCTACAATGTTTATTACCACTACTATACTAATAGTAGGCTACTAGGAATCTATTCTAATCGGTATTACTAGGCAACTAATATTATTAGCCTATTAATCAGCTATATATATATATCATGTTAGGTAGCCTAATATAATATAATATAATATAATATAATATAAAATAGCCTAATATAATAGCATCAAAACCTCCGCCCACTCACGGGAAAGAAAGCAGTTTGAGCCAGACTGTTTATTTATTGTCTTAACCTAGCCTTTGCAATTGACTTTCAATGTAGACATAGAAACAGGAATGTAGAAATGCCCTGCAGTGAATAAATTATTATTATTATTGTTATTATTATTATTACTACTACTACTATTCTCATTAGGCCTATTATTATTATCACCTTGACACGAGTAGAAACTACAGTAGGCTACTTGCTCGTCTACAGATCCACTCATGACAATGTAGCCGGTTTCGACTGACTCGCACTCATAACAACATAACGTAACCGGTCCGCCTGGCTGATCCAAATGACCCAGGTAGGCTAGCCTACTCAAGCAACTCCATACAGAGCTTGCAATGTTTCGGACTGTCTTCGCGACCTAATTGCATTTTAAAGTAGGCTATGCGTGCAGAATATATGTTATTTCAGAAGTGAAAGCATAGCTTTTGTTGTGGATTTTCTTTTAACCTTGACGAGGAGTTACTCGCTCCTCTAAAGATCCACTCATGACAACGTAGCCGCTGATTCGGCTGACTCGCACTCATAACAACAACGTAACCGGCCCGCTTGGCTGATCCGACTGGCTAGCCTACTCTCCATACAGAGCTTGCAATGTTTCGGACTGTCTTCGCGACCTCATTGCATTTTAAAGTAGGCTATGCGTGCAGAATATATGTTATTTCAGAAGTGAAAGCATGGCTTTTGTTGTGGATTTTCTTTTAACCTTGACGAGGAGTTACTCGCTCCTCTAAAGATCCACTCATGACAACGTAGCCGGCTGATTCGGCTGACTCGCACTCATAACAACCTAACCGGCCCGCCCAGCTGATTCGACTGACCCGGGTAGATAGGCTACTCAAGCAGCTCCATGAGCGTGCAGTTCGGACTGTCTGCACGACCTAATTGCATTTTAATATGCTACATCTATACACCAAATCTAATTATGTCTAGGCTACATGCAGAACATTGAATGTTATTTCAGAAGTGAAAGAAATGGCTTACCTCGAGGAGGAGCTACTCGCTCTCGCAGATCCACTCATGACAACGTAGCCGGCTGATTCGACTGACTCGTACTCAACGTAGCCTAACCGGCCGGCTGATCCGACTAACCCGGATTGCTACTCAGCCGCTCCAATCTGAATCCCATGGTCTGTGAGTCTGCAATGTTTCCGGCTCTGCGGGAAGTTAACCAGTTATCTCGGACTGCCTGCTCACTCAGTCGCTTGAGTTGATTTGTGGAGTTGTGGTTGCCTACGAAATTGTTACATTTTTGGCAGCTACGATGGCTAGGGCTAGGAGGCTAGCTAATGTTGCAAGAGGTTTGTGTGTGGCGCTGTTTATCGTTTTAGATTGAATTGTAGTAGGACTCAACTGATCCGAGTTAATGATACTAGGGACTCGCGACTCATGGGTTAATTTAAAGATACGGGTGAAAGATCCGAGTGAATCACAACTCAAACAGGCTTAGTTTCAACACACTTTAGGTCAATATCACACCGGAATTCTCCTTTAAAGCAAACATTCGCCTCACATTACAAACACTTTTGTCATAATATGACATTTTGGATACATCATGTACACACTGTTGCTCAAAACCGAAAGCTCTTCTGTCTTATGCTTTCTATATGTATTTCCATACAAGAGTGAAAGTTACGGTATCAACAAAGAGAAGTTGAAATACACAGTAAAAATGCAAGCAATATTGAAACCAAAAATAGTGATTTTTCCCAAATAATTTGCTGTTGTGAATACAGTATTTTACAGCAAACAAGAAAAAAAGCAAAGAAGAATACAGTGACCACCAGATGTACATGGAGTTTTGAAAACACTGATTTAGTTTTTTTCTAAAGACAAGTGTGTGTGTGTGTGTGTGGGAGGGGGGGGGGTCGTGTACAGTATGCATTCATAGGCCTATAGACCCTTTCAACTGCAGAAACAAACAATCCTACAGTAAGCGTTCCTAAGGCATTTCTGGAGGCACAGAAAAATGTATTGAGCTAATGGTACTGTAACATGGGGACAAACAAAAATAGAGTAAAAAGACAAATTTTACATAAAGTCAACTTTTTGTAGAACATTACTGTAAGCTAAAGTCCGATTACTGTAATTTTCAAAGTATCTGAATTGGTTCTGAATATTTCAACCGGAAATCCTCTAGGAGCAGATTGAAAGGGTCTATACCTATATAGAGAGTATATCTATTCATAGACCTAATACAGTACTAAGGCAATGATTGGATGGTGTTCAGTAAAGTAAAGAGTGTTTGCACATGTGAAGAGAAAGAGTGAAGCACTGGTGATTTAGTGTGGCATTTTGATGGGTTGTGTTTGAAGAACGAAATCAAGTTACTTCCTGTTCCTCCTAGAAAATTGTGTGTGGTGTTTTGCAAAATGTGTTTTAGTCAATTGAAAACTGAGTCAAACACTGAGAATTAGTATATGGTTTTGCAGATTTGGTGTCGGGTTATGATGTTTGGAGGACATGTTTAGAAAAATGTGTGACAAGCAAAGATTTTGTGTGTAAGCAGTTGAAAAAAACTGTAAATAGCCCGCACTCTCCCTCTCGCTACACTGTTGCGTTTTAAAAGCGAAACTGATGCCACAACCGGTCTGGGTTTGCTGAAGTAGCCTATGCTACAGGCTGCATTTATTACAGAAAATCAGCGACATAGCACGTAGGTCTAGTCTACACTGTGCCTATTTAGAGACAGGAGCATAGGCCTAAGCCTGCCGCGACAACAGCAGTCACTATCAGGCGCGCCAGCAGGAATGAATGGTAAGCGCACCATCTACCCCTCCGCGCGCAACAAAACATTGAAAGGCTTAATAATATTTGCCCGGTTTCGTTCGTGCATTGGTCACCTAAAAAGTAGCCTAGTACAAAATCCATATGCAATATACAACAACAAGCTTAGCTTAACATTGTGTGTTGATAACAGGCAACCATAGTAAAAGAAAGCAACAAGTAGCCTAGCCCACAACTTCTGTAATTGCTGTGTGCGTTTGTTAGGCTATTGCTCAAACAAAAGGTGCATAGATTAAAGTTGATTTTGACAACGTGTTTACAAATTTTAAAGAAATTTGTAAATAGCCTATTGTCGAGCAGTTAATGGGATACTGCACAGTTATGAAGGGGAAATTCTCTCTCGTTGAGTTGCCTGATGGTACGTACAGATACGGCCGTAGGCCTATACCTGCAGGCGCGCCTGATTATCGTCATCGTCGCAGGCCTAAGCTGGCCAGATGTACAGACTAAACGGTAGGCTAGGTCCTCAGGACATAAACAAAATGCCTCAGCCTCTAATAAGCACAATATGAAGTGGACTAAATAAAAATATGATGTTGGGATAAACACAGACAGTATAGGGGCCCACTAAAGATCGTTGCACCCCCTATAGTGAACCATTAGCTCCACCCCTGGATAAGCGTCAGGGAGGATGGATGGTAGAAAGAGGCTATGAGGGACTGAAAAGGCCAGGTAAAAAAGACAAAAAGTATTGGAGGAAAATGCTACCAAATGTGCCAAGCTTCCAGATTTGTTTTGAAGAGGACAGACATAAGTGGCAACTGGTAAAGAGAGATAGACATGATTATTAGCCGTGTAATTATTGGACTAGTACTGGACGTTGTAGCGTTGTCAACCTATTCACAAGCAACATATTAAATTAATTAAAATATTTGCCTTTTTGTATAATCCAATATGGTGATTCATATGCTCTGCAAATATTATGCAAATACATGTATTGACAACAAAACTCAAGCTTATCTGTGTATGCAGTAGCCTAGGCCTAAAACAAAAGTAGCCTCTGAGCAGCAGATCAGCCAGTCCCCCGATGAAAATGATGAGCCCGAAATTAGCTATGACTACAGGGACAAGTAATAGTTAACCATATGAATTAGAGTTATTTAATGTAAGAAAGAACAGTATATGACAGCAGTAGGCTACATGATCAACCTATATGCCTTGTTTGCTCAGAAGTGGGTGTAGTAAAGGAGTAAATCACCAAACAACAACATAGCTGACCCATGCAGAAAAAACATGTAAACTAATGTAATTATAGTTATATATAATATGCCTCTTAGTGGAATTGTGGGATACATTTCAAATGCTTTATCTCTTCCTTCCTGTTTTTGTTATCTTATCAACCTATCCTTGTGGAATAGGGGAATATTAGTAGGCTACTAATAACAACTAGTAAGAGGTGAACTGTTGCTTTATTTATCCAATTTCCACCACCACTAAAAAAGTGGGCAGGTCTTGGGCCTGAAACTCCCGGGCTGAAAAGTGGCCCCACTCCGGCCCTGAACAGACTACTCATACACAGACACACATACATACACACACAAACACACACACACACAGACACACATTCATACATACACACACACACACATACACACACACACACACACACACAAAATGCCTCTTCTCCACCTCTCTCCCTGCCTGTACATTTCATGGGAGCTGTGAACAGTGTGGATGGAGGGGGAGACACGTCGTCAAACACCACACAAGGCCTTCTCAGGTAATTGAGCCTTCCAGCTCACACCATTGATTTCTGCGACCCCACTCTTTCCAGCAGCAACCTCAGAGAGACAGACAGAGAGAGAGAGAGAGAGAGTGTGAGAGAAAGAGAAAGAAAGAGAGAGTAAGAGAGAAAGATAGAGCGAGAGAGAGAGGGAATGAGAGAGGAAGAGAGAGGAAGGGCAAGAGAAGAACCTGAACACTACATGTCAACTAGTTTGCTGCAACTGACAGGCCTAATAAAAGTCATGAAAAACAAAGAGGATTCTAGGTAAAGGCTTTCAGGAAGGGTACATCATCTGATGCTAAATTTGTCTCTGTATTATCTATTCCTGAACAGAGCTCCTCTGAAAGACAGGCTATTTAAACTTGGTGCAGTACCTATAGTGATTATATAATCTTGTTGTCTTCCGTAGAACACCTACATGTAATTGGATTTCCATTTGGCACCACCCCCATGTTTATTGGTGATGTGTAGAATAACATTAAACAGCAGGAAATGACACATTACAAACTGTGAAGTGGATGAATGATTTTAGTTGAGCAGAAATTAAGCTGTATTTAAATATGTTAAATAAATGTCTCATTCAATTAATGTTGTTGCCTTGGTGTGCCTGCTCTTTCTGTTTTTTTGTTCTGCTTCTGAGAACACTGGTTCACAGATTATGAGCCACCACACTCATTCATCAAAATAAGTAACCAATCAAATGATTCACTGGGTACCGTACAAAGTCACTCCCAGAATACTAATACCGATGACAGGTGGCTCACCTTCATTTACCAAGGTCCAAAAACACCCCACACCCCCATTTACATACCCCCCAAGGCCCCCTGCTCCTTCCCTGCTAGATGAGCTATGGCTCTGATTCCCCCAGCGGACACGATAGACCTCCATTTTTCTTCTGCATCCCCCATCTCTCTTTCTCTCTCTCTCTCCATCTCCCTCTCTCTCTGGCCTTCACTGGTATATCATCTCCATATCTCTCTTCTCAACTGTAATCAATAACACCGTGGCACTCTTGGACGAGGATAAGGATGAATGTTGGCATATATTTCACCACCCCTATTCTATGGCCGATAAGCAGGCTCGGAGATAGAAGGGAATGGGTCTCCCTCATCACAGGTTGAGGGGGACAGGTCCATACCTGTCAACACTCCCGTTTTTCCCGGGTTTCTCCCGTATTTCAAGGTCATCTCCCAGCACCCTCCCGTTTTGTTATTTCTCCTGGAAAACTCCCGTAATTTGCATGGCCATCAAACTTCATTTTAAAATTATTGATCCATTCAGGTTGCCAGATTGTGTATGAAATACACCCTACACATACACGATCACTTAGGGCTGTATTTTCGGTCACCAGCGCATGGCGTAAAGTTCGTTATTCACCGGCGCGAAGTTGAATTCGTTATTTTGCACCTTTATTTTTTAAGCATTGCGCCCAGGGGTGTGGCAATTAACAACCTAGGGAGGGACCTGGCGCATTGTCTAAAAATCGCTATCATACACCACCTAAACCTGGTCAGAAGTCAATGGCGAGTTGTTCATATGCTATTTTAAGAGCGCATGTCAACAGTCATATTGGCAGGTGCAAGCACCATCGTTCTATCATTCATGAACGCACACCAGCGCACGTCCATGCAAAGCATTACAAATTGCACGATTACAATGGTAAACATAATTAGAATAAAGATATTACGAAATACTGTACATCTCATGATGAGTAGTTATTCACCATCATTTGCAAATTGGTAATGACGGTTAAAAGTGATTAGGGGAGAGGCGAGAGACAAGTATGGAGCACAGCTGAAGACGCACTGTCACGAGATATAAGCAACTCCTCTGCAGGATAAATGTTGTTTTATTTAGTCATTTGAGCAACATTAGGGTAAGTGTTGCTTTTTCCAGCCTATGTTTTCTATGGTAACCCATTGTCAGTCAATAGTGAAAGTAACTGCATATAACTGTCTTGTCGTTGACTGACTCCTTGGTGAAGTTAGTTTCACTTTGCCAATGAGTTCAAATAATAGACGAGTGCAAATGCGTGAAGGCTATGCTAGGTTTTAGTAAAGCATGGTTTAAGAATGACTATTCCATACGGTCTTGCAAGCAGCCTCCTTCAAATGCGCCGTTGAATGCCAAAATACCGATGCATTTATTTGACATATCGCGCGTTGCACCGTTAAAGGGAATGACAGATGTCATTCTCATTGGTTTAAAATGATGTTACGCCCCAAACACACCCATATGACTGATTAAAAGACCTAGGAACACCTTGTTACGCCATGCGCTCCACTTTTGAGAACGAAACCCCTCCCAATGTGAACTGGACATCCTACTAAATTTGAATAGACTTTTGACGAGTGACGATGCACTTTAGAATGTCATGATAGGGCCCTTAGTTTCAATTTCAACAATTTTGTCATAGGCTAAAACATGGCAACCCAAAACCCAAATAAGGAAGCAGGTGCCGACTGCGCAGCCTGAGTCTCGTCGTAAGCAAGCGGGCTAGTTAAATGGCCTACTCCAGAACTAGCTGTTGTGAAATTTATGGAATTTAATTGATTAACACATCACATAAACTGTTATTGAGTGTTGTTGATACACTGAACTTGTGCCCTCGGAACCAAATCTGACAGCAAGCAGCTTTGGAGTTTTGGAAGTAGGCTGCAGGCAGGCAGCTGGTGGATACATAGCTGGCATGCGTAAGGTAATGGTAAGGTAAAAGCAACGACCGAAATGCAGTGTTGAAACACGAAGTGTTGAAGGCGAAGTCTCTGGCCATGGTCCTGAAGGGCTTCGCGGAATCGTGCCGGAGTCGACTGCGCAGGCAGGAGTCGGGCAGGATTCCGCCATACACCCCAAAAATTGCATTTGAAGATGAAGGACCCTATGGCAAGAACCACGCTGAGCAAATTCAATGGGAGTGCGCGAGGTGCGCTTCCTCAGATCAGAGATTTGATCTGATATATGAGTGATAGGCGTCGGAGGACCACCGGCCGAGAGTTTTGAGGGCTTGATCGGACAGACCGTTATTTGCCGCAGTGGTGGCTGCACCAATCCTAAAGAATAAGTTGAGTAACGGTCTGCTGGGATTCCGACTTGCGTTAGAACAGCTTTGAGCTGCATTTGAAAACAGAAGCAAGTGACGGAGCGTCCGTCATCTGTATCAAATGGGGGATCTAATGGGGATGCGATAGAGGAACGACTTGAATTAAGACAGCCAGGGGCGCCTGTCGTCTATGGCAGATGGAGGTCTAATGATGATGCAAATGCCAATCTATGAGTTGACATGCAAAACAGCAAACTTGTTTGGCAAGATCCATAACCAGGGTGAAGGAGTGCTTAGCGGATTGGTCAGACCACCAGCCGCGGTGGTGGCTGTACCAATCCTGAAGTAATGGGAAGCTTGAGAGCTAACTTAACAGGCATGCACTTGCACACATAACATGCACTTAACATGACATGCAGGGCAATGAGCTAGCAGTTGCAGAGCTCGGGGTCAGTGCAGGGGAGTACAGCTTGCAGTTGCAGAGCTCGGGGTTAGTGTAGGGGAGTACAGCTTGCAGTTGCAGAGCTCGGGGTCAGTGCGGGGGAGTACAGCTTGCAGTAGCAGAGCTCGGGGTCAGTGCAGGGGAGTACAGCTTGCAGTAGCAGAGCTCGGGATCAGTGCAGGGGAGTTCAGCTTGCAGTAGCAGAGCTCGGGACCAGTGCAGTGGGAATAGAGGACTGATGTAGTTGCTGATGCTCATGGCATGTGATTCGAAGATTTGTGAGTGATTCATAAAGTTAACATTCCAAATTACGATCTACAATTCTGCTGTTTGGCAAGATCCCTAGCCAGGGTCATGGAGTGCTTTGCAGGGATCTTGCAGGAGTGTACTGCGCTGGCAGGAATCAAGCAGGATCCATGTCATGTGATCAGTGGCGGTTTTAGGTACGGGCGAACCGGGCGGTCGCCCGGGGCAGCATCTTGTTGGGGGCGGCACGAGCGCTTAAAAAAAAAAAAAAAAGAATAATAATAATAAACGTCGCAAAACGATTTTCTATTATCCATCACTTGTGTGAGGAATTAGGGAATTGGCGCCCCTGTTGCTCAGAAGGTAGGCCTACTGCACTGCACTGTGCAGAGGAAGGGCGAAGGGAGGGGTTTGCGGGGGACAGTTCACCTC
The DNA here is from genome assembly GCF_046254945.1 of Alosa pseudoharengus. NCBI lineage: Eukaryota > Metazoa > Chordata > Actinopteri > Clupeiformes > Clupeidae > Alosa > Alosa pseudoharengus. The sequence goes on along the minus strand of NW_027468650.1, from coordinate 10,858,800 downwards.
TGGGTCTCCTTAATGAAACGGGAAAGGGGGGATGAATGGGGATCCACTGTATAGTAGCCTACAACAGTCTATTAGTGGGCTAAAATCAGTCACACCTTGACTTTCTTCCAAACAACGCACATCTCATAATGCTATGAATGCAGACCTATGATTCCTGCACATTTAATTAACTGTGTGAAATGGCTAATAAAAATAGGTGACAAAACGATTAAGAGGTCACCCAGGTGAATTGGTTTGGTCTTGACTGTGGTCGCGAGTGGATCATGGGAATTTGTGGATTGTTGTCGACTGTCGAGTGCCAAACACGATGGACAGAAAGCGGTCAAAGCCATCAGGTGCCCAGTTCCGAAAAAAAAGAAAAGTAGAAGAGGAGAAACGAGCAAAGGATAAAGGTATGTATGTAATGTCCTAATAATAACAGTATCATGTCATGAGTGAAGGGCTAACGTCAATGTTAATTGATAGGGCCTAGCCTAGTAAAACTTTTACGTTTGTTAGCCATCTTGCAATGATACCTATGCTTAGCCTATAAAATAATAAGTAAGGGATAACGGCCGCCGAGGTGTCCTGTTATACGGAATTAATGGACGAGGGCGAGTAGTCGTCCTACTATGGTTGTTATAGTTACCATTCATAAGCATTGATATGGAACGGTGTCTTGTTATTCAGAATTAAAGGCCACCCGCCAGCCAATCAGAAAAGAGTATTTCTTCTCTCCGGGTGATAATTCGGTTTTAACAAACACAACAACTAATTTCACCATGAGATGGATTATGCTTTGCAACAAAACGGTCAAAACCTCAAAAGTTCTGATTAAAAATGACATTTAAAATGTCTCAATAAAAAAATGACTGTTTGAAAAAAAAGAAGATTTTTTTTGTTGTTGGGGGGGGGGGGGGGGGGGGGGGGCGCTCGGGGGGATCTCGCCCGGGGAGTAATTGAGTCTAGAACCGCCACTGCATGTGATCACCCCAAAAAATGCAACCCAATTGAAAAGACCCTGGCTAGGACCGTGTAGGCTATAGATAAGGTGATATGAAAGGTATCTAAGGCGCCTAGAGTATTCTACTACTCGGGTAGACCGTTATTTGCCTGAATGAAACCTAAACGGTCTGTGCCAATACCAATATGCGTTGGTAGATATCAGAGTTGCCCTTAAAACCAATGAGGGTTACATGTGCAAAAAATGTCAAATATATGCTATAAGGGGATCTTAGACATTACATAGCATACACATGGTCTGAATATAAGGATAGTTACTGAAAGGTGATAAATGAAAAAAAAAAAAAAAGTTGCAGACTCTTGAAATGCCTGCTCGAACCACAATCCCTGAGGGATATGCGCTTCTATCGGTAAGTTTAACTTGCGTTGGCTTCATTTCGTCTACCTGTAAATGTAGCCTACTGTAGGTTTAACAAGCTGCAAATTCACACTGGGTGCAGCAAAAATCCCAGCTATCCACAAGTTTCTTAAATCCCATGTCTACTTAATTATAGTCATTTTCGTTGGATAGCCTATTGTGTAATAGGCCTACAACCTGTCCAAATATAGCATTTAGGAATCATTATTTGTGTAGCCTAAAGTGACTCAATATTGATTCGCATTGTTTATTATCACATATGAACATCACATTAAATAACCTAGGACTTAAGAGACAGGGCAAACTTCTACCACCATTCCCAAAATGTTATCCCAACCAATGAAATAAATTTGCGCTTATAACGAGGTGAAGTGAAGCGCGTTCCCGAACAAATTATTTTGCTCTGAGGGAATGTCCAATCTTCATCAACGACATACCGTCGTACCTGACGTTGTCTCTGTCTTTAACGTGGAATCTAATAGGCTAATTCTAGCTGGTGCCTGAAACGAACACCCATGAAACGCCATTTTTGTAAAGATGGCTGCGGTCAATTTCAAACTTTTTTGGCTGAAGTAGCTAGCCTAGCATGGGCCATTGAAATGAATGGGGGCGGGACTTAGTCACTCTCTCCAGTTATATAATACCTCCATGGCGGGCACCCATAACTTGCTGGGTTGACAAAGCATGTTGCATGGACAAAGGGAGAGATGCCGGAGGAACGGAGCTCCACACTACGGCGCAGGTGCTTGGCTGATTGGCTAGCAGGAGGGAAAGAAAAAAGGATTGAGCTCAACACTCTGACTGAGGACAAGTTTCAGGAGAAAATCGGGTAAAGTGTTGGCCTTGATTTGAAATTGTTTAAGAATGTATGTTTCATTTTAGCCAACACCTATCAAGCAATTCAAAATGAGCAAATTACATTTAGCCACAAAGTACAATGGAGACGATAGTAGTCTAGTAGTTGTAGGCTGTTGCTTACATCATGCTTTGAGGATACAGGCCTAACACCCCACCCAGATAGCAAGCACACGTTGTCACAACGTTGCCATTGGTTGGCAGTGTCGGAGGTGGAATTTCAACGTTGAAACAATGTCACAACAACCGCAGCGCCTCAAGCAATTGTATATAGAATGTTGGTTTATAGAATGTTGGATTGTTCTGCGACAAGCTGCGTCAAACAAAAATATTTAGAGGATCGATCTACAACGTTGAAACACAGTCACGCCAACGGCAGTCCACCGACTGGCTGCAACTGCAGCGAATGTCAACAACGCAAGATTTCGGGTTTTATTATTATTATTTATTGCATTTGTGAGATAATTTTAGAAGTTTGTAAGACCTCTTAAAGGCCTCTTAAAACAAGAGGATTTACAACGTTGAAACACAGTCACGCCAACGGCAGTCCACCGACCGGCTGTTTGCAACTGCAGTGATTATCTTAAACGTGCTAATTACGTGATAAATTATAAAACAATCTTTTTTAATACTACAAAATAACATTTGCTAAATGAACCTTAACTTTTTCAGCCATAGGTGTGTAGATTATACATACCTGCTTCTGTTTGTAAGACTAGGATATTTGTTTTCCCACATGCAATCAAGAAAAGCAGTAGCCAACTTATTCCTATGACCAATAAGTAACTAAGTATACCCACAGAAGTCACTGAAAAAGAGTGCATTTCCCAAATAGGTCAAGCTATCGCAACTCCAACAAAAAGTATACTATAGCTCACCCATTAGAAGTTCCACTCTAATGGGTATAACTGTTAAGCAGTTAGGCTATTCATGGTGGAACTGATGTCCAACTTTCTGGTTATAGGCTAGATGAGATCCAAGCACTAATCATGTAACATCAGATATTTCAGTTGGAGTTGCCCGTGACCTCACCATAAAATATGACTGCCATGGTCCAATAAAGTTTTTCTGATAGAAAATTCCTTATGTCTGACTGGGCATTATTTAAATGTGTATCATAATGTGCCACTGCAATTACACCTAATACAAACAAGTAAATCTTTGTATTAGACAAAGTTAATTTGTCAAATGATTTCAGCCTTCCCCCTAATAACTCACAATTTAAGTGAATGTCATCTTACAGTTTCATGTAAAGTATGTTTGTTGCTGAAAACCATGACACAAACCCAATGTTTACAAGCCCATCATTTATTTAATACTGGCATTTCACAGTATACGAGATCACTATTTCACTCATGAGTGAGTAATCACTTTCCCAGTAGCGTGCCATTAAGTCCCAGCCAATCTCATTCTGAGCTGCAGAGAGCACCTGAATGGACCAGATAGAAACAAAAAAATATACATTAGACAGAGAAATAGATAGCATGGATTTTAAAAACAAACAAAAAAGTTGCATTACATGTTTGTCACACTCATTTTACAATGTACAGTGGTGCTATTTAGTCAATCACCCTCTAACACACACACACAGCAACACAGCTGAAGGTGTGTGTATTTGCAAGCATGGATCAAATAGGCCAAAGGCACATTTACAGTGGTTTCTGTACTTACTTGGTGTACTTAAATAAAAATATTCAATGGAAATAACAATTGACCAATTTCAATATATGAATTTATCTTGTCTAGGTTCTTATTGAATTGAATTTCCCCTTGGGGATCAATAAAGTATCTATCTGTCGATCTATATTGAAAACTATATTTTGAACTTTTTTCACTGTTGTGTAATGATTGATTGGAAGCATACTCTGACTTCACCACAAGTTGTGTTGTTTGAAAGAAATATTCATGCTTTTCATGTTTTTAATGTTTATCACTGTTATAAAAAATGCCCAGCAAGAAACAAGTCAGTGATTGGTCAGTGTACATGTGGATAATGCAGAGCGACATACATGGCATGGTGCTGGTAACAACAGGAAATGGATGCTTCTGAAACAGAGAAATGATATTAGATTAGTAAACAGAGTGTGCTTTTAGAACATTGGATAAATGGTTGCTGATAATGGGCAATGTAGATATTGCATTAAAAATAAGCCATTTCTTTCTACAACAGTAGAGAACAGTTTTGCAATTATGTAAGTGCATACTGTGTGTGTAAGGCGGTCATACTGGTTTACTAGAATGACCAACATAACCTGGCATGGCCAGATAAATCAGCAATGTAGACCGGCAACACCAGCTAAAATGACTTGAGATGATACGACAAGCAAAACCAGCTGAATTACCATCGCAAGCTGGGTAAACCAGCCGAAGCTATGTTGTCGCATGAGTTTTGCTGGTCTAGCAGAGGTCAACCATCATAGGGTGGTCAAACAAGCTGGTCAACCAGCAAACCACCTTAAGCTGGTCAGGCTGTTTTTTTTCAGCAGGGTAGCCCTGACTGTAGCCTATAGCCCTGGTCCCTTGTCGGACCTCATAGTTCAGCAGTTAGCCTACACATCAGATGTATGGAATAATGAACACAGTATGCCAGGCTGTGACAAGTAAATACAAACGTTGTTGACATGTCACGCAGTTTCTAAGCTAAAACATCGCCTCACTATCCGCTAGCTGCCTGTGCCCTGAATACACGGCAGAAAAACAGTCTGTGTTGTGTTACGCTGGTAACAGGAAACAGATGCTACTGAAACAGAGAAATTATATATTAGTAAACAGAATGTGCCTTTGGAACATTGGATGAATGGTTGCTGATAATGGGCAATGTAAATATTGCATTAGAGATAAGACATTTCTTTCTACAATAGTAGAGAACACTTTTGCAATTATGTAAGCGCATACTGTGTAACCTGAAAACTGTTGCACTGATTAAAAAAACAAAAAAACAATGTAATTGATCTCAGCTGGTATTTTGTCTATAATGGAGTGGAATGGAAATTTCTAAGTGATCCCAAACTTTGGTAGCCTAGAAATCTAGACGCACCCTAGCGGCCAAGGTGATGTAATTTGCTGCCAGGGTAGTCTAGCAACTCTCCGTTGGCTTGCGAGTTGGAAAAATTCAACTTCAGTCAGGCCAATCACATCGTGTATAGAATCAGTAAGCGGACTTAACATAATGATGGCATAGTTGCGACTGTTCTGCGTGAATTCCCTGCTACTTGAAAACAAAGAAGATGGATGCTGCTGCTGGCGAACAGCGTGACACGAGTTAAGCTTTGTTTAAATTGGCAAAAGTTTGAACAACTAGCTCCGCTGGTGGGAAAATGCATGGTTGTAGCACTATCCTATTGCGTGCAGAGGGAATTTGAAAGACAACCGTTTATCCCGCCCCTTGGACTGAGCACTGCGAATGGTCCTACATCAAGATGTGAGGTCTGGCTCATCAGGCTAAAACTTTGGTAGTGCATGTTTACAAGAATTCCCCTCACAACTCCAAGCATACAGACAGTGTCTTCATCATCCTCAGCCTCCATTGAAGAACATAAGACAGGTGAGTGTGCCTCCAGTGTCAACACACACAATCTGACATCTCATAGCTCATAGGACTACTGATGTGTGTGTGTCTGGGGGTGTAATATAGTTACCTTCAAGGAAATAAAGCCCTCATAAGTACATTTTTCCAGAGTCTGAAAGCACACACACACACACACACAGAGAGAGTAGGAGAAAAAAACTGTAGGCTACACTACACATTACAGGTTAAAAGGTCCACTGTGTTCATCAACAATATAGAACATATAGGTTGCTCTCGTGCTTATGATGTAACACACACACCTGCGCGCGTATGAATAAAAGTTAACTGAAATCAACTGATTTTCAATTCACCTGGGATCGCCAACGACAGACTTTGGTCTAACATTAGACACTGTGGTGTTTTGGTCAACATTCAGGTAAAGTAGTGGTTATAAGGTCACTTTCAAGACCGCAACACCATAAACCAAGAACGATAACTGTGTAAATTAGCGTTAGTCGGATTCGCTCGCTAAAGTTAGCTGAAAACGGTTACGTTAACGTTAGCTATATCGCTAGCTGCTATAGCTTGCTTGATGCTAACAGTTATCTAGTAAACTTTACGCTATTGTCTGTCACAATAATGGCAGAGAGCAACAAATTGCTATCAAAAAGGTCTTTAAGACGGCATACAAAAAAAAATACAGAGGCCATTGTCTCTATGCTACAATCACTTAATGTGGAAAAAGTTAGCGTTACTCACGACTCCGACTGCTCCGACCATGGCTCCGACTCCTACATGTCAGGGACGGAAACGTTAGACAGCTGTGATGGAGGAGACTGGTGTAACGTTAGTACTAGCTCTAGTTTAGAGGACATAAGCGCCACCTGTGGTCTGGAGGAAATCCAAAATATCGATTACTGTATGCAAGACGAGGACTTTGACATTGACATTGACAGTCCTGATGAGGAATATGACAACATTAAATTACGTGACGATTTAAAGGCGTGGGCAGTGGAAACAAACACACCAATCAGCCATCTTTCAAGTCTTCTTGCTGTCCTTAACAAACACCTGCCCGATGCAGATCTCCCAAAAGATGGTCGGACACTTTTGTCAACTCCTAAAAGCATAGAGGTGGAAGAAAAAGCAGGGGGCTCCATGCACTATTTTGGATTAGCTAAAGGTGTATTGGTGAGGATGCAGGACAGTCCCACCCTAACAATCGCTCAAACACTCCACCTGCAAATCAATATTGATGGCATGCCACTTTTTAAAAGTAGCAATAACCAATTCTGGCCAATATTGGCATTAATTGAAGAAGACCCAGACCAAATTCCCTTCGTTGTGGCATTATACTCTGGGTTTAAAAAACCATCAAATTTGGCAGAGTATCTCTCCGATTTTGTGGAGGAGATGTCAGTCATCTCCTCAAGTGGTGTTATGTACCAACAAAATCACAAAATAATCATTTCGGCCTTTGTATGCGATGCACCAGCAAGAGCATTCCTCAAAAACATAAAATATCATAATTCGTATTACGGCTGCGAGAGGTGTGTTCAGGAGGGTGTTTGGTGCAATAACAGATTAAACTTCCCTGAGACAATGGCGGCACCACGTACAGACGAGAGCTTTAAGGCCAAATTACAAAGTGATCACCACAAGGATGGTGAAAGTCCCCTCACTGACATCAACATTGGCATGGTCTCCCAATTTGTGCTCGATTACATGCACTTAGTGTGTTTGGGAGTAGTGAGAAAGCTCATTTGGTTGTGGATGCGAGGCCCACTACCCACAAGAATTGGCAACCGAACAATAACATCAATATCACAAAAAATAGTGGAACTTGGAAAAAGCTTGCCAAAAGAGTTCAATAGAAGAGGGAGATCCCTAACAGAGGTGGACCGTTGGAAAGCAACTGAATTTCGGACATTTCTTTTGTATACGGGTCCCATTGCTCTCAAAAACGAACTGCCTGATGTTATGTACGATCACTTCCTCCTTCTGCATGTGGGCATAACCATTCTATGCAGCCCACAGCTGTCAAAAACATACTGTGATTACGCCGAGAAGGTGATCAGAGTCTTTGTCCAAAACTTCTCTGTGATTTATGGCGATTTCATTGTGTACAATGTCCATAGCTTAATCCACCTGGCAGACGATGTCAGAAAATTTGGCCCCTTGCAGAGAATTTCTGCCTTTCCTTTCGAAAACTTTCTGCATCAACTGAAAAGAAAGATCAGAAAGCCAAACCAACCTTTGCAGCAAATTGTAAAACGCATCGCTGAACAAAAACTAAACAGCAGTGTCAGTCAGTCAGTCAATGTCAGTCCAGTGTTGCACAGTCTACTCTCTCACTACACCTGTCCCAAATTCTTTTTATCAGTCCATGCGCCTAACAACATAGTTTTGAGTGGGCACAGCATATTCAGAATTGAAAAAATGTTCAATGCTGATGGCTGCACACAGTTTTTGGGACGGAAATTTTTAAACAGACAGTCGTTTTTCACATCCCCAGTTGACTCCCTCAATTTGAATATTGCTTTTGTTCAAGGACTGTCTGTAGAGGTGGTGGCTTTGTCAGAGAAAACCATTGATGCCAAAATGGTTGCAATGCCTGTCAAACATGGCTTTGCAATATACCGACTGAACCATACATAATAAATAAATAAATAAATAAATAAATGAGTTAGTTAGTAATAAATAAATAAATAAATAAATAATTTAGTTAGTAATAAATAAATAAATAAGTTAGTTAGTTAGTAATAAATAAATAAATAAATAAATAAATAAATAAATAAATAAATAAATAAATAAATAAATAAGTTAGTTAGTTAGTTAAAGCTAAGTTCATCTGTTCATCATTTCAGTTTACAGATCATGTTCGCAATTGTACTATTTACGGAAAAGAATGAGGTTGAAGTGGTGCCCACAAGCTGGCTGAGTGTCGACCAAAAAGTGTCGTTCTGGCCACCATACAAAAGTATGCAACGGGGTAAGGTGGCTGTCCAGAATCAGGAGGATCCTGATGAGACATGGGGGGAGTTCTTTGTCAGGGTACTGAAGAAATATGGTGAGACCCTCCTGTAAACAAACACAGAGAGAAAGAAAGAGAGAGAGAGAGAGAGAGAGAGAGAGAGAGAGAGAGAGAGAGAGAGAGAGAGATAACATGATTCATCATAATGCAACTTCATTTCATTTCTATACATGCTGCAATATGGTTCCTTGTTTAACAAATGTTTCCCTCAAATACAGATTCTTATGAAGCGGCCAGGAAGAAACTGGTGAGGGCCACCAAGAAAGACTCCCTCACTTCTGAGGATGAAAGTTTCAGAAGGCCTAGAATGTAAGAACCGTACAGTACACAAATTAACAAAAGTCTAAGATTCACTGATGTTTTAATACCTGTGGTGTTGTCCTGTTGTCATACTGCAGGCCCTCTGCCAAAGTGGTGGAGCAGTTTGAAGCTCTACCTCAGCCACGCCATTCCATCGCCAACCAGCAACCAGCAAAACAACCAGCGAAACAACCAGTGAAACCACCTGCGAAACCAGGCTCCTCCAAACAGCTACCTGTACTCCAGCCTGTACTCCAGCCACCACCGGTGTTTTCATCGGTCTTGAGTGCTCCCACTACCTCCTACTCACAGCCTGTGACAAACACATTCGGTACAAAACATTTTGCTGGTCTGCAACATGACTGATGATATCATTTGTGTAACATAATCATTTAAGTCACAACACTTTCTAAAGCAATGTGAAATGTTTCTGTTTTTCTATTAAACCTTTCTTACCTATAGAGCGTGACCAGCTAATTTTCAGGGCCTTGGAGGAGATAAAGGCGCAAGTGCGCCAGAACACCCTCCTTCTCCAGGCCCTGGCTAAGAAGCAGCCAGCACAAGCAGCGCCCTCTCTACCAGAGGAATTCACATTCCCAATTCAGACACAAGAACATCTGAGGAGAGTGGAGAATGTGTTATTAGAGAAAGCACAGGAGAAAGCTATGGTATGTATTTGACTACATTGATGACCACAACATGGTGAAAAATTTCACGTTGGTTGAATACTTTGGAACCAACTGCATTATGTTTTGTCAACAGTACACATTCTATACAGTTAAGAACAAAAGTATTCATACCCCTGGCAAATATTGATTTAATGTTAATTTTCTCTTGACCAATATGTTTGAAAATGACACTTCTACATGGCTAAATGTTGTAAGATAATGTGGTAGAATCAGTTTTCATATTTTTTGAACATTTTTATGAAAAATGGCATGTCCAAAATTATTCATACCCTTTTTAAATAATCACTGGAAGCATGTTTATTTGTCATCACAGCTCTCAAAATGGTTCTCATAATACATACCAAGCCTCTCAATGTCTTCACAATGATTCTAGACAGCTAGCCTAGCCCCGCCCACCTAGATCTTATTTCAGGGAGATCTAGTCTGGAAACCTAGTTCATAACCATTTAAAAATCAAGCAAAAGCTATATTCTTTGTTCAGGTGTGTCCTTATAAAAGGTTAAGCAGAGTTGTGCATTTTAAGAAGAGTGATCCATGATCAGCATCCATGATGACCAAGTGGTCCATTTTGGGATGTGCTGCAAATGTCAACCATCAAAACACCATATCCACAGTGCAGAATAGCTATTATAGAAATGTATTAGCTTGGGGTGTTTTTTTCCAGACAATGGGACCTGGTGACCTTCTCAAAGTAAATGGTAACACTAAAACAAGGGGCTACAGTAAGATTTTTGGAGGAAAAAAAATCAGGCAGTCTGCCGAGAAACCCGTCCCAATAGGCGGCATCGGGCCATTAAACCACACAATGATCCAAAACATACAGCCAAACAAGGCTTTCCAGTCATTATCTAAAAAAAGGTATGAATAATTTTGGACACAAAATTCATACATATGTAAAAAAAAAGATGAAAATGCTTCTATTTCCATGTTTCTACCACATTGTCAAGCAACCTTTTGACATGTGGCAGTTTCATTTTCAGTCAGAACAAACATATTGGTCGAGAGAAAATCAACATTAAATTAATATTTGCCAGGGGTATGAATAATTTTGTTCTTAACTGTATAAAATCTATATACATCTGTACATTTCTGTTCTTATCTGTAGACAACACACCTTACAGCACTTGGTGGGATGAATGCTGGGGACGCGGTCAGGAGAATAATGCGTCACCTCATCACAGACACACTGGCAACCCAATACAATTGGCTTGGCCGAGGAGGCCAAAAGAAGGCTTTTGCAGCTTTAAAAATCACTGCAGCTATAAGAGGTGTCTGAATGCCACTGCATTGCTGTCATTGTAAAAGAAAAATTAAATACAGTGTGCTTAATAGACACTTTTTGATTCTCCTGGAAATAGTGCATTGTATTTTCAATGATCAAGAACTGTTACCTGTTCAGGTGCTGCGGCAGCGCAAAATATCACTGCCAGCGAGTGCGACAGCCACATTAAGAACTGGCTTAAGTATAGCAGTGACCGCAGTGGAGGAAGGAAGAGGAGAGCTGAAGAACCGCAGAGCCCTGTAATCGGTATGTTACAGACCTGAATAAGAAGAGGGAAATCCAAAGACATAGTGGCAGACATTTAAGTATATGCAATGGGTCATTCCAGGTTAAATCATCTAAGGTTCTTGCTGCACCATCTCATATTTTGTTAAAACATTGTCTTAATCAAGAATGGGTCCCAAAACCAAAAGCCTGTAAAATATTTCTGTTCAAATCCTGTCTTTATCACATTCATATAATTGTCAGTCCTTAGAATTACTTCAGTTTTGTAGCTTGGAATTCACATTATCTAGGAAGCAATGTTTGAGCATTTATGATAAGTATTATTCATGGGCACTACTATTTCGATATATGATGGCGTCAAAATAGCTATTTAGAATCATCAGTGTCTCTACACATGAACTCGAGCATTGAGAACATTGTTCGTGTACACAGTTTACTAAAAAGAAAGGTTTTGGACAACTCACTCCTTGGCTGGCATGATGGCGGCGAGCAGAAAAACTAAGTTTTTAAAAACCTTTCTTTTAGTAAACTCTGTGTACACAAACAATGCTCACGTTCATGTGTAGAGACACAGATGACTTCGATCAAAGTTTCATGTTGTGTCGAGCCTTCTTGGTGTTTTAAAAATAGCTATTTTGATGCCATCATGTATCAAAATAGTAGTGCCCCTACGATTTCCATTAAAAAAGCCATTTGACCCGAAAACGACGACAAGCTAAAAGTGGCGCTTCGGACGTAGGCTATAATTATGCTTTTAAACTAAAGTTTGACTAGGGTACATTCACAAAAACACCCTAGGATGCATTCTGGCCAGTTACGCTTTAACAGCCCCACTGATTTTCGTGTTCCTAGCCTAGGCTACTCCACCAATTACCAAAAAATGCAACCTCGTTTAATCTTAATGCGCATTTGTTGCAGAGACACCGTGATTTTATATCATCCAAAGCCCAGCTACATTTCTTTGAAAGACAACGATCTTTAAACAAAGCAGGCTACCTACAGTACATAGATGGCAATATCAGTTGTGCTTTAGACTGACAGAAAATACTGAGGCAAAAAGTCCTACCCAAAATAGAAATCTCTCCGATTTTCTATTAGCCTATACATTTTTTAAAAAATAATTAAAAAAAAACATTCTTACCTCCTAGGCCTAGTTTCAGTGATAACCTCCTAAATGGGCAATCTGTCACTGATGGTTGTCTCCTTTTCTCCACAGCTACTCAGCGCCAGCGTCTGCGTCAATTGGAATTCAGTGATTCGGATTCCAGCGATTCTGACTCCGAGTAAGTAGCACATATGGCAAACCCCACATACTTTGCATTGTTTTGATAAATGGATCGATGAGCAAACTCTTTTGTTTTTCCAGAATAGTTCCATGATCTGGAGGAACCGGAGCAGCCCACCCCCCAATTCCTTGTTGGTGTTTTTTTTTTAACATTTTTTATTAATTTATTTCTTTGTTATTTTTGTTATTGTCAATAAATATTATAAATAATATTAACATTTATAACATATTGCCTGCCTGTCTTGAATTAAGCAACAAGCCCCGAGAGGCCACTGGTTTTAGAACAGCTGTTAGGCATGATGCGCAATTGCGGAAGCAATCATTTCCATATAGGCTTGTAGGCTACTGGAGAACAAGTCATTGCTCATGATAATAAAAGTATAATGTTCATTCATTTTCACGGTATGGACTAGCAATGGAAAATAAAAACAAAATGTTGGCAATTGGTTATAAGCCAACGTTTTGCAATAAACGGATTTTTGTAGGCCTATTGTGACGCACGACGATTTTCTCCGTGCCAACGTCAAAACAACGTTACCCCACCGGACAAAATGAAGTTGGCACAACGTCAGTAAACAACGTCATGCCAACGGATGATATGCCGTTGTGCCAACGTTGTGCCAACGTATGCTTGCTATCTGGGCAGGATAGTGCATATAATTACATAGAGTTGTGATAATTGAGTTTGAGTAATCCAGGGATAGCAATAGCGCCAATTTAGCAATAAGAGGTGCTATGGAAACCAGGAAGTAATTAAAATACTGTAGCTAACAGCAAGAAAAGTGGTGAGCAGCACATTATTAGAGAGGATTCCAAGGAACAGCAGAGCTACACGCTGGTGTAGGTGCTTCCATGGTCAGCTAGGAGTGTAACAGAGCAAAGCTACACGCTGGTGTACCTGTGCTCCCATGGTCAGCTAGGGAAGGCTTTAATATGCTGGCACTCTCAACACAGAGGAAGGAAAAACTCCCAAACACTTTAAAGGAGAAAAAAATTCCTTCCTTGTCCTCTTAGCAATGAGCGACAGAGCAACAGCTCCTGTGTATCAGCTGCCTTACGGCCAAAGCCGGCATTAAGGTGGGGGTAAAAGCGGCAAAACTGACCTCAACTCCGCATCTCACACACACTAGGACTCCATATTTGTGCATGTCTGGATCAGAATGATACCAGATTGTTGTGGCACAGAATCTGGCCGAATGACAGTTCAGCTTGGTGTTCATTAAAGGTTAGCATCATGAATACCGCAGCGCAATGCGTTCAATACTAATGCATATTAAACTGTTCTTATCACAAATCAAATGCCAAGATAAGACTCTTTAAACAGGCAAAGTGGTAGCAGTCAGCAACATGTAGATGTGTTAGCTGTAGAACGCAGCTGAGTTTGTTAGCTGTTTGTTATGTAGGTCTACTACTGATCTTTAATGAGATAGAAACTCGTCACAGCAATTGAGACTTTAAAGTTATTATTGAAATAATGTAGCAGGAATTAGCCTACAAGCTAAGCTAGAACCCACTGCATAGCCCACGGTGACACACACTGACTAGCAGGAGTAGGCTAGTCAGTAGCCTACTAAAATCAAAACAGTAGGCTAGGAGCCTGTCTCAAATCGCGTACTTCTGCACTTACAATACCTAATTTGAGTGCATGAGGGTGTTCACACTGACAATTCCAACGACACGAAGGGCGCTGCAAGTTCCCGGATGGTGCACTCATAACGGTCAAAAAGCTGAGTGTGCAACGCTGGACACTTTTCGCCCTTAACGGACGCCATCTTAGCCAGATAGCGGAAGGGGAGGGAGCGTTTTCAAACTCGTGGAAATCGCGGTTGAGAAAGCTGAAGCAGCAGCAGTGAAAAAAAAACTTTAAGGAGGTACAAGCAAGTTATAACATAAACAGTTCATGTTTTGACACAGTATGACCATGTCACTGTCGAGTTGAGGACGCCAATAAAGTTATGTTAAAATGTTTGCGATCGTCATTTCCGTGAAGTGCACGGAGTTAGTGTTTGATATGAGACAATACTATTTTGTTAAAATTTGCGCACTCCGCCAGTAAGCACACAGTGCACATAGTGTACTACACGAAAGTGTACTCACGTAAGTACACCATTTGAGACAGACTCCATGTAATTTTAGCTAACATTATACAATTACCCTTGGCAAAAGGCAGCAGTTTGTAGCCTAGTACCAACTTCATGTGTAGGTTAACCATTAGCCATCTGCAATGAGGGAAGCTAGTTGCTTGCTAAAACAAACAAGTGGCAAGAGATGTAACGTGTTAGAAGTTACAAGCTGGGACCCATGCAAATCACGGAATACAGGCACATTGGCTACTGAAGCAAATTTGAGTGACAAACAACTTTGGATAGACAACACGTTGGTTAACACAATTCCAAGCAAACTTTACCAAAGAACCACGAAGGACTGGAAGCCTGATTTATCAGAAATGTCACGTCTATATAACATGGCCGCTTGCAATGTTCAAGTGTGATTCACGGGATATTTAGCCTACACTGACTTCAGTTCACCCTATGCCTCTAGACAAGCACTCCGTGAGCCTGTAACTATTAACACAGCCAATGTGACCGAAAAGTTGTTAGCTAAAAACAAGTAAGGCAAATAGCTAAACAAGTGCCTTCATCTAGTAGTAGCCTACATGTTTGTGACATGTATCTCAACATTCAGCAGGAACGAGTGGGCTTTACAAACAGCTCTAATACAAAGCAACAAGATAAGAACTACCTCCCTGCAGTAGTTTCCCACGCAACCTAGACCATGAAAGTCTGTAACAGATAGTGGACAGCAAGTTCTGCTTGAGACAAGCGAGCAAACAGGTAGTCACTGCGAGCGGAGTAACACCGATGCTGCAACTTCGGCAGGTAGACTGCGAATAAATAACCTGACTGATTGAAGAAGGAGGCGTGGCAAATTCCGTCACGCTCCTCCCGAACGTCCGTTTGTAAAACGCCATTTATGGAGGTGGTGCAAGATGTCAAGTGAGCGAGGTTATGAATGGGAACAGATCTGTGGGGCATGTATCATGCACAGGGGCACCATCAGGTGAAGCTGGACCCTGTCAGGTTTGACTAACCTGGTGAATGGGTCTTATTTTGGCCATCAAGGGCAAGTGTCTTCTAAGTGTGAGAACACTGCTTCGGAGTGATAGAGAGAGCCCTATTACCATCATTTCATTCACATTCAAAGAGATGATTCAGATATTCCTCTAAGCGCGGTGTGCACAGGTAGGCTGTCAAATTAGAAACCTAAGCAACAATACGTCCTTGTCAACTGGCTGACTTCACTTTGAACTGTAAGGGCTTACTGATGTGAGGCAATTTGCAGCTGAAGCTCTTGTCTGATGCAATGCATTCTACATCTCACACACACACACACACACACACACACCTCACACACAGATTCTTTTTTTTTATTTTGCCTGTCTGTATTCTGTATTATTGTACTGCCGGTAGGACCACATTAAATAATTCATAGTTGGAGTGAAATATATCTTTGCTCTGCCTCTCCTCTCCACACATCGTTACTGCTGTACTGACATATACATTGTATTGCAGAGTTTCTGTGCACTTTTGAGTCAAAGGATAAACATGTTTGTTTATTGAAATGGATACAGCATTGCTTAATTACCTGTCCATCTGCAGCAGCAGAAGAAGAGATATGATGGGAGTCTAGTAAATGATCGATCACAGTAGTGGTGAGGCCACCGTGGATCAATCATTCAGGAGGCTCCAATTATAGTCTTCTCTGTTTGGGATTAATGAGCTGTACAGCTGCTGAATAACTCACATGTCCTAACCATTGCAACAAAAAGCCAGAGAGCTACTCAAAGGTCAACTCGGGATGCTTGGCTATGTTCCTATTTGTTGTGTACTGATATTATATCAAATTGTATACACAGATAATTAAATGGCATGATGTACTTTTTTTTTACTTTAGGGACATTTTGGTTTACATTTATGATCTGGAGAAGTCAAAGGGTATCAAATAAATATTTCCATTTTATTTCCAATCTATATTGGATAAGCGTTGTATTTTCTGTTTTTTTTTTTAAATTGTTTTTCAACGACTCCCAAAACCACAACATTTGTATTTTAAGGTTTAAAGGAGAAGTTTGGTGTGATATTGACCTAAAGTGTGTTGAAACATGATGCTGAGTGTGAACTTTTGTCCCCTGCACTCCGAAATCTGGCGCTAGTTAGCCAATGCTACCAACAGGTTTTCAACGGGGGTGCCTAGGGCATCGGCCTAGCCATGAAAAATAAATCACTGTTTTACACCATTTACGAGTAGCTCCACACTTCATTGGTAGACTTCTGAGGGCCCTGACATTTAAAACGAGACATTGAGAACTTAAACACTGGTAGTTTATTTACAAGACGATTTATACAGACAGTACCTTCAGGAAGTTTTCTGTTCGCCGCCATCTTGAATTTAGTTACGACAAGTCGAGCGACGAGTACGAATGAACAGGTATGATATAAAAAATATGAAAAATAATTCCGTGGAAATGCATGGATTCCAGTTTCTTCCAGCAGCAGCAACTGTAATCCATGCATTTCCACAGAATTATTTTTGGAAACTGATCCCTTAATCATACCTGTTCATTCGTACTCGTTGCTCGACTTATCATGAGTAAATTCAAGATGGCGGCGAGCGGTAAACTTTCTGAAGGTACTGTCTGTATAAATCGTCTTGTAAATAAACTACCAGTGCTTTTTTTTAAGTTCTCAATGTCTCGTTTTAAATCTTGTTTGTCTCGTCAGAGGCCTCGGAAGTCTACCAAAGAAGTGTGGAGCTACTTTGAGCCTCGTTAATGGTGTAAAACAGTGATTTATTTGCGCCCAAGGCACCCCCGTTGAAAACATGTTGGTAGCATTGGCTAACTAGCGCCAGATTTCGGAGTGCAGGGGACAAGCCGAGATGAGCTATGAGACAAAAGTTCACACTCGGTATCATGTTTCAACACACTTTAGGTCAATATCACACCAAACTTCTCCTTTAAGTGCTGAATTGAAATCCCCAGGAACCATTTTATTTTGCTAGTAATTCTTACACAGCAAGTCACTTCATTAAAACACATGGGATCACATATTTGGGCTTGCCTATCACACGTCTACATTTAAGTGTGTCTCTGTGTGAGAGTAGAAGAGGGTAAATCTATGGAGTCAAAATAGGGTCTTTAATATTGAGAGCTTGTGAAAAGATGTTCACATGTGTAATAAAGTTTTGCAGCTGTGCAAAAGGAGATCTGCATGTGAAAAGAAATTTCGTACCTGTAGAAATATTTTGTACATGTGTGAAAAAATTATGTACCTGTAGAAATATTACGTACTTGTGTGAAAGAAATGTGTATCTGTAGAAATGTTTTGTACATATGTGGGGGGAAAATGCGGATCTGTAAAAATATTTTGTACGTGTGTGAATCTCCTACGCGATGCTTTCCTGCACAACACTGAAAGTACGAGTGTGAAACTGAGATACAAACTTACGGACTTTTGACCCTAATTTTACTGCCTTTCTGAAGAGCCCATCAACACATTGCTTACTGCCAACCAATCAGCGTTTCCCACCGACCACCTAGATTTTGGTGCTAAACAGATTGGCTTCATATCGAAGAGTATACTCAGAGCCCGTCTATAATGTCTTATTAGAAATTCTCTGGTATACTCTTTGATTGGGGTTGCAAAATTATAACTTAATTAAGAGTGACGTGGTAGCTCAATTTATACTGTGATCGCAAAAAGGGTTGAAGCGGAGCCGTAATGTTAACGTTAGCTATCCCATCCGCTTTTTAGACTGTAACGTTATAGGTAAGCTTCTAGCTAGCAGTAATGTTGACGAAATAGTTGAATTATTCATTCCATTTCCGAAAGGGTGATTCAGTGGTGTCATTCATGATTAAAAACAGTAATACTGTACACACATTTATGTTTATCTGCTATTATTATTTGATATGAGAACACGTTTATTTTATCACCCTTTGCAAGCCTATAATAATAGCCTAGTGGACGGCAAAAAGACGAATCAAATGAATGGGTTGTAATGGGACATCCACAGCTAGGAGATTATAGTGAGTGAGATTATAGTAATGCCCTTCCAGGACTGTTGGTTTGTTGTTTGGAATACAACATCCCATTTTCTTACATAGTTTTGTTTTCTTTGTGTTTGGGGAGTATGTTAACCACACGGTTATCTCGTCAGTTTATGAAGCACAGCAGTGGTTGCTATAGCAATAGACTGAACAGGACGGTAGACTACCAAGCAAGCAAGCGCTTAGGCAAAGTCTATGGCAAGATCTGAATGTAAATCGATAAACCCGTTCAAGCGTTTTCTTTATTTCCTATTTCTTTCCATTCTTTAACTTAAGACATGTAAGAATTAAGCCTACTTATTCGCTGGGCAACGTAAAAAACTGATGAGTTACATTAGCCCTAGCACTATGAGCTACGATAAGCGTCAGCTAGGATAGCTATGGCAGCTATCATACAGTTATTATTTCAGGTTCTGGTATGATATTCTTAACGTTTTGACTATGTTACAACTGATAAAAGCATGACAAATAAAGTAACCAAATCGCTTTGCAATATTTTAGTCCAGAAATACTTATGGGTGTTAATTTACAGTAATGTTACCACCTATCTGCCCTTGCTGTTACCACCAGTTTTAATAACTAGATCTGTGGGTTAGCGGCAAAATCTGGGTGGTCGGTGGGGAACGCTGATTGGTTGGCAGTAAGCAATGTGTTGATTGGCTCTTCAGAAAGGCAGTAAAATTAGGGTCAAAAGTCCGTAAGCTTGTATCTCAGTTTCACACTCGTACTTTCAGTGTTGCGCAGGAAAGCATCGCGTAGGAGATTCACACACGTACAAAGTATTTGTGCAGGTACATATTTTTTCCACACGTGTACAAAATATTTTTACAGATCCGCATTTTCCCCCCACATATGTACAAAACATTTCTACAGATACACATTTCTTTCACACAAGTACGTAATATTTCTACAGGTACATAATTTTTTCACACATGTACAAAATATTTCTACAGGTACGAAATTTCTTTTCACATGCAGAACTCCTTTTGCACAGCTGCAAAACTTTATTACACATGTGAACATCTTTTCACAAGCTCTCAATATTAAAGACCCTATTTTGACTCCATATAAATCAGGCAGCTCAAGTTCAGTGCACTCTTAGTAAGACAAAGTAAGAAAAGCTTTAATTTATGACTGACAAAGTAAGAGGTGCCTTAACTTCCTGTTGACTGACAAAGTAAGAGGATCCTTTACTTCCTGTTGATTGAAGCTCCTTGAGCAGTTCTTAATTTCTTAACTTCTTCCTTAAGTGTGTTGAGCGCACATGTTAAATAATTGACAGGTGATTTTCTGAATTTGAAGACAGCTAAGGTAGTCTAAATAGGCATAGCTTGAAGCAGCATTAAAAGCAATTAAAACTAAATTTAATTGCCATTGCATTCTGGAGTGAGCACTGAGACACATGTGTCTCATTAAATCTCCACCTGCACACTTAAATTGCAAAGGCAACATAAACAAGCAAACAAATTCACAAAGACACAAAGTTTTGAGGTGTGAAAAAGTTTTGAGGTGTGAAAAAGTTGTCAGTGTCATCATCCTCAAACTTATCGGCTAAACAGATAACAAGGACAATTCTGAGAATGAGCTTAGCTAGAAACTGAGCAAGTCAGATGTATTGGGGTGTCTGAGAGTATTCAGTGAAACACTGTTTTATCAGGCTCCATATTTGGGCCCCAGGGATGCAGTTATTGACTGAATGACCAGCCAATTACGTAGACCTTCTCAGTGATTCCCCAAGGGCTACCTGCATGGGAGATCAGATTGGTCAACCCCTTTTCAAGGTTGCTGCTTCCCAGGGCAAACTGTATTCACCAGGCCCCACATGTACTTGTCAGCATACATGTACCAAGCGAAGGGAATATAAAAATAATAGCTCAGTACCAACAACAACAACATTTTTTTCATCACAAACAGTGATCCGTGATCAACACAAATGTCACACATGTCAGGATATGTCCGCTTCCTGTGCAACCTCTCTGATGTGTGTATATTGAGATATAAGTTGTCTTTCATTTCTCCCCCTACAGTAGGTCCTATCCCATCAAATGGCAAAGCAGTATAGAGATGTTTTCACGCACTTATAGCAATCTCATTACAAAGCTCAATTCAATTCTCTCTCTACAGTATGTCTTCTCTCCTATCCTCTCACTTCAGTCTGTCCACTCCCAGGTGAAGCACCCTAACTCTAACTTACTGATCTAAGAAAGGGGTTAAAAATATATAATTTCTGAAATGCAAACACTGGTATTCATAACTCATGAGGATGTTATTATTGAGGCTCAGCAAAACAAGAAACATTACTCGGGGTCAAGAGGCGGCCGATGAGAATGCAGTCAGAATTTAAACTTATATCTGAGAGAGAGAGAGAGAGGAAGAGGAGAACAAGGGTGAGGGGTGGCAAGGGTGAGTAAGAGAAGAGAAACACACACACAAACACACCAAATGGCTTCCAAATTGTCCTGGGCACTAATTTATCTTTTGGTATGTAATGAAGAAGAAATGCCAGTCTTTAAAATGTCCCATTATATGAGAGTGCTTACAGTATCAATTTCAGTAGGAAAACCTCTACAACATCCAGTCATCAAAAGAGCTTTATTTGGGTTGGTGGTAAGATAAAAGATAAACATTAGAACCAGTGGATATGCCAGGGCACTCTATTTGATTGGGCACTGTTTTGTCCATAACTCTTTCTTCACTATACTTACTACTATACTACTTAATAAACATCCTTGGTCCGTTTGCTATGTTGCTACTGGGTGAGACTGGATAAAGCTGGTGTTCTGTCCAGTTATGCTACTTTGTCCAGATTTGTGCTGCCGTAGCGCAAATCAATAGCATTTTGATGAATATGGCGCTGTTCTGCAGGCTAAAATTATTTTACCAGCCACCACTAGTCTGGTAAGTATGTCAATTTTTTGTAATTTTTTTGTTGTTTTCTTGAATTTCTTAGCTTAGCAATTTCGATTGACAAATGTAAAATATGAAATATTGTTTGTTGAGGTAGCACAAAATTACAGTAAGTGTACTTCTAACAGTAGATTGTGAGTTTTCTCCTCCACTGCAGTTGCAAGGTAGCCCAACTCGACAAGTAGCCCAGTTTAACAGAACACCAACATTATTGCCAAAGCTTAAACTAACTGGTCTCTACTGTATGTTGTATGTTCAGTTCATCACACACACACACACACACAAACACCATACCCTCCTATACACACACACAATATACCCAGGGCTGCCAACTTTTCAAAAAACCTTGGAGTGAGATTTGGTGGGGCCAACCAAAATTTTGCTGCGTAAATTTTTGTTTGGCTCATTCAGCATTATACCGTACAGTAAAAAAAAACCACATCAGTGGTTCTCAGGTGTAGGGACCAGGCATGGACGGATTATGAGCTTTCGGGCCCTTGGGCCCAGATGTATTAAGGGCTCCCCACTAATTGTCGTATATGTGGAAGGGGGGTTTGGGGGTACTCCCCCAGAATTTTTTTAATTAGTTTAATGTGATTTCCTGTATTCTGGTGCATTTTGGGGATGGGCAATACTAAATTCAATCAGATTCATAGCCTACATCCTGATGTGTTGATATTGAGGCAATGATTCCATGCAAAGGCTTGGGCTTCAGGGCCCCCTGACACCTTGGGCCCCTGGGTCTGGGCCCGGAAGGCCCGTGCAGTAAACCATCCCTGGGACCAGGGTCCCAGAGTTATATGGACATTGGTATCAAAGGGATCTAGCCTACTACTAGGACCATGGGCGTCGGAGGCATTGTAAAAGTGGGTGGGACATTTCAGCTGGGGGTATGGGGGTCCTCCCCCAGAATTTTTTTTTTTGGACTAGATGCAATTTCCTGAATTCTGGTACATTTTAACAGGTTATTTAGATACTTCTATATAACAAAATAAAGCCAGCCTACGAAATTAATAAAAAGTAAATCATGCATAATTTAAAAATAACTCAATAGGCTACTTGGCTACGCAATAAGGTTTCCATTACAGCACCGCGGACGTTCAATGAACGTATGAAAGCGGATGGTTTGTTTTAAATCCCGACACATGGAACGTAATAGTGATCATCAAATACCTCCCCAGATTTCAGTGCCCATCAGTCCCAACATTTAACAATATAATCAAACAGTCCAAAAGTAAATTAAATATCAAACTAAACCGAAAATGTCATGCTTTAGAAGGCCTACCAGTATGCCGCTCCAAGAAACGCATGTCTCAAAATAAAACTCGCATAAGAAATAAAGGGCTGTCTCGAATACAATCCTGCCCCTAAAAAAAAAAAAAGTTTATGAGCGATTTATGCGAAAATGGGAGAATCCAATGAAAATGACAATGAAGCACTAAACAGATGCTGAAAACAGCACTGGTATTTCACACGGCAAAAGTGGGGGTGGGGGGTCCAAACTAACAATTTTAAAGAGTGGGTGGGTGTTTTGTAAGAATTTAAGAAATGTTTGTATATTTTGCATCAATCAGATGCACTTTCAAAATAAATTCAGAGGTCAGACTTGCTTATTTTTATGGAAATATTTGTGCTGTAGCCTAAGCTATTTTGCACTTCAGAATTATAACCATGCACACACAGGTGGAATAGTTATGGTAATATTGCAATAAGTTCACAACCACAAAAACATATGCTACATTTCACAGTTCAGAAATGTGTGTACATTTCAGCACTCCATGAAATTATGCAGAAGTGGTCACCTGTGTTATTCAGCTAGTTTATTTAAGATAATATATTGGTCATTGTAATGGCCATAGCCTATAGCCTACATGATATTCCTTTTTCAGGATGTACCCATATCTGCATGATGTGAATGTTTGCATATGGCTTATGTCAGGCTTTATATCAATATTTGTGTCTCGTTATTTGATTTTCTTCATATTTTTGCATTAATGTCACTAGGAAGCATGCCAATATAAATATATTCATTTATCTGTAATGGGATTGGCTGGAACCTGACAATATAAGAACCATGATAGTGGGATAATCTATGGCTGAGCAATTTACAAAAATGTATGTAGGCCTACTGACAAATAGTTAACATTAGAATACATTATAATTTCGCCCCAATGAGGCTATGTAGAAATGTGTTGCAATTTCAAAACCGGATTACTCAGGAACCACTTATTGCACAGAGGCATGCTTTATATCCTCGTATTCGGTAGGTTTGCTGTTTATTGTGAAATAGGGTTTTCCACGTGTTGTGTGAAGGGTTAGTGAAATATTAAACCGAGAGTAATGGGTAAATGCAAATATGATTAGCCTAAATTGCACGTCGGTTCAATGTTAATTCTCTCGCGAACCATTTATCACAGCAACTTGGCGCTAATATCATTGGAAAGCTTAGATTCCACACGTTCACATGATGTGTGATATCTTATGTATAGGTTTAGTTTAGTTGAACCTCATCTGCCAGGTATTTGACCTACCAGGTTGACACTTCAGCGTGAAAAATACTCAATAATACTCAAAGCATACCTGAAGCCGGGGAAATGCGGGGGGGGGATGCGCCTGGGATGGCTTCTGAAGTAGCATCGCAAATGAGAGAAAACTTAGAAAATTCCACAGACAGGGGGTGCTCTTGAACCCTCTCACCGTCTCTGAAAGCATAATCGTGGCACAACAGGTAGATCTATAGGCTAAACTCATTTTTCAGGCATCTGACCGACCGGGTTGACACTTCAGCGTGAGAAATCGGGGGTGTGGCGTGTGAGCGTGTGAAACTAATCAAATGCGTGTGTCTCACGGCCAATGCGTGAGAGTTGGCACCTATGAATATACCTTTCCAATAACTGGCTCTTGAGCACACAAATTCCATTACTTATAATTACTATTATGAGTACATCTATCTATAAGCAAGAAGTGTTTGTGTGTCTGTCTGTCTGTGGCACGCATATCTCGCTGACCGTTTGTCAGACTGATTTCAAACTTGGCAGGTGTCTTGCTATGGGCATGAGTAAGTGCAGTGCCAAATCTGACGTTGTTCGAATAAGAAATGCAAAAGATATCGTTAAATATATCGGTAAAAGAAGCACATTGGCTTTCGCCGCTAGTCACTCCTCTTCCCACCACACACCACTGAAGCACGGCTTTGGCAGAGCTGGATCAGTGTAGGTTACACGGGTAAAAACTTAAAATGTCTGACCTCAGCAGTAAAGTGAACTCTGCGGATTTTGCAACAACACGGCAAGACACACAGGTATGCAGTGGCTCTTCAAAAAATTATGTGCAATAAACGGACACTTCGAATAGCCCAGGCTACTTTGGAGTGTCTTTAAACTTTGAATATGAAAACGACATTTCCAACTGCAAGGTCTTAAAGGGACACCAGGCAAGCCTGATGCTTTTTCTCTACGAAACTCCCCCTCGCTCGGTCTGAAGCTCTTTTCCTTTTCTTTGCATCTTCCGTCAAGGGTTTTCGCTGCTTCTTCGCCGGTTCTGCCATTATACACACGTTTGCAACAATCGCTAGCGTTTCGTTAGCCTCCCTCTGTGCTGTGGATGCAGGATGGAAACTGAAACTGCTTCGGTCGCCGGGTACGATATACTGAACTTGCAAGCGGGATATTCTTCCTACAGGCAGTAGGGGCGGGCGAGAGAGTCTTCATTCACCCTGTAATGAGTCATTTAACCATATACCGACTTACGAAGATGAGTAATTAACACGAAAACGTTGCCTGGTGTCCCTTTAAATTGAAACGAGCGATAATGGTCCCGAATTAAAGAATGTCTCAGAATGCCACACATGCAAAGCATAACCAGCGACAAGCAACGAGTGGCAGAGTGTGATGTCACATATGAATAGCCCAGGCTACTTTGGACTGTCTTTAGACTTTGAATAAGCAAACGACAATTCCAACTCCAAAGTCCTAAATTGAAACGAGCGATAATGGTCCAGAATTAAAGAACGTCTCAGAATGCCACACATGCAAAGCATAACCAGCGACAAGCAACGAGTGGCAGACAGAGTGTGATGCTATATGAATAGCCCAGGCTACTTCAATCCTCTGACACAATAAGCAAAGTGCAAAGACAATAAGCAAGGTGGTTCAGTGAGTAGGCCTATTGTGTAGACTAATATACTGGTGAAGTAGGTCTAATCTTTCTTTTTTTTTTTTAGCTAGGGTTAGTTAAGTGGTCCTTCGTCTGAAAAAGTTTGAGAAACACTGTCGTAGACCCAAGTATTAATGTTTTACTCCGCCACGCTAGATGGCGATATGCGCCCAAAGGCAACACATTCCCCAAACAAACTGTTATCCACTTATCCATAGCTAACTTGCTAGCGAACTTTCCATATTAGCTTACTTGCTAGCAAACTTTGCATCATCAGTGTAACTAGTCAAATAGTTGACATTACATGCTAAACATTTTCGTATGGACATTCTGGGGGATGTTAGTTTGTATGAGAGAAGCTTCAACTTCTGGGTATGTATTGTGTCATAAAGCTAGGTAGTTAGCTTAACTCTGGCAGAAATCTCCGGTGTTCTTGTTCCATGTAGTTTCGTGTTGCAGCCACAGGGTTGCAGCAACAGCACATAGACTAGTCTACAGGAGCATGAACTCATTCGGGAATATTTTGAAAACGTAACAGCTAGATATTCTGTCTTCTCATTTTGTAGACGAAAATGAAGAGAGATTTTATCTTAGTTTTTATTTCATGCAAAACATTTTAGTCTAGTCTTTTTTCGTCAACAATAATGCATCTTAAGATAGTCTTAGTTAGTGTTTCAGGACATTAGTGCCGTCTCGTCGTCGTCTCGTCTTAGTCATGAAAAAAAAGGTTGTTGACGAACATATTTCCTCTTGTCTCGTCTGACGAAATTAACACTACTTTGGACTGTCTTTAGACTTTGAATAAGCAAACGACATTTCCAACTGCAAGGGCTTAAATTGAAACGAGCGATAATGGTCCCGAATTAAAGAACGTCTCAGAATGCCACACAAAGCATAACCAGCAACAAGCAACGAGTGGCAGACAGAGTGTGATGCTATATGAATAGCCCAGGCTACTTTGGACTGTCTTTAGACTTTGAATAAGCAAACGACAGTTCCAACTGCAAGGTCCTAAATTGAAACGAGTGATGATGGTCCCGAATTAAAGAACGTCTCAGATTTGCCACACATGCAAAGCATAACCAGCGACAAGCAACGAGTGCCAGACAGAGTGTGATGTCACTTATAGGCCACCAGAGGCTGTTTTTGAGTCACACCGTTGCAAATTCCATATGATGCATCATTCCACAAAAATGTTTGTTTTCTCTAGGCTATCATCAAGTTATTCAATAGGCTAAGCATATAGCCTTGACTCAAAACAGCTGTTAGGATTATGTAATTTTGATTTGTAAAAAATGTCACATGCAGCCATGCTTAAATTCTGCTCACATTTATTATATTATTATATTATATGTAGGCCTATTCATTATTGAATGCTTAGGCCTACCTGGAATTATGTTTTTCCCTATCCTATTTTCAAAGCAGGCCTACCTGCAGGCATGTAATTGGGCTACAGGAATAGCATGTTTGGGGCACTGCACTAGTTAAAATAAATTAATTAAACCTGAACTTGAACAATGCAAAACAAACACTCTTTTCTTTACACTGCTGTTTTGTTGTAGTGCAAGGCCATGTTTTCCTTAGGCATTATGTTGGAGGGTGTACACAGCGCCAGCACAAACAGCTAAACATTAAAGAGAAAAAGAGCCGTGACCCCCAAATGCAGGAGAAAGCATCTCTGTGGGTTATTTCTGCAGAAACTGTCATCACGTATACGAGAGGAGTGACCCTGGATAATGAAAAGGTCACACCAAACCAACAGAAGCAATCTGATAAAGCCTCTGTTCTCACTATACACAGCAGCATTGCACACAATACTGTTATGGTCCTGTATCTAGTTTTATTTTGTCTGTGTGTGTATCCACGTGTGTTAGCTCTCCCTACGCACACACCGCGACACCGCCGATTATAATATTAATACTTGGCTTATCTTTAAGGGAGTGCTGACGCCAGGTTCCTCCTGTTCTCCTCTCTGCTGGCAGCAGTGCATGACAATGTGTATACGTGTGTGTAAGGAAATATGGAGAGGTCTATTGTGGCAATGTGTATACGTGTGTGCAAGGAAATATGGAGAGGTCTATTGTGGCAATGTGTATACGTGTGTGTAAGGAAATATGGAGAGGTCTATTGTGGCAATGTGTATACGTGTGTGCAAGGAAATATGGAGAGGTCTATTGTGGCAATGTGTATACGTGTGTGTAAGGAAATATGGAGAGGTCTATTGTGGCAATGTGTATACGTGTGTGCAAGGGAATATGGAGAGGGTTATTGTGGCAATGTGTATACGTGTGTGCAAGGGAATATGGAGAGGTCTATTGTGGCAATGTGTATACGTGTGTGCAAGGGAATATGGAGAGGGTTATTGTGGCTTGACTCCTAATTTTCCTAAATGTCATGGCTCCCATATAATTTAATGTCTATTATTATTATTATTATTATTATTATTGGGAAGGCTTTCTTCTCATTTTCTTTCATAGAGCCATTCAGTTAAAAGCATACTGTAATTCAGGTTGTACACTTCCGACATCAAACCTGCATCTGAAATGTGTTAAGGTTTAGGTAACAGAGGGCTCAACTGTTTTGCAAAACTGTAAACATTTCTGTTTCTTATTATTAAACAAAAACAAATTCCAGTTTGTGATCACAGATTTATGGGTCTGGGTGCATGATATTTCTATCTCTATCTATTCTCTCTAACACTACTATCTCTCTCTCTCTCTTGGGGTGTGTGTGTGTGTGTGGTGTGTGTGTGTGTTTGTTTGTGCATATGGCTGTGAATTAGGGTAGTTTTCCTGCTTGTGAGGGATGGAGAGTAAGAAACGACCTGCTTGATTCCACCACACTGGGTGTGATAAATGGCAGAAGCAGCGCTGCATCGTGAGGAGCTACAGTATCTTTGCTACGCCATCTTTCAGTAGAGTCTCGTTCAACTCCTGGAACTGCAGCCTGAGTGGATCTGATAAGCCTGAACTCTATCTCTCTCTCCCTTTTCTTTCTATTAGGCATGGGTAGAAACATACCACACACATACACACACTCAAGGGAGATGCACTAATATCAGCTCTGAGTCTGTGCGCCATTAAAATCAGTGCTCTTACACAATGACCACAGGGACTCCTACGAGTTCATCGCTGAAATATTTAGTTATTAACCAATGCCTGCAGTGTGTGTGAACAAGGCGGCTGCATGAGGTATTATTATGTTCCTCCACGTGAAGCAAAGGTGGCATATGTTGTTTGGTTTTGTAGCCGTTTTCTTTCATCTTAACGTTAAAATCTTACATATATGTTGTTTGGTTTTATAGTCGTTTTCTTTCATCTTAACGTTAAAATCTCACATGTTGTTCCAGTGTTGTTTTCCTCTCTTCTTCCCCTGTCCTCGCTGAAGGAGAGCAATGGCCTTCAAATAGAGGGCTGAACCTGTCCGTTTCTTACCCGAGAGCTTGAGTGCTTTTTTAGGTCGCCTCCCTGTAGAACACAAACTACATTACTCTTACCCTGTCAATTTCTCCGTCCAGCTCACGTCCTCTTGTCGTATGCAGACAGATGAAGACTAAGCACTGACCCCACTCCCACAGGAGCAGGCCACAGCTCTAATGGAGGACATCAGGAAATAAACGCTCCCATAAAAGCTCTCAAAAGTAGCCTACCTTTCAAAACACCTGTGCAAGATTGACAGTTGTTTATTATGTGAAACGATGGAGAAACTGTCACACAGTGGATCTCTTTTGTTCTAACGGGCTGCGTTTCCTTGACTGGTAATTTCTCTGCAACTTTTAAAACATTTCTATAAAGTAGTTATACTAAAGTAGTTATACTTTATGTACATATTATAAGTTATACTCTCTTTAACTGCTCAAACTTTTACCTTTTGACAGACAGACTTTATAATGAAATATATATCGGGCTTTAGTAATTGTAGAAATATTTCACTGTGAAACAGCTGGTGCATTTACACATAGCACTTAAATTCATGAAACAGCCTTAATTAAATTAGTAAAATATGTTTCTATCTTTAAGACAAAATATCAAAATCTGTTCTCTCAAATAGTGTTCAAATATTTAAGTTTAGAACCTTTTCTTCTGCTCAGAAAGTATATTTGCAAGCAGGCTTGCACAATGGCTGGTGAATGATGAAAAGTCTGGCCACAAATAGACACCCAGTCACTCTGGCAAGTATTCCTACCACCCCTTCACATGTGCACACCTCATTATCAAGTAAGAGTCCAGGCAAACACTTAACAGCAGTTCTCTCTCACCCGTAGAAGTACCCCCTTTCTCTCTCTAAAGAGCACTCTCTCCATAGATGACTAGCAATGAGTCCACCTGTGCAATGTGCTGGCTTTACAGTAATATCAGATGTAAAGGCCAGAGTCTGTCTTTGAAGCTGATATATCTGGCACAGACTCTTTTTTTCTGTCTCGCGTATGGGCAGCGGTCTCGTAAATGCCCAGTTGAAATGAAACACCTTTTTCTTTATTCTAGGAAGGGTTTTAATCTGCGTCTCAGTTGGAAATTCTTCACTTCACCACAGGCTGAACCATTTTGTGACTCAAGGCCCTCACATGAAAAGATTCTGCCCCCTCCACTCAAATTCTCTTCTTCATTGTCTTGTTTCTCTGTTCTTCGTTTGCTGGTGCAAAGTGTGTACATGTGTCTGTGATTGTGTGTTCTGTGTGAGTGTGTGTGTGTTTGAGTGTTTATATGTGTGCGTCTGTGTGTTTGGGTGTGAGTGTGTGTTTCTCTGTGTGTGTGTACATGTGTCTGTGTTTGTGTGTAGTTAATAAATATATATATATATATATATATATATATGTATATATATATATATATATATATGTGTGTGTGTGCGTGTGTGTGTGCACTTGTGTGCTGTCCTTGAGAAGGCCAGAGATCCCAAACTCACTTTCAATTACAGGGACAAACCATCATATTTTCTTTTCATTTCAGCCTCCTATCAAATTGTCCATGCTGGGTGTCCAAGTAGGACAGAAATAGCATGTTTTTCCTCCCCAAAACTGAAGGTAGAACACAAACAGCTGTCATCTTTAATAGTGTATGTTGTACTCAATTCCCTAGCTTGAAATATAGATCTGTCATAGATAATTGGATTGACAGTTAGTAAATTAGTTTGTCAGGGTGGGAGGGGTGTTGCTAAGATGCATATTTCTGAAGACTCGAAAGGACATTCATCCCATTGTTAGCTGAAGAGAAGAACCCATTTCAATTAAATGCTGTCTTTGATGTCACCGTTCTATCATTGTTCCATGCATTCATTCTTCTCACCTACTCAACAGACATCCACTGACATGTAACATTAACGTCTGCATGGAAAGAGCTGGACTCTGGGGCTGGTCATCTCCCCATTGGCTATTTCCCCACCTGTCCAGATTCCAGGGGCATTGTGCAAGAACATCTCTTTGAGACCAACTAAGAGGAGAAATAGGGAGATGGAATTTCCCCACCTGCCAGTAGGCACGTATGTCCTTTTGTTGGAACAAGAATAGTAATGTCAATGTTATGCCTGCAGATAACAAGACTCGTTGATACTGCATGACGCAACAAAATGAATATAGATACATCATACATGACATACATGTAGTTATTATAAAGTGTTGCCCATATATGCAATCAGCAATGAGAGTACTTGGAGATTAAAAGTCCTGTGCTCTTGCCTGATGGTAGGCGGTGAGAAATGGGTAGGAGGTTTCAGCTGACTTGCAGAAATGCAACTGCAGTGAGACATCATTGTGATGAAAAAAACAACAATTTTAATCTGTTCAAAAAAAAAAAAAAACATACCACCATGCAGTCCTGTTTTCACCAGATTAAAATGCTGCTACTAAGGAACACCAGCTAAATGACAGAGCATCCTAATTCAGAGGTTTTAAAACCCATTATTACACAGCTCTTCAGAGTGCTGCAGAAAGTTCCATTTACATGAATGGGCCTTCCCAACGTTCGGGCCTATGTTAAATCTATATAAATCACCGGCAAAGTATATAAATCACCGCTGTCAATGGCAACGGATTGATTAACGTCTTTCATATCCCTCCGCAAGAATTCCGTTCGCTTATTGCAATGGAATTTCATTGAAAGGGAAAGTAAGCTAGTAAGACGTTGACACGCAACACCTGAAACTGTCAAGTTCTATCTGTGTGGCGAACTATTTATTTTGTCAGCGGAAGACACGAAACGGTAGCAAAATCATTTTTAAAGATTCATTATGTTAGGTTTCTTTTCTTGTTTTGGCAAGTAGCAGTGTAATAAGCGGGATAATGTATTGTCCGCCGGTAATTATCAGACAATACATTATCCCTTACCTAAATCATACTCCACTCCACACCAGGTAATGAGATATTTAACTATATCTGTACACGTCAAGTATGCAGAATAATAATGCTCAAAATTAATTGGTGAATTAAGTAGTTCAGTAATGAGTCAGTTTTCATTTTTCATGCACATTTATTCACATGCCTTTTTTGAGCAAAAACAAAAAAAAAAGTCTAATTATATACATTAGTGAATGCCAATGTGTTCATAGTTAATGAATGCTGGATAATCCCACAGTAATCTATTTAGGTCAAAATTGCTTTTCCTCCCAAGATGGAGGTTGCACACTTCCTTGTTTCTGGCCCTAATGATGTCCATTACACAGCACTTCCTCCATCTGCTGAGCAAATAAAACACCACTAATAATTCTGAGAATTAGGCCTGGCCACTGCCTTGGCCTCAACTTGCAACTTGCAACATACAAAACCTCAATTTAATAGGGCAAAACTAGAGATTGTTATTATTGCTGTTATGGGAAGTCGGGCAATACTAAATTATTGTCTCCCAGTGTGTACCTCTCGCATATATTTTATACTTTCATTATTGTTTCATGCAAATTGTTTGTATACTAGAATGGTATCCAATCTACGTTTCATCTCACACAATAATTGACTTTTGTTTCATTTTTTTTTCTTGTTTGACAAAATAAAACATTCACATTTAGTGCAGAGTGCAGACATACAGTAATCTAAAAAAAAAAACCCTTACCTAGCATTGTTGGCAGAATAGATACTTTTGAAACCATTCTCAGGATGACAATTTTCATCAGAGATCATTTAGCTAGAATTTAATCAGCAACAGATAATTCAGATGCTATTATCAGATGTTAATCATTATTTAGTTAAATAATTAAAGTCACAATTTGTGATTTGGTTAAAAGATCAATAGCCAATAAAATGCTTCTCTCCCCATACTCCTGAAACCTGCATATACAAAAGCAAAATATAATAGTAGGCCTATATTATTTACTATTGACCACTATTTGAGCAAAACGTATACGATACATATTCAATAAGTAGCGCTGAATCGCATTTAATTTCCAATGGAATCCCAATGGGATAGCCTACTCTGTGATTTTTTAGCCTAGCTAATATCTGATAACTTTGATAGGCCAAATATTGTAATATTATATTCTCGTCTGGTGTTAGTATTAATTGGAAAAACGTGCAAAAAGAGAACTGAACACCAGAAGATTGGTTTGCCTTGTTTCATATGTGCTGACCATGCATTCTTTTACACAAACATACGGACGGCTAGCGTTTTCTGAACTTCCTATATTGCCGGAGACATTTAATAGACCGTTTCAATTACCTGTCCATTCGGTTTACTTTATAACTTAGTCCAGTCTCAGTAGGATAACTAGAATGTGCTTCAACCTATATTTCTTTCAAAATGTTGACAATTCTGCACTCAATATGGATATTCTGTATAGAAAAATATAAGTTTGCTTTTACATGGCTTAAGATACATCAAGCACTGTCTACCGCCATATTAAAATCAATACAATGAAGCTTCAGCCAGAAATAGAAAACCGTATTTCTGAATACTGAGGTGTCATGGAGACGCCCATTGTTGACTGGATAATATCGTAGATAGCTTCAGTTTCAGAGATCCAGCGCATAAACAGATCTGCTATGCAAGCTTTCTCACACTTCACATTAAAACTAAGTACTCCATGGAAACCGGTACTCAGGACTTCTGGGATGCCCTAAGAGGGATGTACATTGGGAAAGACAGGTCCACATGGGGGCATTGCTGCTTTAACAGTGTATGGAGATTGAAAAGCTATTGTAATCTATTGCTGCAGCACAAAAATGATAGTGTACTTAAATATGTACATAGTGATTATACGTTATCCTTTGGATGTTTTAATAAACAGGCAGAGGTGTTTGAAATACAATTTCATTAGACATTCAATCTTGGGTTTATCTACATAATTTCATTAATGCTCTGTTTTGCTTTGATGACTGTCATTTAAATTTACATAATGGGTGTCAATTTTACATTACATTGTGATGAGGGGAGCCCTCTCACACTAGACAAGTGATCCTATCCCCTCCTCACTAAGCGGGCCTGATGAATTCCCAAGCAGCCTCAAAGTCAAACGATGAGACACTTTGTAATAAGGTAATACCTGTTATACTAATCTGACCACAATTACTCGTCTGTCTCTACAGTGAATAAAAACTGAGACAGTCAGGCATCTATAAAGACAAAGGCAGGAATAAAAAAGACAAATACATTGATCAAACAGGCTTTGAAACAGTTCAAAAAAACTGCAAAGCTGTCTGTGCTTTCATTCTATGCTTGAGAGGCAGAGTCCTGCTGGATGATTGAACCATAAACTGAGAGCCAGTTGGAGCTCTGTCCTGTAATGCACCTGTCAATGACGACAAGCCCACTCATGGCACCTGCTCCCCCAGGTGACCCTGCCGAGGTCTGAACACCCACCCACAGCCAATGCACCCCATCCTCACAGCACAGAACAGGAGTGGGACTTACTGGGGCTGTGCAGAAAGTGACAGAAACTAGCCCTGTCACCTTCGGCCATATGAGAGAGAGACACACATAAACACATAAACACTCAAACACACACACACACACACACACACACACACACACATACTGTATATATTTACACACAAACTCAGACACATGTACACACACACTCATACTGTATGTGAGAGGAAAGAGACAGATGGGGGTTGAGAAAAAGAGAGAGTGAGAGAGGGTCAGAGAAAGGAAAAGAGGGAAATGGTTTTATTTGCTGTTGTGGGTCTGTTTCCTTTTTTGATAAAAAACAGTCAGCTTTCACTTTATTTTAGCATTCAGCATTATGAATTGTATTTTAACATTCCATTACTCTTCCAACGGAGCCAAGATTGACTATTTCAGTGTGAACAAGCTGTAGCTTCCTACATGCTGATGCAGCTCTGTGGTGTCTTTACCCTTTCCATAAGATGGTGCTACTTGATCCTCATGATGGTGTCCCGTGCTCGCCACTGAGAGAGGAATTGATGAGAGTGTGCAGACGTTTTTGTCTCTGAAGCTCCAATGACTGAGACAGAATAAAACATTTTACTTGTGCTACAGTGAACACGTAGTAGACTCTCTGTCTCTCTTTCTGTAACACACACACACACACACACACACACACACACACACACACACAGGTGGCGTAATACTGGACAGTTTAACAGTCCTTGGACAAATGTCCTTAATCAATCTTGGCATCAGAAGGAGATATGGGAAATTAGATATGGTAATACCTGAACTGGTTGTCAGGATGTTGCTGGTAAGAAGATAACCTCTTCCTTTTTCTGACTAGAGCCAGAAATTACCTTTACTGTCTGGGTTTGCCAGCTGTGACGAGCTGAAAAGATTAAAGTTAATCAAGCATCTCCTTCTGCCCATCCTGATCTCATGTTTCAGCCTGTACAGATGATCATGACATACAGAACTTCCTGTAAACAGAGGGGGAGAAAACAGATTCTGAGAGGTGTCACACGCACTGTTGGCATGATTCTGGAATGTTTGTGTTCTTTAAGATTTTTGTAGGCCTAACAAAAATAGTTCTGCAAGGGTTCAATGTCTGCTGTGCTACAGTATGACAGCCCTGTCATACTTTTCTTTTGTGGTCCACAAACACAAGCCAGACATAATGCTTACACAAAAGCACCCACACAAACACACACACACACACACACACACACACACACACACACACACAAACTCTCTCTCACACACACACACGCACACACACACGCTCATACACATAGAAACGCACACACTAACCCCTTACATGTACACATACAGAGAGAGAGAGAGAGAGAGAGAACAGACAGCCAGAGTTGTATATTGGGGTTGGGTGCTGAGGTGCTGTGCAAGAGGTGGAGCAAATCGACCTGCTGTGAGCATGTTACGCCTCATTTCCAATGATGCCAGAAAACACACCACGAGGCACACAAAAAACACCAAGAAATCAGGACAGAGGAAGTGACATCACAACAGCAAGGCAGCAAGACTGAGAGCGATAGAGAGCAAAGGGTGGTCATCATTAAGCTTTAAGCCCATTAAGCTAATCCGCATAGAATGGAAGGTGTTGTCAGACAAGGAACGATTTCTTTGATTCATGTTCACCTGTTTGGCGCTTGATGCGAAGAGCCAGTGTACAAATTGCAGTAAATCATATGTCTTCATTATTTGTTTCACATGAAAAAACACTCGTTTAGGTTGAACTGAGTGGCTCATATGGTGACAGGGAAATGGTTTTATCTGATGCAGAGGAAAAGAGAATAAAAAAAAAATGGGAATATACAATTTCTATTTATGTCATGCGTCACCCTCGGCGATCATTAGCATTAATGGCAGGACAGTCTTGCAAATGCACAAATGAGCAATGGCATGTGCTGTTAATTTCCAATGATCATTTACCCTCTGGAAATTCTGGTAGAGAGGTTTTTGAGGAGGATGCCTTTACATATGTTCTGTATGACTATTCATAGTGCATGGAAATAGCTATATGTCACAGTTCACTTGTACTAATTCATCAAACCTTATATTTATTTGGAAATAAATCCTTGCACTTATCAGACTACATTAATAATCTACTGTAACAACAGCCACGTTTACATGGACAGTTTTTTTGTCATTCCGATTAAACTATTTCGATTGAAAAATGTGTACCGTCTGTTTACATAGGGTACGTTCTATTCCGATCAGGTGCTCTCAAGCTCTTTAGAATCTTTGATCGGAATAGCCGTTGTTGCCTACTTTTCCTTATATATTAGGAAGATACAGCACGCAATCCAAATGACCGTATACTGTTCCGATCGAGGTGTTAATATGATCATTTTTATTCCGATTGAGCCGTTAATCCGTTTCTAATCGGATTAAAAGTGTCCATGTAAATGTGGCTACTATGACAACATGTTTATTATGTATAATTTGTAAAGGTAATGACTTAAGAAATAAGAAGTTAGAACCAAGAAGTTTTGTATCAATCGTGACAATTTGTTAAACTGAAAATATAACTAAAAAATCTCAAATGAAGTCTAACTCATTCCACATGGTTTTAGTAATCCAGACTGCCATTTACGAAAGTTTTCAAGAAACATTGGAAACACGAGTCATCCATTACCATTTCCTTTTTTGAGATACACTTTCTGACTGTACAAGAAAACACAGACACACACAGAGCCAAAAATAAACGCCATCTTTAAACCCTCTCTTGCTTCACTGTCATTATCTCTGCAGCAGTTTCAAGAGAGACATGGCTCTGTTGTAGCTTCACAGCGAGAGGCCTCATCACACCATCAATCTCAATGAACTGAAACTCTCCATAAGCTTTGAGAGTTGCAGGAGATTGCCACATCTTTCCTACAAGATCAAGACTGCTTTTTTATTCCATTATTTTTACCGTCAGTCCTTAGGAAATACTTTTAGAAAACAACAAAGAACAAGTCTAAGAAAAAAAGGTCCCCCTTTTCTATATTTTGGCCTCCAGCGTCCTGTCAGCTTTAAAGAGCAAATTTGATTACTGGTAAAACGTGGCTTAGCTTTCAATCTGCCAGACTTGCAAACCTGGAGGAGAAGTAACACAGACTGAAGTATGTTCTATTTTTATTTCTTCATTGCTTCTGGCATGGGAGCAAGACAAAATAGAAAAATCAAGTTGATGAGATGATTTGTTTTCGAGAGGCAAGACTGCACATGGACTAGACATGCAGGTGTTAACGAGAAGTCAGAATTCTAGCTTTCTGTCTGTGCCTTGGCTTTACAAACAGTCAGAGAATCAGAAAATCATGAACTATTTTAAAAGGTACCCCAGTGGAAAACACATTGAAATTCAGATGCAATTTGTCTGGCCTGTTTTATGCTTTCTCTCTGTGACTGGTCTGGAGACTGTCTGAAGAGCCTCCACAGTCTTTCAAATAGTCTTTCTTGTAAGACATATTGATGTATTCTCACACATACAATATTATGCTTCCTTTCATTATAACCTTCCCATAGAGTCTATGCACCACTTTAAACTATGAATTGGCAACTGAACATGCTGCCATCTTGCATACTCAAATGCTCATTATCATTATTTTGGTTTCCACTGAAACAGGTATATATTTTGTACCTGTTTATTTCTGTATGAGAAATTGTTATTTATTTTACCTGATATTTTGGACAACTTGGTTAATATGTGGCCTGTCACTCTCATTAGCGGAGAATGCTGCTACAGACCTTGGCAGTTGAAATGTGGACTCTGTGGTTTGAGAGGCCTCTCTGTCTTCCTCCCTGTTAGATATTTTGAGAAGCATTGTCACATGCTGAGCATTTGGCAAGGGCTAACCACTAGCCATCTGCTAGTTTGGCTGTTGAAGCTGACAGAAAAATAATACATCTTCACAAACCACTCTTTTTCAGATTTAGATTTACATTTAGATTTTCATATTTACAACAGCCTTGTGTGTATGACTGCAGTGGTAACATGGTAGTGGTTATGACTGGTGACACTATGGTAGTGGTTGACTGGTGACACTATGGTAGTGGTGACACTATGGTAATGGTTATAACTGTGGTGATAACATGGTAGTGGTTCCGACTTCACGGTTCCTCATTCCTCATAACATGTTATGCTTACTTTTCAATTCTGCCTTTCTATCCTCACTGAATTAGCCACACCAAAATTACTTTTGCATCTTCAAATCACTGAATGGCTGTATGTTTGAGCATGTGTGTGAGTGTGTGTGTTGTCACTGCCTTGTGCTTCACCCCTTTTCATCCCAGGCTGTGTTTTGTTGCCCATTTGTGTGTGTTCAATTACAGGAGTGCTGGAAGCTGGTAGGAGGATGACGCCCAATTAGGTGCACCGGCGCACAAGTTTACCTGATGACATACAATCACTTGGCTCCTCCTCCTCCTCTCTGGGCAACACCCACACCAGACGCATGTCTTGTCACCTGTCCGTGGCCTGCTGTTTTGGGACTGAAGGACGTGTGTCATGAGAGTTCAGGGTACAGTTATGTTATTCTGCCAGGTGCAATGATTTTGAAAATGGGTATTTTGTCTCCACGCCCTTGTTCAGAAAACCTGTATCAAATGTCTAACTGAATTCAAAACCCTGAGCAAACTGATGGCTTACATGGTAGACGGCATGACAAATACATTGAACAATTTGAAACACTTCTATAGTGAATTGTGTGAGAGACAAAAGGGCCATGCAATCGCTGGATATGCAGATGCACAGAAGCCAGATCATATGAGTCAGATTCTCTTGAAGTCTCTGGCTTGCTCTTCATACAGTATAAGCTGTGGTGGACACACACACACACACACAAACACACACACACACACACACAAACATGTATCACACACACTACTGATTTGCAATATTTAAATATGTGACATATAGAGTTTTGTCTTGGCTTTAGCTTCCTACGGGGACTTAAAAATAAAAAAAAAGTGAAAATATTCAATATGTGCCAGCTGTCTTCACAGTTTTATTTTCGACTCTACTGAAGGCTTAATCGTGTTTGCCTTGGTACCTCTAGTCTCTTATTGACAAAGCCTGGAAGGCCTTATCAGGGGACTTTGCTTGAGCTGGAGAGAAGAACCAGGTCTGTGCCAATAGATGCATCCAAACATCTGTCATTTAATTATTAATCCGCCAGTGCTGTCCTAAAGAGGCATGCACCAGGAAGGAAGTTTTCTGTGATAATCCCTCTTTTCAACTGACTGCTTTTAACATTTAAGCTGTTTTCTCCCACAGCAATCCAGCGAGCTGTTTAAACACATCCACGCCAATGTGAATACTCTTAGTGCATGACCCCACACTTCCAAAACCACTTTGCTTACAGATCTAAGTGCTGTGGTGGGTAACTTGCAGTTAAAAGTACAAGGGAAATGCCATGGAAACACAGGATCCAATTACCAAACTGATTCAAGACAAAATTATTCTCGTTCATGATTCTTGTTCTTGTTCATGCCTTAGTTTTTGTTTAATGGCAACCGAAGTCAACTTCAGCAAAATCCCATATGAAAGGCGTTCAGATCTGCTTAAGGCCATGTAGCTCTGGTGTATGCAAGTCGTACACAAAACATCAGTCAATAACTGGCTTTTATGTCAACAAAAACAATGTCCAGTAATAACTAGATGTACCGCAGAGCGGTACAAAATATGACCGCCGCCCAGTCCAGCACATTTTTTCCACAAAAATGTCACACTTGTCAAATTGTGTTCATTTCCTACTTTGTTCATTTTTTGTGTTTGTAATTGAGTGTCTGCAGAGTGTGTGGTTGTTTTTGTGTATATGTGTTTTGTGTGTGTTTTGTTGTGTGTGAGTGTGTGTGTGTGTTTGTGTATGTACTGTAGGTGTGTTTGTATGTGTGGGTGCATGTGTGTGTATATGTGTTTTTATGTGTTTATGTGCGTGTTTGTGCGTGTCGTGTGTGTGCATGTATGTGTGTGTGTGTCTGTGTGTGTGTGCATGTGTGTGTGCCTTTATGTGTATATAAATAAAGCAAATCAGGGAACTACTCTTTGCAATAAGTGCCATGGGATCAACCATAGTGAGTCAGGACCTCAATGTAACATTCATGCAAAGGAAAACATCTCCTGCAGTACAGTGTCCCTGTCACTGCAATAGGACATTGGGATTGATATTTGTTTGGTGGCTTTTGGCCACAGGGAAGAGTGCCACCTACTGGCCAGCCACCAACACCGCTTCCAGCAGGAACCTACTCTTCCAAGGAGGTTTCTTATCCAAGTACTAACTAAGCCTGCTTAGCTTTAGTAATTCAGCAAAGTTAGGGTATCTGCTGATCTGGTTGCTGGCTAAAAACAAAAGGTGAAAGGCATACAGGATTCTAACTGTCTCACTGAATTGTATTATGCACACAACAAGTACCAAAACATGATTAGTTCAAAGATTTCACATGTAAAATACATTTTATACAACCCCACCCCCATCTTGCCTGTTCATAATTCAGAGAAATTCTTGAATTGTATGCATGTGTGCGTGTACGTGTTTATGTTTGTGTGTGTGTGTGTGTGTGTGCGTGCTTGTGGGTGTGCCTGTGTGTATGCCTGTGTGTGTGCATGTGCATGCATGCGTACGTCTACTGTGTGTGTATGTGTCGTGTGTGTATACGTACAGTATGATTACTGTGAATGTATGTGTGTGTGTGTGTGTGAATATCTGTTTATGCACATGTGTGCATATGGAATGGGTTAACAAGACCCCTGGAGGCAAACATATGCAAAAAATTGGTCATCCTAGGCCCTACCTGATCGCAAAGAGTAGGTGGTTCCCTGATTTGCTTTATTATGACCGCCGCGCAGCGAAGCGGCGGTCATATAGGTTTAGTCAGATTATTATTTTTTTTTCTTTTTCGCATGCCCAAATTTCCGTCAATGAGTCCCGGGACACTGAAAGACCGGGGTACACGAAACTTGGTGGGCATGTAACCCCACATGGATAGCATGGAACCATCGTTTTTCGTTTTGATCTGTAGCCACCCCGCTGGACTGGACCCCCCAGAAAGGAGGGTAGGGCAGACACAGTTTTCTGTGAATATCTTGAAAACCGTAGGGTTTAGGAGGACCATTTTTTTTTGGTATGTTGATCTCAAGAGGCCATGTCAACCCATTCAATAACCACTCATTTCATGTATAGCGCCACCTAGTTAAACACAAAAAAGTAAAAATGAGGTGTTGTAATCGCAGGTATCTGTGACCTAGCATAGTCAAAACTGCACGAAATTGGAAGTGTAGGATCATTATGACACCCTCTGAATGCACGCCAAGTTTCGTGGAATTCCGTTCATGGGGGGCCACACAATAAATTCATTTATGTTACTATACATCAACTGGCCTGTAGGTGGCCGGAGACAGTTTTCTGTGAATATCTCGAGAACCGTAGGGCCTAGGAGGTCCACCTTTTTTTTGTATGTTGGTCTTAAGGGGACATGTCAACCCATCCCATTACCACTTATTTCATGTATAGCGCCACCTAGTTAAAAATTAAAAAGCAAAAAATTAGGTGTTTTCATCACAATATCTCTGGCTGACAAGGTCAAAACTGCACGAAATGAAAAGTGTAGGATCATTATGACACCCTCCGAATGCATGCCAAGTTTTGTGTACTTTCGTTCATGGGGGGCCTTACAATAAAATAATTTATGTGTACATTTAGTGACGTACACCAACAAGGATTCCCGGGACACTGAAAGACCGGGGTACACAAAACTTGGTGGGCATGTACCCCCACATCGATAACATGGAACCGTCATTTTTCGTTTTGATCTGTAGCCCCCCCGCTGGACTGGACCCCCCAAAAGGAGGGTAGGGCAGACACAGTTCTCTGTGAATATCTTGAGAACTATAGGGCCTAGGATGACCATTTTTTTCCGTATGTTTGCCTCCAGGGGTCATGTTAACCCATTTCATGTGCACACATGTGCACAAACAGATACACACACACACACACATACATTCACAGTAATCATACGTATGACACATACTCACACAGTAGACATATGTACGCTTGCATGCACAGCCACATACGCAGGCACACACACAAGCACGCACACACACACACACACACACACACACACACACACATAACATAAACATAACACAAACAATCAAGAATTATGAACAGGCAAGATGGAGGTGGGGTTGTATAAAATGAATTTTACATGTGAAATCTATGAACTAATAATGTTT
This sequence comes from Alosa pseudoharengus, assembly GCF_046254945.1. Taxonomy (NCBI): domain Eukaryota; kingdom Metazoa; phylum Chordata; class Actinopteri; order Clupeiformes; family Clupeidae; genus Alosa; species Alosa pseudoharengus. The sequence goes on along the minus strand of NW_027468650.1, from coordinate 10,816,039 downwards.
TGGTACTTGTTGTCTAGCAGATACCAGTGAGAATTGAGTGTGGATAATGCAATTTAGTGAGACAGTTAGAATCATATAGGCCTTTCAGCGTGATTTCTTTTTGTGGAAAAAATGTGCTGGACTGGGCGGCGGTCATATTTTGTACCGCTCTGCGGTACATCTAGATTATGTACACATACATAAAGACACACACACATGCACACACACACACACACACACACACACACACACACACACACACACACACAAAAACACACACACACACACACACTACACATGCACACACATGTACATGCACACACACGACACGCACAAACACGCACACAAACACATAAACACACATACACACATGCACCAACACATACAAACACACCTACATACACAAACACACGCACACACACATTCACACACAAAAAAAACACACACAAAAAACATATACACAAAAACAACCACACACTCTGCACGAACTCAATTACAAACACACAAACAAGGAACAAAGTAGGAAATTAACACAATTTGACAAGCATGACTTATTTTTCTGGAAAAAATGTGCTGAACTGGGCAGCGGTCATATTTTGTACCGCTCTGCGGTACATCTAGTGTTCCCCCCTTTTTGGAGATGGATAACATTGTGGTGCTTACATACATAGATCAGGATAACTTAAATCAAGTAGGCTGTGTGTGTGTTTGTGTGTTAGAGGGAAGAATATTTTGGAAAATGGGGATTGATAAGACTATCAAATTTTGTTGCTTCTCAACCAGGCTGTCCATTGTTGTAGGGTTGTATCTATGAGTCATTATAATTCACCAGGTAGTGTCTGCTTGGAAATAAATGTAAATGAGTTGAAACAGAATTGCTAAAAATAAATACTGGTCTAGGGGAGCAGGAAGCTGCATGGACATATTAAAGGGCATGAACACAGAAATTCAGTAACACACACAGACAGAATCACACACAGACACACACAGGAAAACGCAAATGCATTTTTACACCTGACACGGTGGCGGCCGCGGCAATGATGTTTTATTTATGAGACTTCCAATATCTACCTTCAGCGGATTTTCTAATGCATCTCAGAGCTCTTGCCCCATAGCCTTCTCGGAGCAGACCTGGCCACAATTGACTCCACGGGAAGCCTGCTGGTGCGGAGGTTCGGTAAGTCTTAAATCTGGCAATTTAGTCTGTGTAACCAACAAAGCTTGAAGATGTGCTGAAGATTAATTTAGGAGTAAAGGGGACAAGCTTGTGGGTTCTTTGGCGTAACAAAGACCCATGTCATTGGGTGGCCTCATGGACCAAGAGAAATATGTAGCCTAGGTGTCGGTGTATTTTAACCAAAACTCTAAAATCATACAAATGAGGTAGTTAGAGCAAAATAGAGCCCACAGGGAGAGAAAAAAACACAGCAAAACACGGTGGTTATAACAACCAAATGAGAGAGGAAGGTTTCCCACTCTAAGCCAAATGTAAAATTCCATGACTTTTCTCTGACTTTTCCATGACTTTAACCTGAATTTCCATGTATATTCATTTGTAAAACTATAACCATGATACTATGAAGGCCTACTAAATGGCTTGGACAACGCTAGCAAGATAAAAGGGTAGCCAGATAACATGATCAGCTGTGTTAACTTGCTACAATCTTAACATTAGCTGACTTCTTTTCATTGTAGGCTATAAGTCAAGTGAATTTCTCCACACACTCTCTGACGTCGGAGCCATTATACGAGGACGTGGGACATGTCCCACCCACTTTTTATAATTGTTAGTTTGGACCCCACACTTTTGCCATGCAAAATATCAGTGCTGTTTTAAAACTGTTCATATCATACAGTAGCTCTGACGCTCATGTCAAATCCATTCCACTTGATTATGCTACAATGAAACTCCATCTCCATCTCAGGTTTTCATTGCTACCTGCTCCATACAGCACGGATGTAAGCACACACACACACACACACGCACACACACACACACACACACACGAGCGGTGGTCAAATTGTAGCTACTGAGGTTGGAATATTACATAGAGCTCAAAACACTTGCGAAAGCCTTCTCGTTTTGATTGCAGTAGCGCTACGCGATGCTAGGTAACGTTAAATCTGTATTTAAATCAATTAAACATTGCTAACATTAGTGAACCGTTTTTGTGACCCTGCAAGATCCCTAGCCATTGCAAAATCATAGTCTGTGACTAATCTGTGACTTAAAAACTTGATGGCTTGTCTTTAGATGTGAGAGGGTCTGAGACTGTAGTCTTTCCAAAATCTTTTCCAAATCCACCCTACACCCTGCCATTGAAATTGAAATACTTCAGGTGCTCTTCTATAAACCAATCCCCATGGTTCAATAGTCAGGCTCTACTGTGCACCAACTGTGCACACGTGGAAACAAGAAGAATGGCCTTTTTTTAACTCTGAAAGTTCTCTACGTTGTTGAAATAGCTACTGCAGGGACCCTCAACTCCAAAACTTCAACATTCACTCTCCTGCTAAATTATTCAGGTGATGAATTATTAACTGCAGAATTAGCATTTGGATTGCCAGGCCGAAAGATGCCTTTTGAGACCAACTCTTTTCAAACACAATACCGAGTTGTGGTGGGTGAGGTGTCATACCTGTTAACTACATATCCATTGCCAAACAAGCAGCCACCGAGTTTCTAACTCAGCCATTCAGAGTGCTTTATAAAATGGTAATTAGCTTGACACATTGCATTCAGCATGCTATATAACATGCTAATTAGCTTCATGATGACACATCGCATCAAACCTTACTGTAATTAGAGTCTGATGACATGTAGTTCTGACGAGAGGGACAAAGAATATGTGAGAGTTGTGTGCTGTGAAGGTGGAAGCCCATCACACACTTCAAAGGCCTGTTCAACAACTGGCCTCTGTGGAAATATCTGCCTGTGAATACACAAATCCCAGAGAGAAACATATGGTGCTTCGGTGATCCACTACCAGGGAGGTAGCTAGGAGGGTCAACGAAAATAAAACCAGCTTTAAACTTCTGAAGCAAGAAGATGTGTACAAATGATCAAAGGATATTATTCTAGCGGGAACTGAACCCATACATTTATGGCTACTGCATGCATCCTAAGCCACAACACTACCTCTACCGGTCATAGGACTTGAATAATTGGGTGGATTCAGCAGTCACATCTCAGAGACTGTATGTCTTTCCTTTTTTCAGTGATGAAACTGTATACAAGTTTAACATGGTGACATTTGCATTTAATGGTCCTTTCTCTCCTCGGTGAAGTGTCCAAGCTACAGGTGTATGAATTTTTGGTAACACTTTATAATAACTACACACAATTCATAATTTATTAAGCATGTGTAACCAATTAGTGAATAGTTTGTTCATCATTTGTAAACTATTGTTCCTATATTCATTCTCATTAGTAAAGCATTTGTACACACAGTTGGTTTGTCAGCCTATATCTAAAATATGTTTATACATTATTTGTAATACTTAATAAATTATTCTTACGGCCCAGGCTCGTGTGGGCAGCAAACAAAAATGTGTTAATTAAGTAATATTTGTATAATTTAACAGTTGGGACACATTCATAAATGATAAGTTAGGGTTAATGATATTTTGTGAACTTATCTAAAGTGAGGATTTTCGGTAACACTTTACTTGACGGGTGAGTTCATAACACATTCATAGCAGCTGTCATAAACTGCACATAAAGCATTCAAGACTGTTTCATGAGACATGACTCAACATTCATACCAAACCTTTCATGAATGTGAAAGACAGAACGACGAGAACTTGTCAAAATAAAAGTCCAAAGTCGCAAAGCAGCATTGCCGTTTTTGGTCCAAACCTCTTATCTGATCATATCACATCTAAGTCAATGGGCTACTCCAGAGCCAAAAAGACAGAACATGGTCAAGCAAATAATTTTTGTTTCATAAAAATGAATTTGTTTTATGATGTAACCTTTGCAGATGATTATTATCTTTTGCTACTGGGAATGTCCAACCATTCCAGGATACACAAATACGGGTCAGCTGAATGTAGGCTAGTTTACCTCCCAGTGTTAAACTCAGTTATTACGAATACTTCACAACTTGTATAGTAAAGTGACATTCAATGTAGACTTCATAAGATATTCATGAAATATTTACAAAGGCTAGAGAGATTAAATTAATGGTACCCAGGTTACACAAATACAATGTTGGACTTTTATTTTGACAAGTTGTCGTCATTCTGTCTTCCACATTCATGAAAGGTTTGGTATGAATGTTGAGTCATGTCTCATGAAACAGTTATGAATGTTTTATGTGCAGTTTATGACAGCTGCTATGAATGTGTTATGGACTGACCGGTCAAGTAAAGTGTTGCCGAATTTTCTATGTCTTGCAGGGCATTGCAATACATTGTGTGTAGTTATTATAAAGTGTTACCGATTTTTTTTTTTTCCGAAATATTAAATAATCATCCCCTGTCTCCTGTGTATACTTGTGCATATGTGTGTGTGTGTGTGTGTGTGTGTTTGTGTGTGTGTTCATATAGAACATTCTCACCTAAGGCCTCCTCTGGTAAGTCCATTTGCATGAGTGCATGCACTTCACTTTGTGTGATGTGATTTCACTTTTACACTTTTACAAGAGAGGGAGAGAGAGTGTGTGTGTGTGTGTGTGTGTGAGAGAGAGAGAGAGATTGAGAGAGAGAGATATATACAGAGAGAGCTGAAAGAAGCTGTCTGTTGGGACTTACATGCACAACACGATGCATTAATAATGCAGGTGCTAATTTCTAATTCTAATTCTTTGCTTAAAGGCGCAGATTGTCTTTTGAGGCCTAAAGGACAAAGTGTGACTTGTTCCTCTCAATCTCTCTCCCTTCTCAAAGACACACACACACAGATACTCTCTCTCTCTCTCTCTCTCACACACACACACACACACACACACACCCACACACACATACACACCTTAGGGAACTCATAGAGACCTGATCTTTAGCAAGGATATGTATATACTGTGAAATATTCATCAGGACACTTGTAAAGGCATTCTCTATTGTCTGCGGACTCTGTCTCCTTTGCGCTCCATCATGAAAAACATGAACTTTTTTTGTCTGTGTGTTTGTGTGGAAATTAGTCTCCAGGGTCACACTGAATGGGAATCTGAGCTCCATGTGAAGGAAGAGAAGACCACACACACACACTCATACAAAACTATCACCAGGCGCTCTCCTGGAGCTGCCTCAAACACATCTGCATTGTCGCAGTGCTACGGCTACAGAACATACTTACTTATCAGGTGATTTATTTAAAGCAATTCATATGACAGTAAGTAGTTTATCGAGAATTAATTGCATTCACCTGTTTTTCAGCTTCCATTTTAGTTCTGATGAGGTATCAATCTGCACTGATTTAAGTTCAAATCCTGACATCACAGAATGTCATTACTGTGGCCTTGATGGAGAAGGCCTTGTTCTGAGTGGCTAGCAGGGTGACAATGATGATGTACACATTCACTAGACCATAAAGAAGCACATTGTGTAGGATGCCACAAAGACATCTGGCAGATAACCTAGTTAGGCAAACACATGCTAATGAATACCCCCTAATACACTCATGAATAAAAGCGCAAAATAATGCCTCCCTTGCTGGTAGAGTTTTGCCTCACAACCACACATGCACTAAACCAGGGGGCCCCAGGGGGGGGAATGCACATATTGAGGAGAGGCTATTCCACTATTCACCTGGGTCCTAATATTCCCAGAGAGCCACAGAGCTATTAGTCTCCTTTAAAACAAATTGCACCTCAGTTATTCACTCAAAGACTAATTTTGGAAACAGAGCTGGAGAGAGAGAGAGAAAGAGAGAGTGAGAGAGAGACAGGGGCGAGCCAGGACCCAAGGTTTGATCATGCTTCACCATCGTAATGATGATGTCTGGATTCGCTTGTTTGTTTCAGATTGCTGTGTAAATATCGTACTGTTTCACAGGGATAAATATGGAGATGGATTGTCTATTTGTGCACTTTTGTGGAAGGGAGTGGGGTCTATACAAACCAAATGGATTTCATTACACTGAGAAAAGAAAGCATTTCCGTTATTTAAAGGCTGGTAGGGACTCAAGCGCTAACACACATAAAGTTCTCATCAGATTTGCCACAGTTGTGCAGGGAAACTGCTCTGTAAAAGTGTACATGGGGCTCTCCCCAGATAGCAATTTCCTTTGGGCCGGATCCGCATAAAAGCCTTTAGATTCGCCTGTAGCGGACATACTGTATCTGGCTGTGGGACAGATCTGCTCCTGATAGAGGTTTCAGCTCTGCTAGTAATGCTGTTTTATCACCGGTTTACAGATTGCAGGTCCGATTTCCGCAACTCAACTGGAAGTCAGGAAATGCGTTTAAAATACAAAACACTGATTTGGCCCAAACCTGTGATACGGATATGAGCCGAAGGACCATTTTTTCACAGCAGACCCAGGTGGTAATGATATTAATTAAGGTGCGGATTCTGCTAAATTGACTGTCCTTTCCCTACTTCATTGTCAACTGGCTGCTAAAGAAAAAAAAGGTATTTTGGAATGGCACAAATTTAGAAGCCATGGGGGTGCACTATATGTTCCCTTGGCCACTTCATTTCTACAGTAAGGCTGGAAAAGAAGATATAGTTGGCTCAATATTGATCATATGCTCGTTTCATTATTTTTTATTATTACCTAGCAGTGGTAAAAGTAGTCAATTGCTGTTTGTGTCAGATCAAACAGTGCTATGAGACAACCCCATATTCTTGCCACGCATGCAGAAGTCCAAGCAGTAACGTTAATCAAGGATCTTTGGTTTGCGCACTATCAATCTTTTGACATGATTTAGCCTGGAGTTGGACTAGGACACAGCTCAACTTTTCAAGGTAGGCTGTCTGCTTTTTATCTCTGTTGGTTTATTCAGAGACAACAACAAGCAGCCGAGCGATTGATAACTTTAGGCCTACTGTAAGTTTATACTATTATTTTCCAGCAATATAGGCTACTAGCTTAGCTTGAGCAAAATAACTCACAATAATTAGCCTATTTTGGAAAAAACAGTGATAACGCTGACAGGATCACTGATGATAAAAAACGAGTGTAATTGTGACTTAGCCTATTTTCAAAAAGGAATAAATGGCTAATGTTTATTTTGTGTTGTTTCAGATGACTGGAAGACAGCCTGAATATCGATGGGAACAGTGTAACACGACATAAAGGAGAATTCCGGTGTGATTTTGACCTAAAGTGTTTTGAAACATGATACCGAGTGTGAACGTATGTCTCATAGCCCATCTCGGCTTGTCCCCTGCACTCCGAAATCTGGCGCTAGTTAGCAGATGCTACCAACAAGGCGGTCAATGGTGGTGCCTCGGCATCGGCATAGCCATGCAAATAAATCACTGTTTTACACCATTTACGAGGCTCAATGTATCTCCACACTTCATTGGTAGACTTCCAAGGGCCCTGACATTTAAAACGAGACATTGAGAACTTTGAAAAAGCACTGGTAGTTTACTTACAAGACGATTTATACAGAGAGTATCTTCTCGAAGTTTAGCGTTTGCAGCCATCTTGAATTTAGTCACGATAAGTCGAGCGACGAGTAAGAATGAACAGGTATGATAAGGGATCAGATTCCAAAAATAATTCCGTGGAAATGCATGGATTCCAGTTGCTGCTACTGGAAGAAACTGTAATCCATGCATTTCCACAGAATTATTTTTGTCAGGCCTTTTTTGAATTTTGAATTTGATCACATCCTGGGGTGCAGCGTATAAACTTTATCTTCATCTAACTCCTTGAGGTATCTTGTAAGGTGGTTCTCTACCTTCCTTTGCTTTGGTGTCATCATTAGAGGGAACCGAAGGAGTCCTTGTACTTTCTAAGGAATAGCCTATATGCCAACGCTAGTGCCGACGTACTTCCGTTTACAACTAAGCCACCGTTGCCATTTCCGGAATGCTATCCCTACCGCTGTTGACAAGCTTGGTGCTGAGGTAAATAGATGATGAAGAAAACATTTAAATATCAACGATCTATGGGCTCAACGTCTGAACACTGTTGTGTGCCGATGTGTCAGGCCTCTGCTAATACTTAGTTTCCACACTTTCCCCACGGATGAAGAATTAAGACGCAAGTGGGTTGTCGCCATTCGTAGGGACAACTTCACGATAACGCCTCACACCCGGGTGTGTAGCCGGCAAAGAAGATCTTCGTGAACCAGCGTCGGAGAAAGGACGACGATTGTTGAAAAAGGGATCTATCCCAGCTTTGTTTCAATGGAATAACTTCTCCCTCCCACCTGTAAGAACAAGTGTTTGGGAGAGGAGAGATAGACCGCTGCCGCTGGACGATCACGCCCCCGAACAAGATGAAGCCATGGAGGAAGATTCCGGTGATCCTGATCCTGCCTCCGCAGTCGCCGCCGAAAATACAGCTCTACGAGAGGAGGTTCGCCTGCTTAGGGAACAGGTTGAAAGCCTTACGATGAAGCAGAGGTTTGGGATCCATCGCTTTGCTGCTTCAGACAAGGACATCCGGTTCTTCACAAGGTAAGATGACTAGCCTAGTCAGTTTCGAAAAAGATGCATGGGCAGCAAATAAATTATTTTCTCAGAGTATTAGCCTAGTTATTTTAATTGGTGATACTGTCTAAATGCAGTATCAGCAGTGTTGAATTAAAGTGATTGCTGTTTATTCTGCTATATAGTTAATTGTGAAAATCATTTACACATATTCAATCAAATATCTGTATCTCATTTTTTAAGGTTTGCCTCATACACGTTGCTGATGCGGTTCTGGGCCCTGATTGAACCTGCGGTGCCATCCATGGTCAGTGTGAGGCAGGCTCAGAGAGGAAATCTCACTGAGTCGAAGTCTGCAACCCATTCCCTCCAGCCCATTGATGAGTGCTTCATGTTTTTGAACTATCTCGCCCTGGGCTCCAAACAACGGGACCTCGCTGACCGGTACAATGTCCATCAGTCCACGGTCAGTCGCATTATAGCATCATGGAGTAATTTCCTTTACACGGTACTCGGTTCAGCCAGGATCTGGATACCACAGGAGCAGATAGGTGAATATTTGCCTGAGGATTTCAAGGACTACCCTGACACCACTGTAATCCTTGACTGCACCGAGCTTAAGTGTCAGTGCCCATCCTCCCCTCTCCTCCAGAGTGAGGTTTTTTCCACCTACAAATCCCACTGCACACTCAAAGGTCTAATTCACCTTTGGCTAAGCCACACCCTAGAATGTAGATTGACCAATCACAGCGCAGCCAACAACGAGCTCCCATAGAGGTCCGACACTTTTTCACATCGCTCCATTGACTTTAACGCAGGCGTCTCATATTTTCGGTCTCGGCAGGTATTTTGATCAAAAATATGGTTAAACGTTGTGCCTGGGGCATTTGTAATACAGATACGCGTTTCCCAGAAAGGTTGGAGGGGGGTGTCCGTTTTTTCCCCTTCCCAAGTCAAATCCTGACAAGTGTCGTCTTTGGATTAAACTGTGTGGACGTCCTCACAGTCAGCTAAACCCCTCGAGGATCAACAAGCACACTTTTGTGTGCTCTAAGGTAAATTTTGCTTTTAATCTTACTGTGAAGTTATATGATATACTAGTTAGACAATTTTATGCTGTGTTAGGTTATGATTTCGGTTCTCTAACCTAATTATTGAAGAATCAATGTGCTAGCAAGCAAGCAAGTTTAGGGATAGCTTAGCTATCACGTAAATCAGGATTGTTTTCTTTGACTAGCGGCTGGATGTTAGCAGCTAGCTAACTTCGTTATTAAAGTTACAAACACCTAACGTTAATGTTATAGATACGCTGTGGTAGTTTTTAAGGTGACTACCGCCACCGTGTTGCCACAGTCCAACAATATTTTACATCACTATTTCAGCATTTTGTTAATGGAGAACCAAGTCCCGAATCCCCAAATCCAGTCCCTGCTATTCCTGGTGGAGGAAGTGCAGTCAAAAGTCGAAGACTGCCAACTAAGAGGTAAGAGGTATATTTATATAATTCAATCACAGAAAAAATATTACAGCCACAACACAGTATCAGAATAATATCAAACACTTTAATCGATTTTACATATGTATTTATTTGTATGTATCTATCTATTTACAGAGGCATCTCCACAGTATCAGGCTCATCAGTGCAGGACACCACATCAGAGGAGTTGTCCATCGTCATTGAAACAGGTAGGCTACAGTTCATGTGACTGTTGTGGACTGTCATTGCACATTGTAGGGAGAAAGTGCTCAAAAAAGTACCAGTCAAGTTTATCTTTTATTTTCCTCCACATCTCGGGATCAAAACAAATTCGCTCCAGGTGATAGTCACTTTCACATGACACAAAAAGTTCACACCATGGCATCCCAGTTATCCCCAATTGTCCCATGATTTGGAAGTAATATTCGTGTGTACGATTGAGCCTGTAGGTGTCATCGCTACCCTTTTTAAGGTACTGGCAATCGGTGTAGCTGATTTTCATTGGACATTTAATTTCGAGTAGTCCATAGGTCTCACTCTCATCACTCTGAACCCTTCTGTCAGGGGATGTACCCAAATAGGGGGCGTTAGGGTTGATGACAAACCCACACACTTGCACATCATTACCAGTGATGACCGCATACTGGGCTGCAGCGGCTGGCTCAAGCTCCAGGCCTCTCTTCATGGCTTTTGTCATGATGCTCTTCTTCTTCCTCTGCATGATGATGGCAAGTTGTTCAAAGTCAGCTCTTCTAGAGAATATTCTTTTGAAGGACGATGAGGTTAGGCGGATAGAGCGGACATGATGCCAGATGTTGTTGCTACTCTGCTGTCTGGTGTTTTTCTCAAGTGCCTCTGCCTCAGCCTTTGAGACTACTATGGTACTGAACCTTTCCATCTGCACTTCATTAAGGACAGTACAGAAAGAGCCTGGCTGTGGTGGCAAAGGGAATGCTGGGAAGTCACTGGAGTTTGATTGGGAGGATGCTTGTGAAGTGTTGTCCAATAGTGGGAGCTGTATGCATTGAAGGGGGAAAAAAACATTTATTATTTACATTATGTTTCTTGTTTTTTTTTATTTTTTTTTACTAGGCCTCATTTTATTAATGTCATTGTTGTGTTTTTACACAGAAAACCAGATTCACACAGCAGACCAGATTCCCACAGACCAGATTCACACAGAGGATCCACACCAGGATCGCACAGAGGACCAAGAAGAAATAAATCAATTAAAGAGGCAAGTTGCCGATAAAGAAAAAGAAAATGCCTTGCTGAGGGAAGAGATTCAAACTCACTCATCTCACTCACTCACCCACACCACACCCACTCAAGTTCATTACCAACTCACACCGGAGACTATATCTAACTGCAATGTGCCTGAGTACTTTAAGTACAGCACAGGTTTTAGTTATGATGAGTTCAACAAGCTGTGTGCTTTTTTTAGGATACCCAGTACTGCAACAGATACACAAACACTTAGCCCTGTGACATACCACAGAGTAGATCAGCAAATCAACCTCATGCCTTTAAGACAACAGTTCCTACTTGTGCTTATGAAGCTGAGGCAAAACTTTGATCTGAAAGAGCTGGCCTTCAAATTTCAAATTCCAGAACGAACTGTTAGCACTTTATTCAATTCATGGATTGATTTCATGTATGGTAGGCTAGGCAACATGTCTATTTGGCCACACAGGGACACAATAACACAAAACATGCCTGACACCTACAGAGCAGAGTTCCCAACAACATTTGCTATTCTTGATGGTACAGAGATTAAGACAGAAAAACCAACATCACTGTTACTTCAAAGTCAGACTTACTCAAACTACAAATCTGCCAACACACTTAAATGTCTTATTGCCTGTGATCCTCGTGGTGCCATTATCTTTGTATCCACACTTTACACAGGATCAATCTCAGACCAAGAGCTATTTAGACAATGTGGGATCAAAGATTTACTGAAAGGTCTGCTTCAGTGTGGCTATCTTAAGGCAGGTGATGGGCTCATGGTGGATAAGGGTTTTCTTATTGAGAAGGATGTAAAGGAGCTTGGGCTTAATTTGAACATTCCCCCCTTTGCCAAATCAAATAGTCAGATGCCAGCTACAGACGTTGAGATGACAAAGAAAATAGCCAAACACCGAGTACATGTAGAAAGAGCCATAGCCAAAGTGAAGAAATTTAAAATGGTTTCTGGACGGATCCCTAATGTCAGACTTGGAAACATAAATCAGATATGGTTTGTGGTCTGTATGCTGTCCAATTTCCAGCCGAACATTATAAAAGCATAGGATACAGCACAATGATCTGTCTACACACAGTTAAGCTCCTGAATTTGAATGTTTTTTTTTAACATGATAAATCAATTATTGTGTTGTTATTGAAAATTAAATCAAATGTATGTTGGCTATGTGACTGTAATAAAATGTCTTCCTGCAAATGATAAGAAATTAGTCATTATCTTTAACAGTTTTACATAATCTGCTTTACCTGGTAGCTCAAGCCACTTCCAAGAGGGTACTTCTCCTGACCTATCACTACATCTATCGGGGGTTTGCTTGCTATGTAGCTCATAGGTGTCCCTGTCAGCTGTTTCAATAACAACAAATCCTGATCTGTTACCTCAGAGATGGCCCTGTGAGATGGAAAAGTCACACATTTCTACGTATGTCAAGTAATCTGAAATGCAAAATACATTTCTGCGTATGTCATGTGCTCTCAAACACATAGGCTACATACAATTAAGTTGCTTATGGTGGAGGGACACAATGGGATAGCCAGCCTACATGGTGTTAAAAATAAACATAGCTGTGACTCACCTGTCATTGCGGTATTGGCAGAAGATGGGTCTCCGTTTTCGCTCTGTCTTGGCCCTGGCCACAACGACTGCTGTCACAGGCTGTGGTGCTACTTTAGCACCTCTTGGCTTATGCCATTGTTGGGGTAAGCTTGTGGAGGACTGAACTGGCACAGCGTTTATGTGTTGTGCCTTGCAGAGATCCAGGGTATGGATAAGCCCAATGATGTGCGCGCAAAACCCTGTGGAGCTAACCATAACATCACCTTAAGTTACAGTTGAATAGTCTACCGGTTGTTGATACGCTAGCACATGCTGAATAAATACAACGTATACGTGCGTAACGTTAGTCCGTTTGCTTCGTAATAACGATTTTAGAAGTGAATAGAGACGTACCCAGCTTTGCATGAACAGTGTTGCTCCTTGATATTGTCAGTCCCAGCCTCCGTCTCGATTAGTAGGATATGCGGTGGTTCATTTTTTGACTGTGACCGGTATGCTTTTGCCTCTATTTGGATGCCTTGTTCTTTGCGTTTCACCTGTATGTCCTGAATATAGCCTTCGAACGCATATTGCAGACCTTTTTGTCTACTCCTATCGGACACTTTATTTGCTGCTTTATAAAACTTTGACAAAAGTTCAGCAGGAAGAGCTGTCACAGCATAAGCCATGTTGTTGATAGTCTTACGATAACCAGTCAGAAAACTAGAGCCCAGAAGTTGTCGGACGTAGCAACAGTAACTAAGGGGGGCGGGGCTTAGCCAAAGGTGAATTGGGATTGCTCCACATGGAGCAGTGACCTTTGTTTCCTCTCTCTATGCCGGCTCCATAAGCGATAAGCAGATCACAAAGGAATCTGGTATCATCAACCTCTTAAAACCTGACATGGCTGTCATGGTAGATCGTGGTTTTCTGATCGAAGACATTGTACCCTGTAAGATTTACAGGCCAGCATTCCTCGCTGGGCGGTCTCAAATGTCTGCTGCTGAAGTTAGGGAGACCCAGGCCATAGCTCGTCTTAGGGTGCATGTGGAGCGACTCATTCGGCGAGTGAAAGAGCACAAATTTTTTGACACTGAAATCCCTCTACGGCTTTTTGGGAGCATCAACCAACTCTATACTGTTGCGTGTCTCCTCACCAATTATGAAAATGGGCCTCTTGTCAAAGCATGGGTTAAGAAGCCTGAAGCCTGAGCCATGGGTAGGAAAAACAGCTAAAGCTGAAGCTTTTTATCCTTTTACTTTACCAGGGAAAACAAGCATGTTGGTTGTTAAATAAATCTATTAGTATTATTACTGTCTAAAACTGTGTCCCTTTGTTTACTTTAATGCACCAATTTCATGTCTTACCATTAAGTATATCTGACCTTCTGCAACAGTAGCAAAAATACCATCATACCAAATTATTTAAAGCCATCTTTTTAATAGTCAGCCATTTGTTATTTAACTCATGTTCATGTGTTTAAATATTACCATTAAATTTAAAAAATGCATAACATGCACTACATATAACATGCACTACACTACACTACACAAGAAAGTGCTGAGGTAAACATAGAAAAAAAAGTAATCAACCCTCTCTTTGATGATGTCAGTGATTTCACGGTCACGAGGAATCCTTTCTACAAGCATGTCCTCCTGTGTGTACACAACAAAATCACACCACTCACATCCAGAAATCAGCATCTGGCCCTGTATCTGCCAGAAGTAAGGATGGGTTTTCTTCAAAGTTGGTGTTCCGTCACGGACTGCAATGTATGGACAGTCCACATAACTTGCTACGTTTGGGCACTTAACTTCAACAAGTCCAAAGACAGACTGGCTCTTGGGGTCATAGACCATCCCATCAGGGGACGAGCCCATCCATGGGGCATCAGGATGGATAAGGAACCCACACTGATAGTGGTTTACTTCTCTTACTCTGCAGTATTCCTCTATCGCTGTGGATTCCATTTCTAGCCCCCTCCTCATGTCGGCTGTCTGGTGGGCGAGACTTTAATAATTAATTCAACTAACCCCATGTCCCTATGATTGACTTTCCCTATTCTCTTGAGTACCCCATAAAAAGATGTTGGACAACAGTTTTTGTAAACTCATGTGAACATACTTAGGTGTAACATGCACAATTTCATCCAGAATCACTAACTGCACTTATAACAGTCTTGAACACAGTTTGAGAACTGTTTTGAACTGAAATGAACTGTAATTAACCTAGGCTGGGAATTTATAAGAAGAAATGAGAAAAGAAATGAGAAAAGTGAGACACTATACAAGTGCAACTTATGTGTAGTAGGCCTAGTCAATAGCCTACATTATTATGCATAAGTTAAAGAGTCCAATTTCATGATTACGCTCACTGTACTCATTTACTTAAAGAGTGAAGTAGGAGCAAAGAAAGTAAAGAAGTAAGAGAACTCTGAACCAAAATCTAGTTTCTGTGAGATTTACTTTCTTCCTTTTTTCCCCAATACTGGGTCAGATCACATGGAACAAATGTGACAATACACATTATGAGAAATATAGCCTGTAATTGTTAGATAGCCTAGTTGAGCATTTTTTTAGCCATCATTTAATTAAAAGCAATGCCACAGAAACTTGATTTGAGTAACTCATTTGTCATGAACCTGATCTGAACCTGCGTGAACACTTGGACTGTGAGACTTTTTCCGTTTCTCCATACTTCTGAAGCACTCAGACCTAACCGTAATCTCTCCTGCCGGACTCTTGTTTGAAACTGAGATTAACACCGGGGTTAATATTAATATATTGTACACAAATAACTCACAAAATACATTAAACATAAGCACTGCTGTTACCGTTAGCCTATCGGTAGTTGCTAAGTTAATGTAGGAAAACAGACATGCTAAGGGCTAATAACAACATTGTAAACTTACCTTCGTAGTTGTTTATGTAGTTCGTCACATACAGTTTAAAACCCTTGTTCTTCATCGCCGCCGATGTTGAAGAGTTAAGAGCTATAATACGACTCACGTCGTTCAAATTCATCCTAGGTAAGTCCTGAAGTGACCGGGTGAAAAACACTGCCATATTGTCGGCTTCAGTGAACGCAGAACGCTAACACACCGGAAGTAGAGGAGCGGGTTTAGCAGTAGAGCGGAAGGTCGTGTCATATAGGCTATTGGATTAAGGTTGCCGTACATCTTGAAAAGCCAATTATGGTTAAGGGTGATATTTAGCTGTATCACCTCCCCTATGGTTAGTGCTGTACTTATGGCTGTGTCCTCTCACCGTTAATAAATGGTCAGTAGTGGGAACTACTGTTCTCTTCATGTTTTCCTTTTAAAAGTTTCTTATAAGAAGGAGATATCAATTATATTAGAGATATCAACAAGCCAGCTGGAACCTGCCGCTCTCTCTCCCTCTCGTGAGTGCAGACGTTCAAGTTAGATCTGCTGCAAAGGAGATAACTAAGAGTAGGCCTATCATCTCTATTTAACATGATGTTAGCATTGACATTGTAAACGTTCTCTAAGGAGAGTAAAAATCAGTTTGCAGTAAAGCTAACCAACGTCGTCTCTATCACCATTGTAAATTGGCGCCCTCGTCTTCATATGGCATATAAAAAGTGTTTGTATTGCATTTTTTAGCTGACAGAAACATTAGCCGTAGCATAGCAGGAAACAGCTCCTGCCGAACATCCAGTGGGTTTTTACTGCTCACGTGACCCAGATAGCAAACATACACTGGGACGGAACTGGGCCACACCTACTACAACGTCCGGCACGGATCTGCATAATGGACCTGATCCAGCCAAAAAAGGACTCATATGGATGTGTTCTATAACTTGTTGACTGCTATGAGAGCCTCCCAGACTTTCATTCTGAATGCAATGCAATATGTTTGACAGCAACATCTCAATAATGACCATGGTAGCTCCTGCTCAACTGTGTATCTTCTCACATACATTGACTGCCTGCGTCCACAGGCACTATTACTTTAACACAAATCCCATCTAGCCAACTGCTCCAGCGTCCTCTTAATGGACGAGGGCGAGAGGCAAAGACCTTCCCGACGCGCAGCGGAGAGGAGCTGCCTCCGGCCCAAGTCCATTAATTCTGTATAACAGGACACCGCGACGGCCGTTATCCCGCTTTTCACCTAGTTGCCACTATAGACAATAGTCATGCCTTTAACACGCAAAAGAAACAAGCGGTTCCGTTTAAAAAGAAGCCGACATGTACAACTTTCTTTAGCTCTATTAACAGCGATCGCATGGACAGTTAGCTTGTTTACAATGAGCTAAATGCTTGATTCCATTGTTGCAAAGCCTGCTTTCCAGCTCAACCGTCGTCCTACTATGGTTGTTATAGTTACCATTCAACAGCATTGAAATGGAATGGTGATTAAACTTTTGTTTACCAAATCTACTTCATAGGTAGCCTGGAAAATCCAGACCCTGTTAATCTAGAGAGCTCTGGATTTCCAGGGTACTTCATAGGTGTCCTGTTATTCAGAATTAATAGCCACCCCGCCAGCCAATCAGAAAAGAGTATTTCTTCTCTCCGGGTGATAAATGCTAATAATATGCTGCTTTGCAATTGTTGGACTTTTATTTTGACAAGTTGTCATCGTTCTGTCTTCCACATTCATGAAAGATTTGGTATGAATGTTGAGTCATGTCTCATGAAACAGTCATGAATGCTTTATGTGCAGTTTATGACTGCTATGAATGTGTTATGAACTCACCCGTCAAGTAAAGTGTTACCGATTGGGCACTCATTTTACCACAGTGTGTAATTGTTTTACTAAATTGTGTGTTTGTTTTAGTAAATAATGTACTCATTATTCCACATTGAGTGCTTGTTTTACTAAATTAAAACAAAAGCACTACTTAGTAAAAATGAGTGCACAACTTATTAAAATAAGCACAAGTTCTCTTGACACACCAAAACAAATATCTGCCAATGGGACCTCCTGGGCTCCATACTAATATATTTACAAGGTAGTTCATTTGGAGAAGAACATTTATAAAATGGCATCTGCTATCTAGGATACTGTACATGCAAGTTAACACACACACACACACACACACACACAGTAATCAAAAATGATATTATGCTGTTTAGTAAGGCTTGCACATGAAGACAAAACATTTAAATTAATTCAACACACAAAAAGTCCATAGGTTATTCATGTCAAAGCATAAACCATTTAAATCAATGCAAAACCATTGCAAACAATGCAATGAGCAAATCCCTATTATCACACATATGTCATATGAAAAGACAATACAAGACTAAATAAGAAACATGAAATTCTCCCACTTCGGAGTCAACCGTCAGAGATCTAA
This sequence comes from Alosa pseudoharengus, assembly GCF_046254945.1. Classification (NCBI taxonomy): domain Eukaryota; kingdom Metazoa; phylum Chordata; class Actinopteri; order Clupeiformes; family Clupeidae; genus Alosa; species Alosa pseudoharengus. Next base: position 10,797,925 of record NW_027468650.1, on the reverse strand, counting down.
TTCTACAACAGATGTTTGCCATTTCCCCCTTCTGGCTTCTCATGCAATTCTGATAATTTGATCAGGCTGCCATGCAGTCATCTGCCCACATAGTCATTTGTGTAACAACCTACGCATATGGGTGGGCCCAGGTGATTACAGCCAAACTGGAAGGGAAAGCGCAGGCATATGCACACAGGTCTACGTGGGCGAACTCAGGTGCGCTCAGACGGATTGAGGGACCTGCAGTGAAATCAGACTTCAGTTGGCACCTCTGAGGACACGGCTTGACCACAACCAAGCCAGCATGCTTATTGAAAAAAAATGTTGACGTGTTCAATACTTATTTCCCCCTCGCTGTATATACTTTAGACTGTGCCGTGTTTCAAAATACACTTTTTTATGGAATATGCATGAAGTAGCAAGAGTTGAGGTAGTGACCTTGACATGAGAAGTTGTTGTAGTTTAACAAATAACGTGGCGTAACAGCACAACATCTGTAATGGAATTAGCGCTGATGAATTATTGATGATCATATACCAATGGCTGTCCATATCTATCAGTATGGGTGGGGCAGTTAACAGGATTGTGGGTGTTCTTCTATGCTAGTTAATAATATATCCAGCATGCCCTGCAGTAAGAGTCACAGGAAGGGGACTCATAGTCATGCCAGTGCCAGTGTATTCACATAGTTCTGCTATGATCCCATAAGGACCCATAATCTATTCTGAGACTAGAGAATCAAGGAGTTCCTGGTGTCCTTGAGGTCACCAGCCTCCTCATCCCCAGAGCATATGTGATGAGCATCAGTAAAGCTCAAAAACAACAGCTCTCGTGAAATGAGAAACTGAATTCAGAACAGTCTAATGCAGTCATATAATATTGTCCATGAGTTATAAAACTGAATTATGGAGGAGGAGATGAAAAGAGAATACCCAAATTAACCTTGACTGTCTAAAGGCATCACTGCAGCAAAGGGTTTTGGTTTGAGGAGTTATCAATAAACAAGGATACTGGGACATAAATTCAGACAGTTTTGTACAGTAGTCATAAGGGTCTATCGCATTGTAAGGACTTTTTGCAGTTCCTCGAACCATATATTGAAGAGGTTCATTCAGGAATCAATTAGCTTTCAGAAAACAACTATTTCGTAGCCTACTATATCACAAACTAGATGTACCGCATAGCGGTACAAAATATGACCGCCGCCCAGTCCTGTACATCCATTCCGCGAAAATAAATCATATTAATGAATTTGTCTCCATCTTCTACTCCATCCCCCACTCTTGAAACCTTTGTGTATGCTTGTTTCAAATGTGTGTTTGCACACATTCCGCACACAAAGTTGCCTACTGGCGCTGCAAAGGTGAATAGATTTGTAGCACTTGCCAAAAAATTTGTAGCATTGTTATAAAACCTTTAAAATCTCTAAACAATCACAAGTAGGGCAGTTCATCACAGTCCATCCATTGCAACTGAACTGATGAAAGGTACACCTGTAGGCTACATTGTATTTGGGAAAAGCAGAAGGTAGCAGCATAATTTATTTATTTATTTATTTATTATTAAACAAAACAATCCCTGTCAGTTCCATGCAGTTTTCAACAGCTATCAAGAAGAGAGGTCATGTCATGGATTTTTGTGAATGTTTCTTTTTCTACATATTCATAAGTTTAGTCATCTAGTTCATATGATTTTTTGTCTTTATTGTCAATGCACAGATAAAATACCAGTAGTCTTAAACAAAATGCCGTTTTACCCAGTGGTGCAAATAACTGACATGTCCAAAAGGGCCTTCATGAAATGCGTTGCGAGACTGTTCATACACATTTTAACGGGCCAAGTTGAAGAGCTACTGTCCGTTATTGTTTGTGCAAATAATATGCTGATTTATGTTCCCTTGCATTTTGCAACTACTGTATGAGGTCCATGGTTAGTCTGGCTTTCGCCAGACCAAGCTCAATCTTTTGACGCAATCTTTTGATTTTCACCCAGCCTAGTCCATGGTAGGCACCCGATAGACATATTGTTTAATTTTGCGATTGAGATATCCACGCACTGGCGCCCCCCCCCCCCCTGCGACGTGTTCGCCCCCCGGTTTCAGAGCTATTCTAAATGCAAAAATGCATAGAGGGACAAAACCGTGGCTGTTAACAAACTATAAGCTATATAAGGTAGGCCCTATGCTAGGCCTACTGTATTACACAACACAAATTGTCACTAGGCTATGCTGGCGACCCAAAGAAAATCTCCTTTGGGAACCAATGGCTTACAGTATCAAGCGGACTTAAGCTGCCACCTCTTGGCGAAAAGTTAATAGTTTTGCATATCAGTAGTAGGCTTATACATTCATGTAGCTGTGTGAATCACGGAAAGGGTGAATGAAGTGGACACTTCTAAATGGAACCCAACCCACTGTACAGTAGCTCAAGGTCTGTGGCTAAAGCAGCCATAATTAAAGCGTTATCATTGTTTAGATACTTCACACACACATGTTTTTTAATCGCATAGACTACAACTACCAAGCTGGAATCAAAGCACATCGACTCCCCTCTCACACCCTAAACACGCACTTCGAACAAACAAAAAGCGCCTCAGTCTCACGGTATAGCCATAGGCAAAACTGTGGGGCCGTTTATACGAGAATGATTGCGAAGGAAGACGACAAAATATTTTATCATAAGTGCCTTTCGTTTACACGGCGACCCCGCCATCAGGGCTTGAAGACGCAAAAATCTGAAGACTCCTTCCAGAGTGTAGAGTTTTGAAGACGACCCGGGTTGCGTCTCCGTCTAAACGGCTAAACCAAAGATCCTTGATTACCTCTCTGGCTAAACTGTCAAATTAGAATGTCTGCACGTGACGTACCGGGGTTCTATCACACCACCACCCAGCGGTCTGGAATGCATATCCAATCGAATATCACATACTCTTGCGTCTTCATATAAACAAAGATTTCCCCCTGAGAATGCTCGTCTAAACGCGAATAAAAAAATGAAGACGAGACGCCACTTCTGCGTCTTCTCTCTTCATCGTCACCGTATAAACGTAGCCTAAATCTGACCAGTGTAACGTTGGTACTAAATCATCCATCGCAAAGAATGATTTTTGTAGCACGTGCAACAAATATGTGTAGGTACAGCCCTGCCCTGAATACATCTCAACGTGCACTCTAAAACATCTGGTTTAAATGTACATTACATTAGGCTGACGCATTTTGGAGATGTAGATCACGGGTGCGTTAATAAATCTACATTGCGGCGAGTTGACACAAATTATTCACTTTGACGAATTTATGTAGTTTCAGTTACTTTACTTTGAGCCATGCTCTTCCTTACTTGAATCACCTTTGAAAATAGAGGATTGAAGCAGCCTATATGGGTGTTTGGTAATGAACGTTGACTCAGATGCTTTTTGAGACTTTGAGCAGAAATGTGCCATGTGTTTAGGATGCATCATAGACAGGTTATCTTTCAGGTAGCCTATATATTTTCCATTAGAATACCATCACGTAGCAGCTAACTCACTTAGCTCCTGTTAGTAGCCTAGGTTATGGTCATAAGCAAATGAGATGACAGTCGAAAGATACAATTAGTGCTGTTATCAATTTGCTTGGTAGCCTATAAACGCATTTATGGTTTTCTACAAATACATCAATAATCAAATCGGCCTCCATCACTTAACCATGCTAACGGTAACATTAACATTATTTTACCTGCTATTGATAGGATTGACGTAGCCTACCTGCAGTAAAAAACAAGCATGTCCGATAAACATTCTCAGATTTATTTTGGCTTCAAGAGGAAATGGGAATTACATGTCATGCAGAAATCATCCTACCCTTATTAGACGTTCTCTGCGGTAAACTACTGTACAGTCTTGTCCTTGTAGGAAGCGTAGTGTCTTTCCAACCCACTTTAGATTAACTTCCAACAAAATTATGTCTCACTGCAATGATGCGCCATCTAGTGGACAAACGACTACGTGACGCCAATACTGGAAATGCAGCCAAATTATTATTATGATGAATATTTGGTGTTCCTTTAATCCTCCTGAATTTGTAATTTTGTATCGGCCGTTCTAATTGCTGATACTGATGGTATACGTGTCTGTGTGTGTGTGTGCTTGTGTATATGTGTGCACCACCATCTACAGGCCAATGAGTTCACAGTCACTAAATATACACATACATTTTTTTAGATCCCCCCCATGGATGAAATTCTACGAAACTTGGCATACCCCCAGAGAATGTCAGGTTAATCATACACATAAAATTTGGTGCAGTTCTGAACATCTTAACTGAAGAGAGGGGCGATTAAAGCAGAATGATATGTGTCCCGGGTATCGTTGACCAAAAATTCAGGAAGTAGATGACGGGGAAAAAAAAAAAAAAAAAACTTTGACAATCCCTATATGACCGCTTCGCTAGCTTCGCTAGCGGCGGTCATAATAAGTTTGCTTGCTGTACCAGTTAACAGAAATAGCTGTTTTCCTGAAACCTGACTCTGAGAACTTTTCATCTGAGAACTTTTCGTCTGACTCCGTTTCTTCTGACAGCGGTTTTCCTGAGACCTGACTCTGATAACTTTTCATCTGAGAACTTTTTGTCTGACTCCCCTTTTTCTCACAGCGGTTTTCCTGAGACCTGACTCCTTTTTATCTGATGTCTGTAACCTGACTCTGATAACTTTTTATCTGAGACCTTTTAGTCTGACTTTGCTTTTCCTGAGACCTGACTCCTTTTCATCTGATGTCTGAGACATGACTGTGTAATTCCGTAAACTTGACAGCGGTTTTCCTGAGACCTGATGCCTTTTCATCTGATGTCTGACAGCTGAGGATGTCCTAAAATGTGCACTGTACTTGGGACATTTATCTTCATCTTGGATTTAGCTCCAAACATAGTCCTCCATCCTTGTGCGTTCTTAAACACACATACACATGTTATAGGTCCAGATGAGCCAGGTTACATCTGCTCTGGTTAATGTATTGATTTTCTGTTCACTTTAGCTTACAGCCTGTAGAGACCCAAAGGAGGAGAATACTATATACCATACCAAGAACACACATTTTTATATTTAGATTGATTAAGTTAAATGTGGTTGAATCCCTGAGGACAAAATTTTTATTTTTATTACAAAGAGCACTTAGAATCCCAACATCAATGTCTCCCTTTGGTCAATGGTGTCCATTTATAAAACGTCAATAGCTGCCCTGCTGGGTAGTTCCCATTATTGACAATGCTCACTGTCTCTTCTCCGTCATCCTCAAGGGGAGAGGAAACCTCTCTCCTAAGGGGGTTCGCCATTACAAACATATGCCATCTGTCTGTGTGTGTGTGTGTGTGTGTTTATCAGTGTGTGTGTGTGTGTGTGTGTGTGTGTGTGTGCACTAATAAATGGCATTCTGCCAGCAGTTTGGGCATTGGGTGCTTTGAAGTGCAGGATTAAGTGATCAGAAGTCCCAGTGCATTCCAGTCAAACACTGGCATTATTCTCATACTGCAGTCACAGTGTGTCAACAATGCCAGAGACGTACAGTATCTCATGACAAATGACAACAACAACAACAACAACAGCAACAGTACAATGCCTATAAAAAAGTATTAGCCCCTCTTGGATATTTCCACTTTTACTGCTTTAATAAATGGAATCTTGATCAATTGAATTTGGCTTTTTTTATAATCATTTACAAAAAACCCCTCTTTAATGTCAAAGTGAAAGCAGATTTCTACTAATGTTAATGCCTTTGAGTCCCTTACGAAAATGAACCATTGTTTTACTATGACAAAATAACCATGTTTTTTTTTTGTGTCATGTTTTTTTTAGGTAACCATGATAACCATGGTTTATCATTATAGTTGTATCATTGTTTCACTGCAATTAAACCCTAGCATTACAATGGTCATTAACCATGGTTTTCTTCAGAAGGTATAAAACATGGTTTTCTTCAGAAGGCATGAACCATGTTTTTTTTTTGGATGCATAAATCATGGCTTTTCACAGAAGGTATAAACTGTGTTTTTCTTCAGAAGGCATAAACCATGGTTTTTCCTAACCATGGTTTCGTTATAATGTATACGGATGACCAAAGACCTTTATGTCTGGGTCAAAGAAAAGGTAATACCATTGTAAATATACAAAACTATGGAGCTATATGCATTGTTGGCTGCACAGGGAATGCTAATGTAAGTCTTCATAATAATTGCCTAGGCTCCAGAGCCATTTGTTGCAAATTAATATCCAATTAATTGCAGAATCACATTGCCAAATGCTCATCTCAATCCAATATGGCGGAAAATGACACTAAAGAAGTAACATGTTTGATTCTAGGGCAAACTTATCAAATCACTAATACACAAATATTCCGTTGACCACACCAGATCACCATTGGGATACACAAAGTTGAACTCACTTCCAATAACAAGGTATGGTCATCACCAGTCCATGATATACTTAAATGAGCAGGAAATGCCCTTCCCAATCAATGGTGTTCTCCCTGGATAGATATCCTACAGGACTGAGGGGCCATTTTCAAACAGCGACAGGCTAGCCGAGGCTCTGCCCCATCTCTAATTGAGTGGAGATGCAAGTTCATGTCTTTGCCATGCAGTCCACGCCAATTAAAAGTTCCCAGTACATCCCCAGAACTTCAACTCAGCCTGCCACTAATGAGTGATATCACAGAAGCACAGATATCACTGTAGAAAGGCTGGTCTAATTTGGCTCATGAAAAATGCAAAACTCACATAAGGGTGCATATCAAAACCATTCATTTGCTTTATCCACCTCCACTATGTTTCAGTTCAGTTCAGTTCTTCAGTTTCTTCAGTTCTTCAAATTAAGTTTACAATGTGTGACAGTAGACTTTAGTGTTGACAAAACTGTTACTTCATCCAATAGCTGGTATCTTGGAAATGTACTGTATCTATTTAGTGGGTGTACATTCACACATTCACTGCAAAAACATATATCTTACCAAGTGTTATAATATTATATTAAGATAAAAAATCTAGTTAGTATTGTTTTTAGTAAAAAGATTTTAATGTCTTTTTTTTAAGTCAAATAAAGAGAGCTCAAAGTAAGTATAATTTTACTAAAAATACTAACTAGTTGTTTTTTTATCTTAAAATCAATCCAATTTCCAACCGGCTGAAAAAGTCCAAGGGCAATGATGACCCGTGTGAAACTGCCAATGCAAGACCAACAAAGTTCTTTCACTGACCAACTCAGAGAATTTACTGGCAGTCTGGAGAGCAGAGCACTGGAAGAACGTGGGCAATGGGCAATCTTCCTCCTGATCAGCAGCTCGGTGGCTTTAGCAAGGACCGTTTGTTGCTTCATGGCTCCCGACGTCGCCATCAGAGCTCCCCACGTCAGCACTCAATCCAGACTGCAGGCACCCAGCGTAAAGTGTGTTGAAACATGATACCGAGTGTGAACGTATGTCTCATAGCTCATCTCGGCTTGTCCCCTGCACTCAGAAATCTGGCGCTAGTTAGCCGATGCTACCAACAGTTTTTCGATGGGGGTGCCTCGGGCATCGGCCTAGCCATGCAAATAAATCACTGTTTTACACCATTTACGAGGCTCAAAGTAGCTCCATGCTCCAGCCTTTCTGTTAACCAGACTTGGTGTTTTGGATATTTTGATGCAGCCACTTGTCAGATTGATAGACACTATTTCCTATTCAATTCAGATTTCCAATGCACCACTGGGAAATAATAATAATCAGATTGGCTAAGGCATAGGGGGTCCAACAGGAGAGATTCGCACAGGTCTGGATTAGTACAGAAAAAATGAAAATAACAAACAATTCAATACAATACATTTGGCATTCAGGTGGAATCAAGTCTACAGGCCCCTACTGCGTTACCCAGAGGAGACAGAGAGATATGAAACCATAAATACAATGAGACAAATCAGATCACACCTCACCTTGTTCTCCTTTAGCACCTCTGCTATCAACACAGCCACTATCCAGTCATGGACCTCGGCCAAGACGAACAAACACTTCCCCTCTTACAGTTATAACACCCTTGCACGAATGAAAACAAAAACATTGGTTTCATACTCTCTCACTGAAGCACAGGAGATGTGATGTGGTGTGTGTGTGTGTGTGTGTGTGTGTGTTTGTATGTGTATGCTTTTGCTGCATGCATGCACCTGTGTGTGTGTGTTTGTATGTGTATGCAGGGGCGTCGGACTGGGGGTAAAACCACTACTGATTATAGGGGGGGGGGGGGGCTAGAAAAGTCTGGAATATATTTTATTTTGCCTATGCAGGGGCCCAGGATCTTGTGCTATGCCCCTGTGTGTATGCATTGTTTCACGCATGCACGTGTGTGTGTGTGTGTGTGTGTGTTGGTTTATGTGGGCAGAAGTCCCTTTCCTGATTATCCCATTGCACATTGCACACACTCAGATAGACATAATTGCAACCCTCTTCCCCCCTACTGGGGCTGGGGTAATAACTGTGTCTCTTTTTAAACAGATGGTGCATTGGTGTGCTAGAAAGCCTCTACCCAAAGACAATTTATTCTCTGCAATATGTTTTTTTTTTTTCTGTTATTTGCTAAACAATTTCCATTGAAAGGGCAAGTCAATTGTTTCATCTATTTGTGTGTGTGTGTGTTTATTATTTAAAAAAAAAAAATACATAGAGAAGAATGAATTGCATTCAAACACTTGGATGCTTTCTTGCAGGAAACTAAATAATAATAATAAAAACTATTTAGTACCAACACTTCACTTTGAATTCCACTATAACCTAGGATTACCCAAAACTAATTCTGCTTATCAGAAATGACAAATCACCAACATGCATTTCATTGTTTCGGGATATTTATTAATCTATATTCATGAGGATTTCTCTAGTTGGCAAAAGGACTTTAAAAATGAATCCTTTCTTTCAGATAGACATAGGGGTAGGTTATTATACTAGAAGACCATACACTGATAAATATTCAGATTTGTATGTCTCCACAAATGATTCCTGTGAATATCAGCATATAACACACATTATGGTAATGCCTCTATGGTGACTGGACAGGCAAATAGGAAAGAGGATGGCTCCAATGAAGACGGATGTCACTGACATTCTACTGTATTTCCTTATCATTTTCATTAAACGTAATTTGATACACGGCTTTTCACAATGAAAGTCGAACGCTCCATTGACTTGAATGGGATTTCCCAAAGTTCTAGTGGTCATTATTTTCGACTAAAGGACCTCTGAAAAAAATAATGACCGGAGTTTGCGCTTCTAATTCAGGTCTATCATTTCACTCCGCAACTACTGGAACTTCATTCAAAAGTGAAAAGCAGGCGGTTGATCAGCTGTGTTCTAAAGAATGTTTGATTCAAGTTCAGCGTGCATTTCCTATGCATCTGCTAAAAAAAAGAGCAAGGGAAGCACAACAGAAATGGTTAATTGAAGAAATAAAGAGGATAGAAAACCGACATAGTAAGACAAATAGTAATGACGACAAAATAGAATTAAAAGAAAAACGTTTTAAATTGGATCAATTACGTATACTAGAAATTGAAAAATTAATGAAGTTCACAGATCAAGAAAATTATGAGGGTGGCCCAAAGTTTCTAAAAACCTTGGCATATAAATTAAAAAAACAAATGGAAAGAGTACATATCACAAAACTAAAAACAAAACATGACAAATTAATTATTGACAAAGAACAGATTGCAGAGGAATTCGCCAATTACTATGAAGATTTATATAGAGAGGAGATAAGTGAAAATACAGAATCAATTCAGAATTATTTGAGTAAGATAGTAATGCCAAAGTTAACAGAAGAGAATAACATGGAATTAATAAAAGACATCACATTAGAGGAAGTAAATAAACAAATTCGAGACATGAAAATAGGAAAAGCTCCAGGTGATGATGGTTATACAAACGAATTCTATAAAGCATTTAAAAATGAATTAACTCCCATACTGGTTGAAGCATATAATCATGCACTACATACAGGAAGATGGGCACAAACTTGGATATCATCTATTATAACTCTTATACACAAAGAGGCGAAGGATGCCACAAGGTGTCCTTCTTATAGGCCCATATCACTACTCAATACAGATCACAAAATAATATCAGCCATATTAGCAAACCGGTTAAAACAAATAATTGCAGATGTAGTTAACATTGATCAGTGTGGATTCATACCGGGAAGACTATTGGGGGATAATATTAGAAGAACCTTAAATATAATTGATTATACTCAAAGGCAAAGTAAGGATATTGGTTTAATTACATTAGATGCAGAAAAGGCATTTGATTTAGTTAGCTGGCCATTTATGTTTGAGGTTCTTAATAAAATAGGTTTAAATAAAACATTTTGTTTATGGTTAAAAGCAATATATAGTAATCCAACCTCTAGAATAAAAACGAATGGTACTTTGTCTAGAAATATTAAAATACAAAGAGGTACTAGGCAAGGAGACCCTCTCTCTCCTCTATTATTTGCAATATATATTGAAGTGCTAGCAGCAACAATAAGACAAAACACAGGTATAAAAGGGATACATATAGGACAAGATGTACATAAATTAGCATTATATGCAGACGATATTATAGTTTATTTAGCAGAACCAGAAGAATCAGTGCCGGAGTTAAAGAAAACAATCCAAGAATACAGTACATTTTCAGGATATAAGGTAAATGAACATAAATGTGAAGCCTTAATAATTGGGAAAGAAATTACACAAGAGGTCAAAGACTGCTATAACTTTAAATATGTGCAGAAGATAAAATATCTGGGTATCTATATAAGTAAGAAACTGAATGATCTGTATGAGAATAACTATGGTGTGCTGGAGCATAAGGTAAGGCAGGATTTGAATAGATGGAGAATAATACCAGAAGGAATGTTTGGAAGGGTGGAAACTATTAAAATGATGGTCCTCCCAAGATTTTTATTTTTGTTTCAGGCATTACCATTGGCACTCTTAGAATCCCAGTTTAAGGTATGGAACAAATTGATTTCTAATTTCATTTGGAATAATAGAAGACATAGAATTAAATTAAATTCTTTAACTCAACAAAGGGAAGAAGGGGGGTTAGGTGTGCCAAATTTACAAAACTACTTTTATGCAACACAAATTCAAATAATAATGATATGGATGAACAAGGAAGTAGAAACTAAGTGGGTTAGAATAGAAAGAGAATTGGCGACTGTATCATTAGGGACTTTACCTTTCCTAGGGAAAAAGACTCAAAATCTTCACACAGGACAAAAGTTTAGCATTTTGAACACAATAAGAACTTGGAAACGAATTTGTAAAAAACTAAAAATAAAGACTGATTATGTATATCTCAGGGAGATGGCGCATGACCCAGACTTCCTACCAAATAGAATGGATCAAATCTTGAACGGTTGGGCTAATAAAGGATTAATATCTTTCTCACAAGTTTTGAACAAACACACGGTGGATACATATGAAAATATAGCTTCAACATACGACTTGGATAAAAAACACTTCTTCAAGTATCTACAGGTCAGAAGTTATGTTAAGGAAAACTTAGCGGAGCAAACAGAAAATGATTTAGTACAATATTTAATTAAGAATAGGAATACAGGTAAGGGGAATCTTTCAAGAATATACAAAATACTCCAAAAACTCACCTTGGTAAAGGTTGAAGTTAAAGAAAAATGGGAAAAAGAGTTGAAAATTGATATCACAATGGAAAACTGGACAGAGTCACTAAAAGGAAATACTGCAATAACACAATCAAAATATTGGAATGAATTTGCGTGGAAATTACAACAGAGATTTTTTATTACACCTGACAAATGCGGGAAATCTCAGCCATTAGGGACTAGTTGTTGGAGAAGCTGTGGAGAGCAAAACGCAAATTATAGCCATATTTTTTTATTATGCCCAGTACTAAAAACATTCTGGAAGGAATTTGATAAAGCGATAACACATATTTTTGAGTTGCGACAGAACTTAACATTAGAAAACCTTTTAGGTATAAGCCTGTCCAAGAAAATAGAACCTAAATATCAAAAATTGTTTAATATAGTACGTATAGCTGCAATAAAACAACTAACAAGGGGATGGAAACAAGAAAAAGCCCCGGATTTGTGTAAGTGGCATAGCACAATAGAAAACATCTTGGATATGGAAAGACTTACATTAAGAATTAGGAACCAACTTAGTAAATGGAATAAGTTATACCCAGAAAAAATATTACATAAAATAATTACTTATTTCAATAATAGAAATGATATGCACACATCGGTCAACAACACAGATAATTCCACACAGGACCAAAGACACATGTAGGCCTAAACACCCCCCTATAAATGGCCAAAAACGCGCCTATAAATCTCTAAAAACAAGTACAATTGCACATAGAATAAAATAGTATTATGTAGGCTCAAATACCACTCCCCTTCTTTCCCTTCCCCCCCCCTTTTTTCTGTGTGTCATGTTTTGTTTTGTATGTGAGTATATGAGTATTTTTTTTTTTTTTTTTTTTTGTCATGTCTTTTCTTATTTCTTTTTTTATATGTATAAAATAACAAAAAAACAAAAATTGCAATGTAACATGTGAAATAAGTGAAGTGGGTACCTTACATGGATGTAGATAAATAATTGCAATAAAGTATAAAAAAAAAAAAAAAAAAAGTTCAGCGTGTGTTGTTGTGAACTATTTGTTTCTCAGCAAAAGCTACGATGAACGGTAACAAATAGGCTATAGCCTAGGCTATGTAGACATGGTGAGTTTATTGTTTCGTTTTGGCAAGTAGCCGTGTAATAAGCGGGATAATGTATAGAACGCGGGTCATTACAGTACATTACGGCATTCTATACATTATCCTTTACATATTTGGAGGGAAACTGGATGAGCCACAGCCACATAATTACTCAATTTGAATTGTACTCCATTATACTGCATTTTAAATACATGGCTTTTGGTGTCAGGGCTTCATCTTATTTGATTTTAAATTTAGTCTATATTTTATTTCATCATTTAGTGTATAAATACATTACACCATGTTATATCCAAAGTATAGTCATTGAGACGTACAGACAAATAAATAAATAAGCCCTCACCACTTTTGTGTAATCTATGACAGATATGACTCCAATCCCCTGGTGAGTGTCGTTTTAAATTCCGTTTTTCCCCTGCAATAATATGAAAGTTCTTTAGGTGGTTACATTTGGCCCTAACAGTCCCCTCTATGGATGAACCATCCTCGCACCCAGCTGGAAAAAAAAAATCAAAAGAAAGTGAGAGGAGCTTATCTGATGGGAAAAGGGGGCTTTGAAGGGAAATGCTGACATGGCCATTAAACTGGTGAACAGAGGGAAGGACATGGTTGAATGCTGATACCTTTGTTCACCTATCGACAGCATAATAGATTATAAGGGGCCTTTGATTCAATGTGCAACTCCTGCATTTTCTTTTACCGATTCAAAAGCTTGTGATCATGATATTCTGTCAATGGAATTGAGTGCTGTCTGCTGGGTGAATGCTTTTGTATAAGAGCCTCTGTTGTTCTGATGGGTTCAGCTGGGAACCCTCCTGCTCCTGACAGGAACTATCCCAATGCCTGTGTTCTTGAGAACTTTCACATGTGACAGTTCAACAGAGTGGGAGGAGAACCATTACATTATCAAGATATTGCTAAGTCTCTGGACTAAATCCATTTACCACAAAATGTTTTGTGCTTTTTTGTATGCCAACCATTCAAGTCTAAATCTATGTGTTGAGCATTTTTCAGTTGTCAGTGTAGGCCACATACTGCACACTAAAACACACTGCATAATGAACTGGAAAATGAAAAAAAAAATCCTGCAAGTATAAAGTGTTACTGTATACAAGTATAAAACTGAAAGATGTATGTGGATTTTGCACAATTGTAGTTCTTTGAGTACGTTTTCACATTTCTTCAAATGCTGTCGGTAGATGCTATTGTATTGGCCTATTATAGCTTACTTCTTTGAAATACATTTTCTGGCTGAACAGACTGAAAGTATCACAGCTGAGAACATTTTCATGGGAACTTCTTATGACTCGCCATCTTTCTTTCTCCCTGTCCACTTCACCTTTATCCTGCTACCATCTTTTATTTTCTGTGTGGTATAAGAGGACTGGACTTTCCTGCATTCTCTTTCAGTCTGGCTTACAGAGAGAGAGGGTATGAAAAGACCACACAGGCAATCTCTTCCACCATTACATCACCAGCAAACTACTTTGGTGACTCTCTCTCTATCTCTCTCTCTCACACACACACACTGTTAAGGGTAGACGTGGTCGCCCTGTCACACACACACACACACACACACACACACACACACACACACACACACACACACTCTCTGTCTTCCTCTCCCATAGAGTCACTGCCTTGCTATCTTTCTGAACAGGACAAACAACTTCTGTAGTACCTCCATTGAGGAGGTGAGCACCCTCTCCTCAGACAACATGAAATAGGTGACTAATAACTCATCTGACAACTTTCTCTGGCAGACAGGGCAGACACACTGGTATGAATGTGTGGAACCTAATCTAACATCACTGATTACACTCTACTTTCCTAAATCCTATTATATAAGGTGTCATATTGGACCACTGGTTGTGTTAGTGTGTGTGTGTGTGTGTGTGTGTGTGTGTTTGTGTGTGTGGTCCCAACATGTACTTTGACACCTCCCTCATTCGTTCAGTGCGGTTGCTCCCCTCTGTTTACAGTGCCTACACTGGGCTGCCAGACTGTCGGACTGCCAATCTTGCCATATTGTTTCTGTATTCTGCGGTTTTACTCTGTGCTTATATTGAACCAGGGGCGCAGGGGCCCTATGACAGACAATAATTCTGGGCCCCCCTTATAATATATATTATTATCGGGGGGGGGGCTCTCTGGGTTCCCCCTGTCAGTGCTGGGCTCTTAGAATTGTCCTAACCTCCAAGCCCCTGTATTGAACACTACATTATTTAACTTCTGGAGAGCAGCGTGACGCCCAGTGGCTTCCGAGGGCCTGTGTTTAGCTGTCACTCTGAATGTATTAGCGCTTAGGAATGAATCAGTGAACCACGTCCTGAACACAACCTATAAACACCAGAACTGTTATTTGTGAAAGCCTTGATGAGGTGTGTATGTGTGTGTGTGTGTGGGGGGGTAATTACACTGACAGTTCATCAGTATTAGACTGTGTATTAGATTATACTATATACAGTATGAATGCATCTTTATATCCCTTTAGGGGAATAAACTGGATGTTGTCTATCATTCTGCTTTGCGGCATGTTACTGATGCAACCTCAAGAAGAATATGTCAATGTAAATTATATGAAATGGTACAATAGACATCACTGTATCTTAGAAGGAAAAAAATACCTTTGCAAAAGCTTTAGTGGGCAAATTACTTCAGCGCATCTGCAGTCTGCTGATACCTATCCATAGTACATACAATACTTGTTGTGTTGTAAATTACATCGTAAAACAAAAATAAATCAGAAACATTAAACAAATTAATCAGGTTTAGGTGTATACGTTATTCACTTCAGTATGTGTTTCATGTGACTTTTCAACCGTTTGATTATTTCAATCTCAAACCTGATATAACATGAAGACATATTATCTCCCAAGACATGCAGCATGTTTCATAAAGAGTCCTATACAGCATTCACTTCATGTAGAGCACATTTCACCAACTTTATGTGTTCGATTTTGCCCGACGTTATACTACCATCTTGGAAATGTATTGATGTCATGCAGTTAAATGCATATCTGGAATGAGTTGCTTCATTGGCTGTTGTATTTTTTTATGTCAGAAAGGTTACAAGCCTCTTATTGCACAAGTCGGCTCTGCCTACTTGTATGCTTGACACGCACACAGCGAAATATCACATCTTGCTCACACACAGTGCTTTTCACTTAACTAGCCAGCTGGAAAAAAAACCTGTGACATTTCTCGTCTCCAACTAAAATTATTTAGTATTGGAAAACGTTACTAAGTTTGATTGTGTTGATCAATGTGATGAAGTCCAACACAGGTCTCCAATCACTGCTGCATTTAGGTTACATGAAAAGAAAGAAAGGGAGGTGGAGGGGGAATCAATGCTATTTTTTCCCCCAGAAGTTCATGTTTCTGCAGCAGGCAGTGGGCATAACAGGCTGGCAGTATTTCGAGACACGACTGAGCACTGCCAGCTGTGGCCGTAAATTCATATTGCTTTGTCTCTTTCTCTCGTCTGAGTGTTTGTGTGTGTTTGTGGGGGGGGGGGGGGGGGGTAAGGGGTAATGTGGTGATTTCTACAATTTTCTCTAATTTTTTAATTGGCAATATGACGTTTCAATTTTACTCATGCTAAGTGCCACTTTTATCATAAAGCTTTTACACCATTTTTTTTATTGTGTGGTCCTTTTTGTGTCTCTTTGCTTTTGCCTTTGTTTTGTCCACTCCAAAACTTACGCCAGCCCTTTATTTCAGTCTTCTTATAATTCTAGAGGGAATTTCACAGTCTGGGAAATCAACCAGTGTAGGGGTTGATTTTGAGATGGCTGTCTGGAGGAGTGCACACAGCCATTTGGATAGGGAAGGATCATGTCCAATGCAGTCATCTGCTGCCCTCCTGCATTCCTATCATCACCATCCTATCAGAGAAAAAGTGGATAACCAAAGATAAAAGACATCCTGCAATGATATTATTCATAGGGAATTTGAATCCTGTAATTTATCAGCAAATTGTCGCATTTCCAGCTTGACTACATGTCCTAGTTCTGTAAAGTTCTGCAAAACATCTGCACTGCACCATAGGTTTGTGTTGCATTGCTGATGGTATCACAATAATATCCACAACTTCCACAACATATTTCTATACTTTTTCTCTGCGATTCTGTTATAGGGTTCTCTTTTTTGAATGTATGTATCAGTGGTGTGATTAGTGGTGTGGCCCTAATATGTAGGCTATTACACAGTTATGTCCGGTCAAACTATTTATTAATTTCTGATTGGACAAGAGGCATTCTATGAGTCGTCATGAGTGGCGATATCCCAGGACATCACCTCCCCGGCGTTTTGCAGCTAGCAATAATTCCACGTATTGTATTGAATTATCCAATGAAAACAAGCAAAAGACTCCCTCAAATGCTTTTTATTGCCAGCGGTTTTTCAAATCAAAAAAGTGCAGTGGCCAACTTTTCTTGTCAAAAAAAGAATCCTTGTCTAAACATAGCCTTTGCTACAAAAGACAAGTCCAGCAACTTGCCACTGAGTGGCCGTTATGTGCTTGTAACAAGCTGTGCTTAACAGGTAGTTGCTTGCTGACATACTAATGTAAAATAGGTGGCTGTCTGAGTTTTTAGATTTAATAGTGCTTATTTCTCGCTAACTTTTACAAAATGGAAATAAACCCTGAATGTATTTATAAATACAGAAACAATGCTATAATAAGCCATCTTGAAATATGTTTCTGGATTAACTTTCAATCCTCGGTGTTTCCTGAGTGGTGTTACTTATAAGAAACGCCAAGGTTAAGATTAGAACTATATTTGTGGGCGGAGGATGAATGATGAAAAGTATTAGTAACGCACCCCAACTGATTTTAAGTAAGGTGCTAGCCACTGGCAATACGTTTAAACGTGTCGCACACTCTGGCTCCATATGCCAGTTCTTTACTTAACTATGTGTCGGCCTATAAGGCCTTCATCAGATTTCCAAGACACAAATGATAACCAACCCCATATATCCTAATCCCAATTAGTGCACCTGGCAAGAAGGCTCCCCATTAGGGAGTCACTAGAAATGGGTGTGGTCTAATTAAGAAACTTATAGGGACACAAAACAAATAGACCAACAGGTCTACAAAACAAGTTTAAAACATCAGCTCCAGCATCATCGATAACTTGATTTGCATTCCTAGTAAATAAGCTTTACGACTACAAGAAACACCTTAAATCATAGTCGATATTCAAACCATTGGGTGATAGCGTTTTCAAACGACTGATCAAAAAATATCCAATAGCGAGTAGATTGTTTAGATCTCCCCCTCTAGGAGGTAGGGAGGTTTCTTCATTACCTGGATGGTATTGGATGGTTGAATTCCAAATTTAGCTGCCATCGGATGATTCATATTTTTGCACCTAATCGTGCTCCTGTGTTTCGCAATGCAAGTTTTTAGTGCTCTACTGGTTTTACCCACGTAAGATAGGCCACAAGAGGGCATGTGATCAAATAGATCACCGATTTGGTGTTGCATGAGATAATTCCTTTTACTGGGATCTCTTTTTCTGTGTGACGAGGATGAAATGCACGTATAGGAGAGTTTCAATTGCACGGCAGCAGCACGGGAGGGAGGGGAAGGAAGTAGCGAGCTAGCTCTCTGTTTTGTTTGAAAGTCAACAGAAGTGACGTTACCCAGCATCGCTTAGAGCACCTTTAAAACTAAATTAATTGCTAATGGATCTGTTGTTTAAAAACAATATGACACTCATGGTTGTAATTGCCTTCGGCACTTTATCTCTGCCTTCGCCTTGTGCCTATGGCCAAATCACAGCTGTGGATATATCCTTTACCAACCCCATTCCCACTTAATTAGTTTTTGGCTTGCCCATATAGTAATAAAAAACTCAAGTCATATAGGGCGATGTTTTGTAGGGGCAGCATTATTGGCTGATATATTGATATCTCCTGAAACTCCCATATATCTGTATACATACATTCGTGCAAAAGCATTCCCCATGTCTGCTTGTATCAGCACGCTGTGTTTTTATAGGCCAACGTTTACAAATTTGGCACACAGTCAAACTTCTTCATACTGACTCACAAAATATGCCATTCATTTTGCAGTCTGCAGAGGAAAAATGTGCATGTGTTGAAGAAACCCAGGCGTGACAGGCGTGCCTGTGCCACATTAACAAATGCTGACTGATTGCATTTAGCATGCTGCACCAGCAAATCAACAACTGCTAACCAGGTCTTGTCCAAGTGCCTCCTCTAAAATCCAAAGGGAATAGGTTCTTAACACACCTTCTAGGATGCTGTATGGTGCCTTTTCTTATTAAACATTTACTACAGCCTGGTCTTGATTTGGACAGATCCTTCATCAGCCTTTCTCACTGATTTAATAATTTTGAAAAAAAAAAAAAACATGCTGAACCATCAAAAAGTGAGGTATTTGGAAGATGTACTGTATATGCATACAGTCCCAGTGATGTTCTGATGAGAGAGCATTTTGATAATTAAGTTTGAACTATGCTAATAAATTATTGATAAATTGGTATAAATTGGTTTATGCACAAGTACATCATTTCTTACAAGACTATGCATATACTGATTTTACAAGAGCTAAAGAAGAAAGGATTTAACACATTTTTGTAATACAGTGTTTGATAAGAAGACTTCTGGAAACACTACTGTCTCAGACATAACGATGCCTCCGTTGTGACTATGACACCATGCTTTCATTAAAATGTCAATTTGGGATTTTAATATTTCCTTTGTGTGGGTCCAGGGGAAGATATGATGAAACAAAACGAAAAGAAGAGATGAAAACAAGGCAACGGGGAGAAATGGCATCATTATGTTTTTTGTGAGGATCACAGATGGGATGGTGAAAACTCATGCAATCCAAAGTGCACAGAAATGTGTCCATGCTCAAAAGGAGGGCATTGTGACCAGTGTTTAGCAACTTTCTTGTTACCTGTGACCAAAAGATATATCTAACTTTCAGGTTTTTTAATATGCTACAGCATATAATCCAGCATTACTGTTAGTAAAATTAAAATGGCATTACTTTTAGTAAAAACCTCACAGATATTGTGGTCAGAACATGAACCTCAGAACATAAACCTGTGATGGGTCACCAGTCCAGACAAGAAGATTTCAGCTGCACTTGGTCACATTGCACTTTTTATAAATCACAGACAAAAGCTCCAGATTGGCTGTAACTGGGATCGTAATATGTAATAATGGTATGTTCAAATGAATCATTATGATGTATTTAAAGTCACAATTAAAGGCGGTCGCTGTTATATTGCAGACTGGGACTAGATATCTAGAAGAATTCTTGTTTATGACAGGCAAGGAGCAAGAGCCAATAACAACACAGGATTGTGGTTAGAACATAAACCTGTGATGATAGGTCACCTTGAATTTCCCCTGGGGATCAATAAAGTATCTATCTATCTATCTATCTATCTATCTACCTGTTTTAACTGAACTTTGGATAACTATTAAGCTGCAATGGGCATTTAAAGGGGCAGACCATTTAATGGCTGTTTCAATCAATCAATATGTATACATGCTCACGTGTGTGTGTGTGTGTGTGTGTGTGTGTGTGTGTGTGTGTGGGTGTGTGTGTGTGAGTGAGAGAGAAAAAACACCCACGTCCACACATGCCACCAAACAAGAAGGTTAAAATGGAAATGTTTCAGGGCGCACTGATGCCAGTATGTGTCGTCAGTGCATGTGGCGTGTAAATAACGTTTGACGGCTGTTGATTGACGCCTCATCACCAGCCGTCGTCTGCCCATATGTTTCTGACTGCTGGGTGGCAGCAGCCCATTCATCAAAGTCAATCTCTGGCTGTGGTGTCAGAGCCGAGCTTTCAAAACAACGTTAAATCTTAAAAGTCTCCTCAGCTTCTCCGGCTTTTTCAAAACATTTTGACACAGGTAATAAAAAGGATCATAAAGTTTCCAAAATGAAAAAAAATATATATATATTTTTAATAGAAAAAAAATACAAATAATAATTGTATCATTTATATCATCCTCTTGTCAGGCTGCCACCATCAAATATGCAGTCTCTCTCTTGTGCTCCATTTCGCCACTGTGTGGTGTGTGTGGTGTGTATGGAGGACCACCAGCTCCACTGTCAGGCAGTGATGGTGTGATGGAGGCAGAGACAAACACACATGACGCCACTACCAGGCTGATACTGCACCCTTCCCAGTGGCCGTGTGTGTGTGTGTGTGTGTGTTTGTGTGTGTGGGTGTCACCTGAAAGCAGTGGATCACAAATCCTGTATGTAATAATGTTCTTAATAGTTGGTGTTTATGTCCCAGGGAAGGCTGCGTCAGCAGTATTTGGCCGCGCTGATGGTGTAATTGGCGGGAAAAAAACTGCCCAGCCTGGGCGACACACAGAGCCCGCTTCACTAATCACCCCACTAATGTGTGGCATTTAGCCAGCCATGTATATTTGATGTGTTCGACGGTTGCAGCCGAGTGTGTTTACATGGGCTTTTGTGAGTTTTTCCCTTTCTTTTTTATTAAAAGGCTTGTTTAATGAGCAGCCCACACTAGTGTTTTATCAGCTTTCACAATGCAACACACTGTCCTCCATATTCATCCATCATTTTCATAGCCGTGTTAAACGACTTAACACGCAATATGCTCTCTCACAGGCCTCTCCTTCTCTCCTTCTCTCTCTCTCTCTCTCTCTCTCAACAACCAGAACATGGACCTGATGAAGGTGAGACTGGGTAAAGCCTTTTTTTCTCATACACTTCTGAGTATACTACGGCCTTTTTTTCTCATACCCTTCTGAGTATACTACGGCCTTTTTTTCTCATACACTTCTGAGTATACTACGGCCTTTTTTTTCTCATACACTTCTGAGCATACTACGTATAAAACAAGATAAATCATAATGAAAGAATGGTCTGTGATATGATGTCTATAAACATACCAGTGTGAAAATCTATGAGTTGAATTGACGGCAGGGCAAAATATTATAGGATATGAAGAGCTGAACAATACAGGAGGAGAGGGCAGAAGAGGAGGGGGGGGGGGGTGTACTGCCGAGGCCCCCTGCTGGGTATCTTTCTCCCTTCACTCAAACCAACCAGGAGGTTCATGGGCATTTGGCATCTGCTGCCGCACTGTCAGAAAAGGCAACGTTGGTGTCTCTCACTCAGAGACCAGAAAAAAAAAAGCGAGACTTGAAAGCCCTTTTCACACTTCTTTATTTGGAGAGTAGAAGGGCTGGCAGGCCCACAGCATCTGCGCCTGTAAGTGTGTCACCCCCCGCGACGTGGGCGGCTGTGAAGCGGCAGAGTTGTCTTTAAGACTGCAGGACACTGCAGGAGTCTGCTTGGCATTCACATTCCGCTCGCACACGTGTGTGTGTGTGTGTGTGTGTGTCAGAGGAGAGAATGAAGTCTCACATCATCTGATTCGACTCTTTGTGTGACCCGTCTATCCTGTTAGAGCCAATCAGTCTGAGATTAGTCAGCAGGAATTCAAGAGGAGCTGAGCAGGGTGAACCCACGATGGTTCAAAACAGGAAGGTAAGGGTGTGTTGTCTGTGTGTGTGTGTGTGTGTGTGTGTGCGTGTGCGGGGTGGTGGTGGGGTGGGGTGGCAGTGTGCATCTTACACGTGCTGAGGTTGTTAGATTTTGTGCCCAACTGAACAAATGTACCTGTAAACTGATGTGAACTCTCTCTCTCTCTTTCTCTCTCTCGCTCTCTCTCGCTCTCTCTCGCGCGTACGCACACACACAGACAGAGGGCATTGGTGAATGCACGAAAGACACACAATCAGGTAGCATTGCTTTCTCATTGCATCAGGGACATGGCTTGCATATTCTTCATGGATGCTTGTTTATTCTTTTTCTCCCTTTCTCCCTCTGCCTTTTCTGATCTGACTTCGTACAGAATACATGAGACCAAAGGAAATGGTTTTAATCAGGACTAAGATTTCAGGTGTGTGTGTGTGTGTGTGTGTGTGTGTGTGTGTCTCAACTCTATTGGCACATTGCACTGTGTTGTCTTTTCTAAAAATATATACCAGAGAGAGAGAGAGAGAGAGATTGGGGGAAAGAGAAGGAAGAGAGTGCATAATAGATGGCTCAGAGCTCACAATATCTGCCCAAGGAATGCTGAGAGCAGTCTCCATGGAATTCCACCCATCTTAAGCCTCCAAATGTCAGCTTCCTCTTCGACCATTTCCTCCTGCTGCACAACACCACAGTGGATTATGAATAACAGCAATAATATTCAGCTATGCCATTCATTCACTAATATTGCAAGCAGGCAGGTTCACCAGACAGCTAAACTGCCCATTACCCCGAGCCTGGTAATATCATGAACATTCGGGGAATGGACAAGAAGGAGTTTGAAGCTAAAAAGAACACATTAAGGGGCTGCATTTATGGGCTACTGCACTCTGGGTGGTGCTTACTGTCTTGAAGAAGTCAAGCAAAAAGACACATAGTGATCGCTGTAGGGAAATGGGCTTTGGGGGGGGGGGGCTGCATGTGCATACACAGCGGTTACATGTGTATGGAAAAGCACACAAACACACACACAGACACACACACACACACACACACACACACAGTCACACACACACACACACACACAAACACAAATGTGATTTTACTTTTCTCCTTTGATATTGGCTTAAACCTCTTAGCTTGCTTTGGTGTTGATATACACAATGTTTTCCAGAATAATAAAATAGAAAACCTTAACACATCAAATGGATTTGAGAATTCATATTCAGGTATACCAGCACAACCATACAGGATTATTCAAATACGTGTACAGAACCCTCTGAGGTAAGTCTATCTAGAGAGAACTAAGACATGTCATGTCTACTCTCTTTTCTAAATCTTTGCATTTCATTTCCACTCTTCTTTAATGTCAATATAGGCTGTCTCTACTCTGTAATATATCCCTGCCTGTGACTTGTGCTTTGTTATAATATTTTTTTTTTTTTTGTATATTATTTTTTTTGTATATTTGTTTAGCCTTTCATGGACAGTGAACAAGAGTGAAGCGTTGACACAAAACAAGTGGAGAGAGAGAGAGAGAGTGTCAAGGAGTGGGTTTGGTACTGTAAATGACCTCTGGCTGGATTCACACCTAGTTCCCTGTGAGTGCTCGGCCAGTGTATGGTACTTGACCATAACCACTGCGCTTCAGCCTGCCTGCTTATCGGACTTTTTCAAAGAAACAATAACCACTATTTGCTCTTGATTTATCCATATAGTTATGGAGTTACAGAGGAGCTGTGTTGTGAACAGTTACAGTGTGGGCCAAACCAAGTTATTTATGTCTTGACAAGCGATCTGCTTCAAGGCTGTCACTGTAGTGTTTGCCCCTGACTCTATTACCTGCTCCAGCGGCCCTTGAGTATGGGCGTGAAGTGTGGCCGCTCTGAGGAAACATTAATTTAATTAAGGCAGAAATAAGAGTGTCCGTGAAAGGGAGATGGATGAGTGGGCGCTGGATATTTACAGGTAACTTAATTACTCTCACTAAATAAAACACATCTAGGTCACAATGAGGAGAATCCCAAATAGGCAATTAAGCCACGGCTAAGAGCCTTATTAAGAAAAGCAAAGTACATAAAGTGGGGGAAGTGTGAGAGTGTCCGGGGAAAATGGCTTCTCCGGAACGCTATCTATCTTGGGACTAAGTGCTGGAATGGCAGCGAGGTTCTCAATTCTAATAGCATTAATCCCCGCTAGCCGGAGCTCCGATCAGTCAGTATCAATAGCCAGTGTCATAATTCATCCTTCCAAAGACCTTCCAACACCTAGGCCAGTTAATTATCTCTCCCACCTGAATATGCCCCCTGATTTTAATGTGAAAAGAGAGGGGTGGGGGGGGGGTATATGAGAGCGATGACACTAAGAAAGAGGAGAAGAAGAGCTGTCTGTGGCAGAAAGGCAGGGCAAATGTGACAAGGTAAGAATAGTGTGCCGGAGAGGCACTTCAACAGAGAGGTCTAGAGAAAACAAATGAGAAAGTGCTGAAGTCATGGAGGTGACACAGAAAGACAAAGAGAGAGGCAGTGAAAGAGAGAGAAGTGCTCATAAAGGTGCATACAAAAGGAAGTCTAAAAGCGACATTAAAACGGGGGTACAGTTGAAGCCTTTCATTCGCAGAGTGGAAAAAATGTTTTAGAAGAGTGGTCTATTTTTTTTTTTTTTTTTAATGTGCATGTTGCTATCATGTCTGGTGTAGCGGGCTCCGTTGATTATAGTGGAAGCTATTTGTTGTCAATGGATTGTCAAGACCAATTCACCAAGTATGGTATTGTGAAACGATGGTAAACACAGCAGCACAGTGACCATGGCAACACTGAAGAATGCAAACGTTGGGTTGCTATCCAATCACAATACACAGCAACAATTGCACCTTTTCAGTTTTTTTATGTACAAAAAGCTGTGCAATGTCCAAAAAGACACACGTCTCTTTTGGGCGTGATATTTTGTTGCCTGGACTATAAATTGGCCTGACAGCATATTGAATAGACAGGAGGGAACAACGACATAAGTTCTGGCCAGGACCTGGCCCCTCTCTGTTATACACGGGGGCTTCTTCTTGACCGCAAGTCTGACACTGGAACATCTCTCCCCACTACTGATTGTCAGTGGGGACCTTGAGCATCTGCAAACATGACAGGATCTCATTTATTAGACAGCGACCTTGACCAGACACTGTCCTCAAAAAAAAAAAAAAGAAAAGCTGACCATCTCAGCAGGAGCAGCTAATGTGAATAGATTTTATACTTTTACTGAGGAACAGAGCACTGGTGAGGGCTGCACAAAGATGGATGGCTACACTTCCACACACACACACACACACACACACACAGACACACACACACACACACACACACACACACACACATTTCAAAATACAGTATGTCTGGAGAAAGAAATATGATAATAAGGTCTAGATCTGAGTTGGACATCTAAGGTGGCTATATTAGAAATGTTGGAGCCCAAATGAAAGATGTATGAAAGCTGAGCTCAAGGAAGCAGTCCAGTGTCCCTCAGGCAGAGAAGATCGGGTGTGACTGTGGCTACAGGCTTTAGGAGGAAATCCAGACGTTTCCACACCGGGGCACTATTCCTTCTCCTACTTCCTGTCTTCCAGGCAGAGAAGGCTCATATTTATATTAAACAGTTCAGATATACAACGTTGCTGCCAGCAATTCACTCAAACTGCCAACTAATGGTTCAATAGCAGTATGTGAGTGAATAGTCAGCCACAGGCAAATAATGTATCCTAACACCTGGTGATTCAACATTACTGTACTCTCCAGGGTGAGTAGGTCATACAGGTCAGGCAACACAATATAACACGTGCAAAATGTGATCTGGACATCTCATAGAAGTACATTCCAGTTCTCTTTTATATTAAACATAACAGTGCAAGTTTTGAAAACAACACTTGCCGGCTTTGTAAAGGAAGCTGCAATTAAGTGATTATTAATCCATCTGTATTGAAATGAATCATTTAAACTGCAATTTGGAATCCACATCATTCTGAGGCAAAAGCTTCAGTGAAATATAATATATGGCAATTGTGTTGTCAGGGTGAGACAGAAGAGTAAGGACTCGGCCTCACTTGGACTTTCTCGGAGGTGTCCTCACAGCTGTAACCCAGTTTTGTTCTTTAAGATGAGTTTGCCCTCGGCTTTTATTCCCTCATGAAAAAGCAAAAAGGTTTCTGTCAGCCGGCTAAAAAGATTGATTGTTCTGAAAGTGGACTATCCTCAGAGGACATGATCTTGGAATTGTTGTCTACAGAACATACCGGAAGGAGAAGCTAGAAGCCTCGCAACCTGTTTCCAACAGCACAAGATAGACATGTTTTTTTCCTCTTTCTCTCGCTTTCTCTCTCTCTCTCTCTCTCTCTCTCTCTCTCTCTCTGTCATTTTCTCACTTTGAAATGCTTTGAAAGAGTGTTTAAAGTCATTGAATCTAGGCTACATCCAAGATAAAGGGCATGCAAGTGATAAGGGAGAGTTGAATTCAGTCTCACTAAAATGAATAGACAAACACTAATTTCAGTCTTATACTGTATAGTCAAGTCAAGTCAGTTTTATTTGTATAGCACACTTAACATGCACAGAGTGCAACCCAAAGCACTCCACACACAAGACACTGACACATACAAAAGATGACGGACTGAGCAGCATCAAGACATACAAGACAGACAACAAACAAAAACAACAAATAATAAAATAAATATATAATAAGACATTTTTGAAAAGAAAATTCCATGTTAACTTAGTCCAATTGCATAGACATGACATTGACTCACCTTGCTGAAAGCTGACTCGTATTACATACTCGTTGATATGTATGTCCTTACTGCAATGTTGTACATGGACGTAAATAAAGTTTGGTTAAATTGTTGTTAGTCATACCCAAGATATGAGATATGGAAAAAAATATCTTAATGTTGCTCGGAATCATTGAGTATACTGAAGCTTAACTGAAACTCATGTACAGTATCCTATAACTATCATGTTAATACCATGAAGGCAATGAGGAGGGTGGAGGGGTGGTTTGCTGATTTATTAATTAACTGATGATGCTGTCTCTCATTGTACACACTGTGTGATCGCAGGTCCTGAACAGCAGCAGGAATGCGAATGAAAGGGCTGGCACCCAGTCGTGTTTATATTTGGATGCCGTATCTTTGGAGGAATCTCAGCTTCTGTCTGACATTCCTGGGTCACTCACTTTGTGCTGCAGGGCATCTATTTTTGTCATTGCCTGTATTGCTTATTTGTATTTGACAAGGAATTTGACTTGTAGGCAGATTTTATATGGGAACAGTTCCAACCAAACAACAACAACAACTGGTTTTGTTTCAGTTAGCCTATTAGCTGGTTTGATTTCAAACCAGCTAATAGGCTAACTGAAATAAAACCATGCCAATCTCTAGGTATGGTGAAGGGTATGCAATGATGTGGGACTATTTTAATTCCAAAGGCCAAGGGAACTTTATCAGGATGCAAAGTATCCTGGATCCATGAAATAACTGGCCTTTAAAAATAAAAATATGCCTGCCTCTATGGGAATTTAACATAGGGGTATATGAGCACCTGTATTTTAAGGAAGAACATTTATTTATTTATTTATGATAAATTATTCATTCACAAAGAAAATTTGTGTCCCTAAAGGTTGAATTTTTTATGTTTTTCTTTTTTTAATTACGGCATTAAGATCAATTTCCAAAAGATGATTTTTTTATTCCTCTTTTTAGTCAACTTTAGCATGTGTATGCTTAGGGTATGTAAACCTCTGGTTTCAACTGTAGCTGTATTTATGGAAACTTCTTTTATGGGTCTGAACAATGTGGTGATGAAAGGATGTCTTGCCTCTAGTGACCACTATGATAAATTGTAAAGAATCATATGGGCTGCGAGAGTTTCTGACACGCTTGTCCACACTCAGAGCTCATTCTATATATGGAGAAGAATTGTCATTCAATCATCGTCACATAATGTTTGACATAAAACACTGAACAAGACTGAAAGATGTTTCCTGTTTTATGATTATTTTATGATATATATTTGCAAGCAGACTATGTTTTTTGTGTTCTATGCTGAGAAACTAGGAATAGAAAATAGGTTACAATGGAAAGAATGGTTGGACGTTTATCATCAGAGAACATTACATTGCGTTTCCTTATGACGTTGTTGCACTAAAAGGAAATAATGTTCCACTTGACCTTGCCTAATGCAAGTGCATGGCCTTTTACACAGCAGGACTGTATCTCTTTAAGATCTGAATGTCGTTCCGCTGGGCAGAACAAAGTTATCTTCTAAGCTGTAGCACGGCTAACATTTACTAAAGGTCAGCTGGAGCAGAATCAAGCGTGACTTAATGGAGCCAAGCTGAAGAGACCAGGCCTGGCTGGCTATCTGCCCATTCCCACACCTTTTTCATTTCTCTCTCCATCACTCTATTTCTGTCACTTCACTCCTTTTCTTGCACTCTACCTCCCATTTCTATCACTTTTATAATCATTTTTTGTGGTCTTTTCTGTGGTGCATCATTTTAGTCTTTTTATCACTCCAACTTTCTCTCTTTCTCTCCCCCTCTCTCTGAGGAGCACTGTGTATTCTTGACCAATTTCTATCTGATAAAAGGAGCTCAACATCAGTTTCTTGAGGCAGGAGAGGTGTTGCAATTTACAATAATGCATACATAGTGGTTCAGCACTGGTGAATGTGTATTTTTCTGATGCCTCGTGACTTAAGTCAGGCAGGATGCTTGGCGTTTATTTTTTTCTCAAGCTGTCATGGACTTCAGACATAAGCCAACAAAACAGCGCAAGCTAAAGTTATCTTGACAAGCCCTATCAGACCTGCGATTTTCTTAAAAGCGTCCTTAATTTGAAAAGGAAGTCTGGCACCTGAGCCTTTTTCTTTCATACCTCTCACGGTGTCCGTCCTGGGAGATGTTAAACAGAGGCATTAGACATTACCATTTAATGTGTGGCAATTTAATTTTGAAACCACTATAAAATGTCCTTCTCAGTTCTCCTAATGGACGAATAATCTGAACTACAAAACAAAACAAAAAACCTTTCTTGTGACATACTACAACAGGAATGCCTTAAATGGTCTGCAATTAGCATTGATCTCTTTCTAGGCTGATACATCTGATAAGGTACTGGGGAATGGGAGCCCATTTGGGACAGAAATGGGCAGTAGTCAGCAGAGTGGACCATGCAAATTTAGTAGCCAGTACAGAGGTTCTTAAAGTGTATGGGGCTGGCCCCTCTAGTGGGGAATAGAGACATGTCAGATGTGGAGCGATGAACAATAGGACTTTTTTTTTTTGTTAATCTTTAATAATGCCTTTCTTTTTTTTGACAAGATCATAGATTCAATACAATCTGCATCTGATCCAGCGGACCAAGACAGGAAATGCAATGTGGAACTTTTTTTTTTAACATTACAATTTTGCCGAGTTGATGAGGTTAGGTGGGGCTTGAAAATTCCGCACTTCCAAAGTGGGGAATGACAGAAGTTTGAGAACCACTGAGCAAGTATCAGTTCTCCTCAGCCAAATAAATCCTTCAAATGTTCCATCATGGTTTGACGTCACTCACCCTGAACATTCAGTGCTACTTACATTGTTTAAGCATCTTTTTTTGTAAACCAAATACGCATTGAATATACAGTTGGATAATTTATGGATAAAGTTATTAATTCAATTGGTTGTATGTGATATGTATCTCAGACTTGTTGTAAGATAATGGTAGTATTTTTGGTATCTTAGCTCAGGAGTCTTTACTGCAGCCCCCACTCTCTTTATCCCTCTTCTTCCCCAAATTCGATTTCCCCTTCTTTACCACCTCAATTTCTTCCCCCTCCTCCCTCCCCCATATCTCTCAGTCTAACGTCCCTCTGTCAGACGGACAGGAGCTTTAAGACTGTCTCTCTCCAGGGAGTGAGTACATTGCTTGTGAGATGGCTTGGACTTTGGCCCACCACCATTTCCACTCATAAATTCTTTAGGCCTTAAACACGTTCCATTACCTTGAATGTGATCAAGATGCATTATTTAGGAGCAGTGGGGACCGGGGTCAAGGATTGGCAGTAAAAGGGAGAGGGGGAGAGAGAGAGAGAAAGGGAGAGAGAGAAATGTGGTTGTATATTCCATTTTAATCTTCAGCCTCCTGCTTTTTTTATCTCCCGTCTCATTTTTAGGACAGCACTCAGCAGTGTGAAAGCACATGAAAGAGCACAGGGAGAAAGCCAGAGGTTACTTTAAATGTGCACTCCAAACAGGAAAATAAGGTGAGATGCATCAGACTCATCCACTGGCAGAGACATCCTGTCGCCACATCAGCCCAGAGATGCGGCCCATCTGCACTGTCTCCAGCGTTGCCGTGCTCACGACTCCTCCAGGGTTCGGCCCTGGATATCGGAAAATTGAACGAGAATCACTTGTCTTCACGCAGCATCACTCTGAGGCCAGGGGTCATTCATGATTTCTTTAGCATACATTTTTTTCTGATGGTGGCGATACAAAATATTCTTTTATAGAGTAAGCCAGGACCCAGGACCTGGAGCCACTTCTGCTGTTCTGCCAGTCAGAGCTCATGCCTTTCTTCAGTGCAGCCGCTGCCAGTAAAACCCTGTGGCCGAAGAGACTGATCACCAGCAGCGTTGAGTCCACAAGTCCAGGGCACAGTGAACTTGATTGACTATAGGACTGTACTGTTTTATAACAGCTGTGCTGGAAATACATACATACACACTTTCTCTGGAGTCAACTGTGCAGGCTAGAATGGTCTTCCCTTTGACGTGCGTGCAGTTTACAGCTGCTTATGTACTAGCTCAATTTAGCAGGATCAATGCTAAGTAATAGGCTTTAATTGCTTCTTGAGGTAGTTGCTTAGCTGTGCACTGAATGCATTTCACCAATTTGTATTGACTGAATTCAGGCGCAGTTAGTGTGACTGATGTAGTGTGGAATCAAGATTAAACCAAGAGTAATATAAATGAAAGTGGCAATTAAGGATTAAGATAAATCAGTCTGGATCTTCCAGAGCAGGCCACTCGCTCTTAGATAAGCCAGGATATACTCGTATTGATAAAAGAAGGACTACAACAACAAAAAAGCACACATATTGTTTTCTTTAAGGTTTTTATCCTCTAATCTCATCATGTTGTGCCATAAATAAGTTGGCTGTGAAAGAGCAGAGATCAGCAGAGATGCTTACAGTGTCACCCTCACGTTTATGGACTTCATTCTTCTTCAGAAGTTGTAGCTTATAAATGACAAAAGTGGACACCGAACAGCCAGCTCCCCATGGTTCATTTTATCGCACATGATGGATGGCCCGGGGTGGGGTGGGTTGGGGTGGGGTTGGGAGATGATGCTGTCTGGTCCTAAATCAGGGCCTTGTTTCTCTGCTCCATGTGAGCCGGTCACAGCTCGTTAAGTGGATCCGAAGTCGTTTACACAGTTTGTTTATGGCGAAACCTCATAATGCCGAGCGATGCTAAGTGACACGCGTGATAGAGTTTCCCTTTGGCTTTCATTAGTGCCGGAGCCGAGCGCACACAGTTCATTTGTCACCGCGCCACACTAAGAGTGTGCAGCTCGAGGTAAACATGAGCGCCGGGATGAGGCCCTCATAAACATCTATTTATGTTACAGGCGACCGTATGTGACGGGACATTATGCCAAATGGCTGCATTAATGCCTGTCTTTTGTTTGTCTGGATCTAAATGAAAGCTATAACAGCTTTGATGGGAGACAATACAACAGAAATTTGGGAGACACAGTGAAAGCCACCCTACATGATTACTGCATTAGTTTTAATCAATACCTCATGAAAGAAATTCTCCATCCTCATATAGTAAACATGGAATAATGTTTGTATTATATTACTATTGATTGTACACAAACAAGCAATTTTCTTCCCGAAAACCAAGTAAAATAAATGGAGTATAATATCCATGTTTATTCATCCTCATTGGTGTCGCTGTTCTGTGTATTTGCACACATATTTTGTCTTTGTGTGTGTGTGTGTGTGTGTGTGTGTGTGTGTGTGTGTGTGTGTGTGTGTTTGTGTGTGTGTGTGTGTGTGTGTGTGTGTGTGTTTGTGTGTGTGTGTGTGTGTGTGTGTGTGTGTGTTTGTTTGTGTGTGTGTGTGTGTGTGTTTGTTTGTGTGTGTGTGTGTGTGTGTGTGTGTTTGTTTGTGTGTGTGTGTGTGTGTTTGTTTGTGTGTGTGTGTGTGTGTGTTTGTTTGTGTGTGTGTGTGTGTGTTTGTTTGTGTGTGTGTGTCATCATGAATACAACCCTTTCAGTGAATGATCCATTCATTCCTTTTGACAAATGGCCTCAAATGCAACACAAATCACCCTAAAACAGTGTGGCCCGTTCTTCGAAGCATTTATCTTGATCACATCTCTTTAACACAATTTTTTGCTGGAGTGCAACAGCTTGCCTCATTGCATTGAGCAGGTTTGTCTTAATCCTCTCTGACTTCATGCTGCTCCATTAAACACAGCAATCAAGAACAGTTGGCAATTAACAATCCAAACTTGTCGATAAATAATTAGCTATTGTGAGTTGATGTTGTTTATCATGGTTGAGCTAGATGGCAGAGTGATGTGTTTATCTTACACAAAAATGCAGCAAGATACAAAATTGTGCATCACGCCCTCGTCCTATCGGATCTCTGCTAAATTGTACCCCATCTGGCCAAAAGTGTGTCCATCTGTGTGATTTACATCTGTAAATCTGATGTCTCTGCACAGTAGCCGGCATATGTTTGTCTCCTTCGATGGCGATGTTGTAATGATCTGCATGTGTGTATATGTGTGTTTCCATCTGTAGCCATCGTGCCTCAGTCTTGTGGTAAGCCAAGGCTCTACTACTATCTGTTGTCAACCACAGTGAAGCCTAATGAGATGGTTACACTGATCACCTGCTTTAGCAAATACACTACTGATACCATAAACTGCCCATGTCTATTTTTCAGAAGGTCTGTTTCTGGTACGTCATACTGATATGATGTTTACCAGAATCAAACAAACTCTACCATGCAACATAACAGGAAGTAAGTCAAGTGTGACCCACATAGGACCAGCTAGAAGAAGTGTTTATGGCTGCAAAATACATCTCTGTGGACGCACTAGGATCATCATCAGTGATGCTCCTTTGGACAACAGAGAAGTTTCTGATCTTCCATTATCAGACCTTCTCACTCAGATGACCCAGAGGGGGTAGATCAGGTCTTGTCATCCCAGTAGCAATATGTCATGGGATTGGCCTCTTTATCCAAAGCCAGCTGATAGCTTTCTCTCTGTGGCATCTGTGATGGAATGTATGGACCCCTCTTTACTACTCCAGTGATCCCTGGTGTGGTCAAAATTTTGCACAGTGCAAAAAACCTTGCAAAACCTCAACAGCACACTTCAACTGGCACACAGCGAGCCAGCAAACCTCAGCCCCTGCACCGCTCTAGAATATCTATAAATATTTGTAATTTCAGTCAACTTTATGGACACTGCCCCAAAAGTAGTTAGTAAAGTAAAGCAGCTGATTGAACTGCCTGATTGACCAGGGTGGCATACTCACTTGAGGGAACACTAGATATAGCATGTTCTACTTTAGCATCTCTCACTTATTCTCCTGCTCTTAGGTCAGTCTGTCTTCTGCCTCGTCCTTTGTTGCCAGTTTTTTTTTTTTTATTCTGTCTGACATTGACGCTTGGCTGAACAAGATTCCTTCCTCTCCTCTGCTCCCTCTCTCTCTCTCTTCCTCTCTTTTGATCTCTCTCTCTCTTCTTCTCTTTTGCTCTTTCTCTCACTTCCTCTCTTCTGCTGTCAGTGCCCTTAATATTTCCCTCTTAAAACATTATATGCTTGCCCTACATGCTGTCACAGCACCAGATCTGCATGAATCCTAACTGTTGGCACGATAATGGTCCCTTCTGAAAAACGCGGGCCGAACTGCTGATGAATGGAGATGGGATGGATCGCTAACAGGATTTCATATTGCTCTGGCACTCTGGGGAATCTGAGCCTGAGTGAAGGAGAATTTGAATCCTCCTCCCCACACACACACACACACACACACACAAACACACACACACATCTCTCTCGCTGACTCTTCCCTGCATGTGGTGGTGGGGTTGTCGGCCAGCTGAGTGAAGTGATTCCGAGGTCCGCTGGGAGTCGCAGGCCCTGCCTGAGGGCCCCTGGCCTGTCTGTAAGAGCTCCCAGTTTCATTTGCTGGGCTTATTACCGCTACCCGTCTTCAGTGACAGTGCAGTGCACAGCAGCACACTACAGTTACATCTGATGCCAACCAGACAGCCATCTCTCTCTCTCTCTCTCTCTCTCTCTTTTCGTCTCACTTTCTCTGTACCCCATCTCAATCATTTCCTCTTTCGTTTGCGGCCCTTTCCCTTTGCCCGTCTCTTCTGGGCTGGGTTAGTTCAAAGTCCTCAGCTGTTCTGTTCTCCAGCTGTGACTGCTAGATCCTTATCTGCTTTTAAAAACGCCCTCCAGTAAAAAATCGAATCTGGTTTTAAGTAGAGAGCTTACTCTGATTGCAGACATTTTTTCCAGATAGGAGGGACCATGAGTTGGTATCTTCTACATTGCAATGTTGTACATATGCTTTGAAATCGCAAAAATATTGCATTATCTTATTTTATTTTCAGAAGTCAGAAAAGGCTGTGCTGTTGTTTTGAATAAACAGAAATCCAGCCCTGCATCTGGTGTGACACTCACACTCCCAACCTGAAGCTCACGCTCTCACACCGGAATCAATTCGTATGTATTTTTTTTATAAATCCATTGACATTCACAGATGATCCAATGCTACATAGATTTCCTTGTTGTAAAAGATAAAATCTGCCCCAACGTTATCACCACATTTTCCTCATAGACTTGATTGTTGATGTCCCTGGCAGAGAAACCCTTGGACCCCCAGGCAGAGACATGGAATAGATTGTCACTTGCTGGCACTCTCTCAATCTCAATCATTATGACCGTCAAAAGGAGTGACCTGGAATCCCGATACAGATATGAGCCACCTGCTTAGGTGTTGCAAGTCCAAGTCTGCCACAAGTTCTTATAGACCCAATAGACCCTGTACACCCTGACTAAACCCAGCCAGATGCTTGTTATGTGATGTGATGGTAAAATTAGATTACAGTGTTGAAATGGTTTGTCCCTACATACTTATAGATTACAAGGTAAGAAAACTGTTGCATAAAATTATGTGTGCAATGCATTAGCGGCCTACACATCAAACTTTAAATTTTAAATCTTACTCCATCCAGCTGCCCAAAGTTGACGACCCTGGATCTAGGGAGGAGAGGTCAACAGCTGTTCCCACTCATATCTTCCATCAAGGTTTTCATTCGGCTAACGTTCGCATCGTATGACATCTACAGCCAATGTCTGCCTTCTCCTCTGAAACTCTGTTTTGTAGGTTGTACACACGTGTCAGACTGTACAGAGGAGGTGGCCACTGCATTCTGACAGCCATCCGCAGCAAACAGCCTGTTGGAGAGAAACAAACAGGAATATTTTGTTATCCTTTTTTGTGTCGTTTCAATATATTCCCCATTTACTCTCTTGGTGCCCCCTTCCTCCCTCACACACATGCACACACACACGCACGCACACATGCACGCACACACAGACACGCACGCACGCACGCACGCACGCACGCACGCACACACACACACACACACACACACACACACACACACACACAGACACACACGCATGCACGCACACACGCATGCGTGCGCACATACACACACACACACACTCACACAAACACACGCACACACACACACAGACACACACACGCACACACGCACGCACACACACAAACACACATATGTTCCAATCTAATAATTATGACCGCTGCGCAGCGAAGCGGCGGTCATATAGGTTTAGTCAGAATTTTCTTTTTTTTTCTTTTTCGCATGCCCAAATTTCCGTCAATGAGTCCCGGGACACTGAAAGACCGGGGTACACGAAACTTGGTGGGCATGTAACCCCACATGGATAGCATGGAACCATCGTTTTTCGTTTTGATCTGTGGCCCCCCCGCTGGACTGGACCCCCCGAAAGGAGGGTAGGGCAGACACAGTTTTCTGTGAATATCTCGAAAACCGTAGGGTTTAGGAGGACCATTTTTTTTTTTGTATGTTGATCTCAAGGGGCCATGTCAACCCATTCCATAACCACTCATTTCATGTATAGCGCCACCTAGTTAAACACAAAAAAGTAAAAATTAGGTGTTGTAATTGAAGGTATCTGTGACCTAACATAGTCAAAACTGCACGAAATTGGAAGTGTAGGATCATTATGACACCCTCTGTATGCACGCCAAATTTTGTGGAATTCCGTTCATGGGGGGCCACACAATAAATTAATTTATGTTACTATACACCAACTGGCCTGTAGGTGGCCGGAGACAGTTTTCTGTGAATATCTCGAGAACCGTAGGGCCTAGGAGGTCCACCTTTTTTATGTATGTTGGTCTTAAGGGGGCATGTCAACCCATCCCATTACCACTTATTTCATGTATAGCGCCACCTAGTTAAAAATTAAAAAGCAAAAAATTAGGTGTTTTCATCACAATATCTCTGGCTGACAAGGTCAAAACTGCACGAAATTAAAAGTGTAGGATCATTATGACACCCTCCAAATGCATGCCAAGTTTTGTGTACTTTCGTTCTTGGGGGGCCTTACAATAAAATAATGTATGTGTACATTTAGTGACGTACACCAACAAGGATTCCCGGGACACTGAAAGACTGGGGTACACAAAACTTGGTGGGCATGTACCCCCACATGGATAGCATGGAACTGTCATTTTTCGTTTTGATCTGTAGCCCCCCCGCTGGACTGGACCCCCGAAAGGAGGGTAGGGCAGACACAGTTCTCTGTGAATATCTTGAGAACTGTAGGGCCTAGGATGACCATTTTTTTTCCGTATGTTTGCCTCCAGGGGTCATGTTAACCCATTTCATGTGCACACATGTGCACAAACAGATACACACACACACACACACACACATACATTCACAGTAATCATACGTATGACACATACTCACACAGTAGACATATGTACGGGCACATACGCAGGCACACACACAAGCACGCACACACACACACACACCCACACACACACTCACACACACACACACCCACACACATAACATAAACATAACACAAACAATCAAGAATTTCTCAGAATTATGAACAGGCAAGATGGAGGTGGGGTTGTATAAAATTCATTTTACATGTGAAATCTATGAACTAATCATGTTTTGGTACTTGTTGTCTAGCAGATACCAGTGCGAATTGAGTGTGGATAATGCAATTTAGTGAGACAGTTAGAATCATATAGGTCTTTCAGCGTGATTTCTTTTTGTGGAAAAAATGTGCTGGACTGGGCGGCGGTCATATTTTGTACCGCTCTGCGGTACATCTAGTTATCTCAGCTGTGGTCCTGAAGTGGCATATGTGCGTGATGTGTTTGCAGGTCTGGTCCCCTGCCCCTGTGGAGAGGCTCTCTTTAACCCCCGCGTGCTTAATCTGCAGCCCATAATCACTCCTCTCTGTGCTGGGCTTGACCCTGCTCCTGTGGCTCCCCCGGTCTCCTCTGGGCCAAATCAGACGCTCTCAGCTGCTCACAGCAGGCCCAACCTGACCACAGTGGCAGGACAGGGACTTATGCCAGATGTCATTTGATGACTTCCAGAAATACCCACACACACATACCCCCCCCCCTCTTTCTCTCTCTCTCTTGCTGTCTGTCTATCTTTGGACGTCCATAGGGAGGTCTATAGGTACTCTGGTTCAAGAGCTTTGGAACACTGAGGATAGTGTTTCTGCCATCTATAAAATTTCTGCTGAGAGATGTCAGATATATACTGTATACTGTATGTGTGTGTGTGTGTGTGTGTGTGTGTGTGTGTGTGTGTGTTTTGTCACAAGCATATAACCCTCACATTGTCACAATACAGCATTAATTACACACATTTCCATTTATATTTACAAATATCGACATAGTAAAATGCCACATACTCTTCACACTGGAATGTGTTATCTATGTCTCTATGTATAGACAAAGGGGATGGACATAACAATTGAATTGTGTATGTTTAGTTGTGTGCGTTGTATGCGTGTAAAGCTGTTTGGTATGGTGTGCTATGCATGTGTGTATGGGTGTGTGTGTGTGTGTGTGTGTGAGAGAGAGAGAGAGACAGAATGGACCGGATGACTTGTGTGAGACATGCGGTGCTCTATGGGCAGATGTGTGTGTGTTTACTGTGATGATCACACATTCTGAAGCGTGCCGTGCCTTTGCTGGAACGGTGCACCGTAAAACTCCCAGGATGCCTCAATGGCCTCCATCTGCTCTGCTGTGTCTCTCTCATGTTTGCTTTGGTTTCCATATTCCCAACAGCTGGCTCTCTCCTCTCTCACATGCCATTAGTATTCTCTCTCTCTCTCCCTCTCTCTCTTCCCTCTGATGATTCAACAGGCATCTGCTCCATGCAAAACTGCAAATTCAATCATCCATCCAATTCTCAATTTAAAAGTCACTTATTTTTAAAGTCAATCTGTGTAAGGAGTCATAAGCACATGACTCTGACATATGGCTGTTGAAACATCTATGGTTGTGTTCTCCAAATTACAGGAAATGATGACAATGCTCCATCACAGGAAAACATTTGGTCAGGAATGGGCATTCACTGGCAGTAAAGGTGGTATGTCAGTAAGGACAAATACTCACGTTTGCGGTATCACCATTGTCATCTGGTGGCTATGTTGTACCTTGCTATAATAATGACTCTGAATATGTGTGTGTGTGTGTGTGTGAGTGAGAAAGAGTTTGTTAACACCTGTTTAGCACTGTTGATCGCTTTAGGCCTGTGTCCCAGTGTAGTCTCGTGTTCCCATCTCAGAGGGCCTCGCACTTTATAGAATGTACACAGGCAGAGAGCTGTTGGACATCAGCACACTTTAGATGAGCCTGTTCTCCTGTATGTCTCACCAATGTTTGCCGTGGGGCAATTTCCAAACGAGACTTTGATGCCAGCACCCCTGAGCTATGTTCAAAGTGTCTCTCAAATTCAAAAGGAATCTTTCATTTGTGCTAATCAGACACTCTCTTTTGTTCTTCAGAAAGGAGTTTATCTCAGAACATACTAAGGTCTCGTTTAAATATGACGGGGGCCACTTCATGTGGTGACTACATTATATAGTATATTTTTCTTATTTCACTTGTACAGGCTGAGAGCTTCATGTATTTTCAACAGGATTTAATATTAGTGCTGTAGGAAGAATGGAGGGATTGTGTTAGATTACTTTCAATACAAAAATGTAAATTGTGAAAGGTGACTTTTAATACAGGAATGTTTATTGTGAAAGGATACTTTTATTTTGGAAGAGAGAGTCGCGGGATTGATGTTGTGTTGGTTGTGGTCCTCGAGTTAAGTCAGTTCATTGTAGCCTGGCGTGAAGTTTTTCTGGGGTTCTTCTGTGCCCCTTACTGACACTGGAGAATGGCCAGAAAACCATACACTCCAAATAGCAAGGCTACAGTGCCTTTGGAGTGACTTAGGAAAAGTGAGGGATATAGAGAGACAGACATCTATACACATCTCACACCACTACCTCATATGGGATCATGTCTGACATTAAATAACAACCAATTGAGCCACACATCGATTCCACAAGCAAACGGCAAAGAACAGTTTAATATATTTCAAACGTTTCATCATGGGAATAATCACATTGTAGCATGCAATCTGCCTGGAGTGTGTTGTCTGTGGTGCATGTGTGTGTGTGTTCCTGTGTGTGTGTGTGTGTAGCTGTTGCCATAAAGCTGTTTGAATGTGTATGTGTGCATGACTGTGTATCTATAATTAAGTGGAGTGCTTGTGATTGTAATTTCTGGTATTTGCCCTTATTATTAAGGTTAGCGTTTGTTCCCTGTGAGCAATCTGTGTCTTAGTGTCGTGCTGCTAATGTGTTTTCTCCACGTGTCCTATCTGCATGCCACCCTTGCCAGTGAATGTGATTTAATAAACGGCACAGAGCCAAAGACACACACCTGATGCGTGAGAATGCTACAGTACTGAAAACAGTATCCTTGTGTTAATATGTCTTTCTCAGTGGGTGATAAGTCACCAATTGTATGTCAAAAAGAAAAAAAAATCAAAATTGTATGTAAAAAAAATGACCAATTCTTCTCATTAGTTCACTGAGGTTTCGTAGCCTCCCCCAGATCAACTAACAGAGTTGTCATGGTGGCTATGTGCTGATCATCACAGTGAAGTGGTGCAATGAAACGGATGGCTATGTCAGTAATAGCCTTAATTTCTATTCATAATGAGAAGCAATGCCTCAGGGTTACTTTATCTCAGTAACTCGGACCAGAGTCGATGACAACAACCTCTCACATCAATTAAGCACGGTTGCACAGGGAATTTCACAGTCATAACATGTATTATCTGCCTTTCCCCATGTCCCCTGCCTGTCTCCATTCCTTAAGAAACCACAGTCTGCAGCCAAATTGACCTCAACAGATGATCTGACAGGGCCCTGCAATCTTTTTTCTGGAAATCCCTGAGAGACTATTTAGAAATTTACATTTTCTCCAAATTTAGTTGGTATCTTCCATATCTTTTATTTTGTTCAGCAGCAATATTTAAGCAATTTTCATTCCATGATTCCTTGATCTTACAGAAAACACTAGTGGTGGAAATCACATAACTGGTTACCCCCTGACATAGTCGAACAGCCACATGAACCTGTCTGTGAGAAACTCTTGATTGACAGTTTGTCAGGTTTTGTCTGTAAGCCCTACAGTTCTTACTGATCCAATCATGTGGAAGCTGAACATCCTTAATTAATCCTGGTGTCACTCCACTGTTTTGTTCTGATTTGGACTTTCCTAAAACAGCAATATATTCATTAATTTATGATTGTCTGTGACAAAATCATTTTAATTCATGTAAAAAAAGTTTTCAGTTAAGGCCCAACATAACTGAGTGATGCTGTGAAACCATTACTGTGTTTAAAATGCCACTCAGCGAAGTGACGTGTTACTGTGTTTGATCTAAGCACAGG
The DNA here is from genome assembly GCF_046254945.1 of Alosa pseudoharengus. NCBI lineage: Eukaryota > Metazoa > Chordata > Actinopteri > Clupeiformes > Clupeidae > Alosa > Alosa pseudoharengus. The sequence goes on along the minus strand of NW_027468650.1, from coordinate 10,756,570 downwards.
AGTTAGGACGAGTTACTGTGTTTGATCTAAGCACAGACACAAACTCCGCTGACCTTCAACCTTGTCGTGGGATCTCAAATTCCTTCCCAGATCAGGTGGAAGTATGAAAGTGTTCTACATATAAGACATTTTGTGACATTAAAAAATGACAAATGACCTTATGGCATTGCCACTTCCAAGAAGGCCAATCAGATGGTATGTAATGATATGTTACCCAGTAGTCAAAGACAAAAACACAAATAAAGCACAAATAAAAAAACAAAAAAAGAAAATAAGCACAAAGTTCAAAGACAACAAAGACATCATATGACAGTGATTTAATACTGTAGTCTACCACAAATGTAAGATAACTGTCTTTGTGGTCTAATTTGCACAAATCACAATGCAGGGTGGTGGTAGCATGGTTAAGGAACAGGGCTAGCATGTGGATTCAAATCCTGGCTTCCGCTGTTGTGCCCTTGAGCAAGGCACCTAAGCCTAAGTTGCTCCGGGGATAAAATTGGCATGTGTAAGTTGCTTCTGCCAAATGAATACATGTAAATGTGCTATAAGTACTCTTTTGATCCTGTGAGGGAAATTTGGTCTCTGCATTTATCCCAATCTGTGAATTAGTGAAACACACTCGGCACACAGTGTAGACACAGTGAGGTGAAGCACACACTAATTCCGGCACAGTGAGCTGCCTGCAACAACAGCAGCGCTCGGGGAGCAGTGAGTGGTTAGGTGCCTTGCTCAAGGGCACTTCAGCCGCTTCCTACTGGTCGGGGTTTGAACCGGCAACCCTCCGGTTCCAAGTCCGAAGCGCTAACCAGTATGCCACGGCTGCCCAACGACTTAATTACAGGGCAAAAGCATGTTGCTAATTAATACAAGGCTACATGCAAACATGGACGTGTCTGCACACAGACAGGTACATTTTCAGTACATTACTTTCTTTAACGCAACCCAATATAGTTATTTTACTTTTAAAAAAATGGTTTGAAACTCATTTTGATTCTAAAGCTGTCTAAACCCACGGTGTGGAATTAAACAGAGAAACAAACTCCCAACATAGCTCCACACGAGGGGCCTTTCGCTCAGAAAGTCAAATGAGTCTATCAGTCTATTGCACAGCCTGTCTCCATCCAACTGATATCTGAATATCGCGGTGGTAGTGTAGTGGTTAAAGAGCGTGCAGTAGCCTGAAAGTTGTCGGTTCAATTCCCGGCTTCCACCGTTGTGCCCTTGAGCAAGGCACTTAACCCCAAGTTGCTCCGGGGACGATGTGATCCCTGTAATATAGCTGACATAATGTAAGTCACTTTGGTCAAGAAGTGTCTGCTAAATGTAATGTAATGTAATAAAACTTAGACTGTCTGCACAGAGGGACAGCGAGGCCCATTACCAGTCCGGTGCTGGATTGGACTGAGTTTGAGAGTGCAGTCGGACTGTGCTGTTGGCTGATAAGTCTGGATATTTATTACAATTGAATTGTGTCTTAGTGCAGATGATATTGATGATTAAGTGAACAGAGAGAATGTCTAGACTTTGAAGAGGTGGTCGGAGCTGGATATCAAAACTGAAAAAAGAAAAGGAAAAAAAAAGTCAGATGAAAGAAGGATAATTGGACAGTGGAAGGGGATTGGGGGAGGTGAGAAAAAAAAAGAATAGGATTCAGTCATCAAACACAAAGTATGTAATGAACTCCTCTGGCCTGTCTTTGCTCTTCATTAATATAATTACATAATGATACTCTCTGAAGGAACTCCGATACTTGTTACTAGTTACGAACTTACTTATCGTTTTTGTCTGCTCAGGCACAGAACCGCAGCACAGGGACACCACTGCTGCCTGGACCAGTACATTTTTTCCTATTTTTTTTATTTTTCACACATTCTCATAACAATGATGCACAAGGCACACAGATAAAATGTAGGCTACACATGAGTCTATAGAGAGCCAAGAGAGCTGTGAAGAAGTTTCAATGTGACAGGAATCTTGGGTTGGAGAAGGGCACTTAATGTACTCATTTGGAAAGAGCTGTTCTGTTATGATACTATGTGACACTCCCTTAAATTGTCTGCCTTGTTTGTCCACCTGCTATCTTCCTCACCTGGGTTTGCAATTCTAGTGTACCAGCTTGCTTTTTTCCATCAGTACATGTGGATATGCATTGTACACTCAGTACATGTGGATATGCATTGTTAGAAATATGTGCCATCATGTACCTACAGTACAGTACATAGGTTGCTATAGTGATAAATCTGTCAAATGTACAGTAAGTGACAAGCCAACTGTACAAGTACTGGACCTGGGCATCAACTGAACTGGAATTCAGAGCCTGACAGGGATATAGCTGAACTTGTACTTTGCAATTTTATATTGCTACAGTATATTTGACAGATAAGTGAGCATACAGAATTAATCAACTCAACTTGGCAGAGTGACAGGATTCGTTGGTTGACTGAAAACTATTGGAGTTTTGGGGATTGAGAATAATTATTATAGTATGGCATGAGTGGGGTTTGTACATGATATAAATACGGCTGTGATTTGGCTGGAAGTATGAGGCCGGAGGCCTAATGTAAATCACTCACCTGTTTTTGCCTATGGCTGAATCATAGCTGGGAAAATAGTGGGAAAATCCTTTACCAACCTTTTTAGGGGCAGCCGTGGCCTACTGGTTAGGGCTTCGGGCTTGTAACCGAAAAACTGCAGTATGGACTTCCGTGCAGGTTCCATGATATGTGCTGCTAGTGAAGAAGTACACCTCTTCTGGATAAGCCTTTGCATTTTAATGAAGCTTAACATTCAATACCAGAGAAGGTTAATGACCATGTGAACCCCCTCACACTGACATTTGCAAACTATGGATTCCTTGTTTGATATTAAACACACTAACATTTACACACCTAGACAAGGGGAAACTACTAAATCACCCCTACAAATATGCACATGCGTGGATATGGTGCCATGGTGGATAACTTTAAATGAAAGGCAGAAGTTGAATGGAGGATTGGGAGACAGGCAGGGCGAGGACTAGCATAGATATGGGCAGGTAGTTCTGAGGGGGTGGGGTGTGTGTGTGTGTGGGGGGGGGGGGTGAGTGAAGCTTTGGTGCTGTCCCCCAAGGCACTTGCTAAAACACACACACACACACACACACACACACACACAGTAGGACGCATTTCACACTGCTCCTGCTTCACCTATCCTTTTAGCAATTTCCACTCTTTTGCATTCTTTTATTTCATTTACAAGCTAGTTTAGCAAAGACAGTGAAACCAGTACATTTAAATCTGAAACTTTAGTGGTTTTACTTTAAATGAGCCAGCCAAGTCAATGAACAAAAACTGAACGGCAATTCACCTTGAAGTTGGATTAAAACAAAATGTGCTCCTCCGGCCAGAGACCCAGGAGATCATGTTGAAAATGTACTGAGCTAGAACAGAGGATTTCTACTTTGGAATCAAATATGCATGCCCTTCCATCAACGACAGATGAACTACGAGAGGCATCTCATGAAGTGAGTACAGCAACTACTGGAAATGCAGAGAATGTAACCCAGCAGTCTAATATCACTGCTAATAGAGCAGATGAATGCATCGACCTCATAAAGGGAAATGTGAGTACAGAGCCTTGGCACAGGCAAGGTGCCAGACCAAAAAACAAAAAACGTAATACAAGAAATGTAATTACCTCAACACCAGTAAATTCAGATGTTAAATTCAGGCCTCGTATCAGAAATACAGACAGATCAGCAAACTACTACAGGGCTTGTGGTCCTAAGGAAAGCCCACAGCCCCTAACACTATGGAACAGATTTGAATGCCTCCGGGACGTGAGAGAGGAATTTCCCAGGGAAAAGACCCAAAGCAGGCAGCAATCAAACCACAACAATAGAAAGATGGGCACAGACAAGAAGCAGCACTCGACACCTATTCATCCCACAACCCTCGTTCTAGGCGACTCTGCTGTGAGACATATAAATGGGGAAAGGATGATTGTATGTTGTTTCCCAAATGCTTCAGTGTCTGACACAAAAAACAAGCTTGCTGAACTGGTGTCAAAATATGCAACTATCAAGCGCATCATTGTGCATGTTGGAGCAAATGACATCTACAGAGAACAGCTGTATGTCAAAGAAGATTTCAAGGAACTTTTCTCTGCCCTATATGAGCTTGGAATACAAATTTTCATCAGTGGCCCACTCCCAGCAGAGGGAAGCTTTGTATTTTCCAGACTATTCAGTTTAAACACCTGGCTCGCAAAAACATGCTTTTCAGTTGGGATGAATTTTATTGACAATTTTAACCTTTTTTGGAATCGCAGGGAATACTTCAGACCAAATAGCACAGAGCTGAGTTGGACTGGGGCCAAGATCTTAACCGAATACTATCACCTCTCTCTCCTGCACCCAACATTTTTTCTCCCAACCTTGAGCCGAGCCTCTGATAAGCGATCAGTGGCCATACAGACGGAACAAGCGGATGACATCAACAACTCAGCTAAACCAGCTGGGCCTGTGGGGCCCTCTGGTAACCACCCGCTAGCCTCCACTGAAATGCAGACCTTGAAGAAACATAAACAACCAGCTCAACAATGCCCAGCCATGTCCACTGGACAACATAAGATGGGTGGTGCTAAAATGACTCAAAGTCAATCACTGGCGTCAAACTCCCTGGAATCTCAGCAAACAGATGGATGTGATGAGCATGAGGAGATAGCACCTATCAAAGCTGCTGAGAGGCTATCAGAAAGGAAGGGTCATGTTGTAACACCAGTACCAATACCCCTCCCCACCTCCGTCGACTCCTTGTCACCACAAAGACACAACAACATGGAATACACTACTGGAATACATGCTGAAAGTGGAGCGTCTGCAACAAACTTCCCAGAACCTCAGCAGGCAGATGGAGACTCTGGATCAATTTTCAACCCCAACCTCCTTGATTTCCCATCACCACCCACACCCAATCACGTCCCCACCCAATCAAACTCCCCAGGCCACACAAACCCCCATAATCTCCCATCACCATCCCCACTCTGTCATCCCACCACTCACTCAAACTCCACAGGATCCCCTGAATACCCATCACCATCCCCACCCAAGCACATGATGTTCCCTGCAAGAATGGAGAGACTGCTACCAGTAGCCATGCAGAGTTTTACTAGCCCAAGATCATTAGCACCAAAGAAGCGAAGGGCACCTCCACCCCCTCGCCCTCCCCCTCCCCGTTTAGAAGGATCTCTTAAGCAGCAGCAACCTCTTAGTTCATTTTCTCAGCCGGCATATAGCATGGAATGTGCAGTGGAAAATACAGATGGCAGCAGCAGGGGACAATTATTACATTAATACACAGGATTAGATGTTAAAATCCCTTGTGCCAAAATCCAAGGTAAAAACACATTCAGAAGCCCCTGCTCAAGTTTAACTTTAAAAAGCACACTACCCACAAATCCGCCAACAAATGGTCACAAGCACAATACAAATGGCCTATCCAACAGCAGTAGCCTATATAGTATGCGGCATGTCATTGGGGTTATCAAGTGGGCACCCTCATTCACCGATGTTTCGTTAAGTTCGGCCCACGACACCTCATGAAGGCTTAACAGTGAAACCAGTGTCCTGGAGACACTCCCCTCCATGCTGCCACCATATTACCACATTGAAATATCCCAATACCCAAAATACTCTTAACCAGCCCAGGCATGGTCAAGGTTGGCTAGGTTGGTCCGTCCCGTTGATGTGGACTGAACCATAACCATAAAAACCTTGGCCAACCAACCATCACCCTAGTCACAGCCCATCACAAACACAAAACAAATTAGCCAGTTACCTTAGCCCGTTAGCTTAGGCCCCATCCCAAACACAAAACAAATTAGTCAGCAGTTAGCAGTTAGCTTACGCCCCATGCTGCCCCATATTACCACAACAAGCATCCAAATACCCTTAACCAACCTAGGCATGGTCTAAGTTGGCTAGGTCGGTCCGTCCCGTTGATGCGGACTGAACCATAAACCATAAAGAACCTTAGCCAAGTACCATCAACCTAGGCACAGTCCATCACAAACACAAAACAAATGAGCCAGTTAGCTTACCTTAGCTTGCGCCCCAGGAAGGGTAACTTCTCCTTACCCACGACCAAAACAAATGAGCCAGTTAGCTTACCTTAGCTTGCGCCCCAGGAAGGGTAACTTCTCCTTACCCACAACCATTCGCTTGCCCGTTCTGCTGCTAAAGACATGTTATTAACCACCTGCCTTAGACTTCGACCACAAATGCCCAATTCAGACAGCAAGCCAATAGCAGATCTGGCCACAAACCCACGTGCACCGATTTCAATAGGCCTTAATCGTGCACTCCAACCTCGCTTAGCTGCCTCCTCTGCTATTTCAGTATATTTAGCTCTCCTTAGCTCATTGGCCACTTCCACTCTGTCTTCCCAAGGAACAGTGTGTTCAATGAAGTAAACTATCTTCTCTGAATCCGACCATAGAATTACGTCGGGACGTAGCTTAGTACTCACTATATGTGGAGGTACCGCCATCTGCTGGCCAAGATCAACCTTCATTTCCCAGCCCGCAGCATTTTTCAACTGGCCGGTTTTACACCTGGCCTTCGCGGAACAAGGTTTATCCCCCTGACGTACAAAGTTAATTTGCCTTACCCCTTTACTAGCTGCTAATTAATTGACTTCTCTTCTTTTATCCTCTATTGCCGCTGCCACACATTTCAATACCTGGTTATGACGCCACGTATACCGCCCCTGGGTGAGACTTACCTTGCATCCTGATAGGATATGGTGGAGACTGCCCACACACGAGCAAAGTATGCATTTATCATCCTCACTAAACCATTGACTTAAATTCTTGGGAGATGGGAGCACATCATATGTAGCACCTAACATAAATCTGATCTTACCAGCTTCCATGCCCCATAGATCTTTCCATTTAATCCGTCTTTTTTCCACCCCTTCCCAGTTCACCCACTGCCCTTGTTTTGCCTGCGACACTGCCTTAGTACATCTTACAGCCTCCTCCTGTCTATGCATTTCCTCCACTACCATTTTCCTCTTTTCTCCTGCAGAAGCCTTACTCCACAAGGGTTTACTTGCACCCACCCCTAGACCCCCCCGCCCGTGCTGCACATGGCCCATTATATCTCTATGCTTCAATGCTGATTGAGCATGCTTAACTGCCTGCTCTGGGTTCCACTTCCTCCCTGCATTAACTGTGGGTGCAACTTTCCTCACCACTGGGTCCTTGGACTGAGTAAGAGTCAATTCCAATCTAGCCTTAGCACACTTAAATTCCTCTGTCAGACTAGATATTGGCAACTCTACAATACCCTTCCCATACAAGGCTACACTGCTTAAGCAGCGTGGGACTCCGAGCCATTTTCTGACAAAGGAGTTGATCATTTTTTCCAACCTCTCTACCTTTGACAGAGGAACTTCATAAACTGTCAATGGCCACATTAGCCGAGGCAACAAACCAAACTGCAAACACAGCTTGAGCTTACCTGGCAGCCCCGACTTGTCAATTTTTGCAATACCTTGCCTAGTGACCTGTCTCAAGTCTTCAACCTGTGATTTATCACTAAGGCTTGCATCATACCACCTTCCCAGACACTTCACTGGTTTCTCCAGAACTGTGGGAATCACCTCCTTATTTATAGCAAACTTCTTATCTGTTACCTTCCCTTTAATAATTGAGAGACTCCTAGACTTACTTGGTTTCACCTTCATTCTGGCCCATTGCAGATTACTATTTAACTTACCCAGCAACCTGTTGGTGCATGGAACGGTTGTCGTCAAGGTTGTTATGTCGTCCATGAAAGCCCGAATCGGGGGGAGGCGTGGCCCTCCCTGCAACTTCTCCCCGCCCACTACCCATTTTGAGGCCCTAATGATGACCTCCATTGTCATTGTAAAAGCAAGTGGGGAGATGGTACATCCGGCCATGATTCCCATCTCAAGTTGTTGCCAACCTGTGGTGTAATCAGCTGTAGTAAAACATAATTGAATATCCAGAAAGTATGCTTTTACTAGGCTTTTAATGCTACCTGGGATTCTGAAATAATCAAAGGCCTCCCACAACAGACTATGCGGCACAGACCCAAAAGCATTAGCCAAATCCAAGAACACAACGTGCAGGTCTCTCTTCTCACGCTTTGCTAATTGAATTTGGTGCCAAATCATGCTGGTATGCTCTAAGCACCCGGAGAAGCCAGGAATTCCAGCTTTTTGCACCGTGGTATCAATTAGTTTATTCCTTTCAAGGTAATTTGTCAGTCTCCGTGCCACCACACTGAAGAAAACCTTCCCTTCAACATTCAGTAGACTAATTGGCCTAAATTGATTAATCTCCACTGCGTCCTTTTCTTTGGGAATAAATATTCCCCCAGCCCGCCTTGGGAATACTCTGCTTTTTCCAAACTATCTTCATTAATTGCCATAAAAATCTTAAAACATCTGGTGCACTCTTATACAACCGGTAGGGCACTCCATTAGGTCCCGGGGCTGAAGAGGCCCTTGCATGTTTTATTACTTCTTGTACCTCTTTCCATCAGCAGGAAGTACCATCTCCCTGAACCTCTCCCTATCTTTGTGCACTCCCTCTAAATACTCCTCAAGCTTCTGCTTAGGTTCCAAAAGACTACCACTCTTCTGCATTACGAATAAAGACTTAACAAACTTAAATGGGTCTTTATAGAATGCTAGTCGGGCTCGTGATTTCTTCTTCCTATTTTTCCTAATATTTTCAGCTCTTCTTAGCACTACTAACCGCTCCCTCACATCTGCCTGTAGACAGTCAATACCTTCCTTCTCATCATCTGTAGCTTTTCTCCACTGCTTCTTAAGCTGCCTCCTCTCCTTGATAAGTTTATCTATCTCCTGCTGGCGCCTAGATTTAACTACCTCATGTTGCCGTTTTGTCCTTCTCTCAATAGTCCCAAATCTTTCCTTACCATAGCTATAAATAATGTCTCCCATTTTCTCTAATTTGCTTTCAGCCGTCCCCTTGAGCTGACCCAGGATACTGACCAAATCACTATTAACATCTTCCCACATTCTACATTCTGCTGCACCTGGCCATCTAACCCCAGGCCTATGACCATTAATCTTCTCCCTCCTTGGCTGACTGGCCTCTCTCTCTGCCTCAGTGCTAGAACTTACCTCAACAACAGGGGTACTGATGTCCTGCGAACTGTGGGTTTCTTCCTGTCGCTGAACTTCAACCGACTGACTTGATGCACTTCTTAAGAAATAGCTATCAATGCGGGGACCCTGTGTTCCCTCTACCAAGCACTTCTTTTTCCCTTGATGAATTTTCAGGCCCTTTAGACTTGTAACCTTCTGCCAACCACACTGCCAACTAGTGGCTTCCACAAACATGTTTTCCTTACTCCTAATCAAATTCGTTCCAGGGTCAGTAACCATGTCTATCACAAGTGAGTCATCTTCCGCCCCTGCTCTCGCTGACTCTAGGGGTATTTTTTTCATTATGTCGTACTGTAGCTTAGTAGGGTGCAGCCCATAGCTTAGTGAAGCCTGGGCTACTGCCACAATGAGCTGCTAACCCATTGTAGCCCCGGCGGGGTCTATAATGGGTTAGACCCCGCCGGGGCTACAATGATGATATTATATGATGACTGTATTGTATGATATTCTCAAGGTCCCTGCAATATAAATTGGTACTGACAGTAGTTTTGAGAACATGCCGGGACCCAGTAATCCCATGACATTCTCTATTCCTGTATTGACAAGAAATAGAACACAAATGCATCGAGCTTATAGGGTAAACCAGTCCAATCTCCTACCCGTACCACATCAACCTCAGATTTCCCCCATAGATCATATTTCCCCAACACTTACAGCAAAACTAGCACTCCTAAATATCAGATCTCTTTCAAACAAATCATTCTTAATTTATGATCTAATTTGCACACACAACCTTGATTTTTTACTTTTAACGGAGACATGGTTAGATCAAGCAAACAGTGCTGCTACTCTCATCGAATCAGCTCCCCCAAATTTCAGTTTTTTGAGTGCTACCAGAGCAAATAAAAGAGGTGGGGGGATAGCCACAATTTTCAAGACGTCTTTTCAGTGCAATCAGTCGTCATTCAGTGACTTTACTTCATTTGAATATCTGTGTGCATGCATTAAGTCTTCTCCTCAGATTTTATTACTGACAATTTACAGGCCTCCAAAACATTCAGCTAAAGTTTTTCTTGAAGAGCTAGGTGAACTGCTATCAGTTGTTTGCATAGAGTTTGACTGTCTTATTATATCAGGGGATCTAAACGTGCATGTGACTCAACATCAGACTCAACATATCTGCTCAATTACAAATTCAACAACCTGAACTTCCAGCAACAAACAGAGGGAAACTAAACTTGATGTCAGAGTTCAGCTTGATAGACTACGAAACACTTGAAAAAACGGTAGCCTTCAGAATCTCAGCTCTTCCACATGTGTCTTTACAGTAGACACTGCCTACCAATTTCTTCAAAACTGTTTTTCACCTCAAATTGTAAATGTATCACTGCTGTCTGACACTTTTCCTAAGTCACTGAAAACAGCTGTTGTAAAGCCACTTCTCAAGAAGAATAACCTGGATGCCTCCATGCTAAACAATTACAGGCCCATATCCAATCTACCTTTTATTGGCAAAATTATTGAAAAAGTAGTCTTTAATCAATTAACCACCTTCCTAACATCAAATGGGTATTTTGATTACTTTCAGTCTGGTTTTCGGGCAAATCACAGCACTGAAACATCTCTCATTAAAGTTTGCAATGACATACGCCTCAACACAAATTCAGGTAAAACATCAGTCCTAGTGCTACTGGACCTTAGTGCAGCACTTGACACTGTTGATCACAATATTTTACTACACAGACTAGAATACTGGGTTGGATTTACAGGCATAGTTATCAACTGGCTAAAATCATATCTACAAGAAAGGAGCTTCCTTGTTGCCATCGGAAACTACCTCAACACCAACGTCCTTGACCTGTGGTCTTCCCAGGCCCGGGGTGGGTAATAGGGAGAATTCCCGGTGGGCCGCTTCACTTTTGGGCCGGTCGAGGAAAAAAAATATTGACATTTGTCACGTTAGTCTATCTTCTCTTAAAGTAGGCTATACACGTTCCGCATTCTGTGCATGACACCATTGCCTCTGTATGGGTTGTAGCCTACCATGTGAGGGAGTTCTCCCCTCCCAAAAAGAGTTGGTTGGGTCCATATCGCCCGTCTTTTCCAAAAGGTTTTCTCTGATAGCCTACGGATAGCCGGGCCGGCCCAACAGGTAGAATGCTGCTAAATGTGCCAAGCTTCCAGATTACAGACAAAAGTGGCAACTGGTAAAGAGAGATAGCCTATAGGCAATGATTAGCCTATTGACAATGTAATTATTGGGCTAATATTGGACGTTTGTCAAGCTATTCGCAAGCAACATATTAAATTACTTTAAAATTGTATCCGATTCATAGACTTTGCAGTATGCAAATATTGATAACAAAACTGAAGCATGATCTGTGTAGGCCTATGCAATAAAAATGGTAGCGTCTGAGCAGCAGATCAACCAGTCGACCACTGAAAATGATGAGCCCGAAATTAGTGATGAGGAGGCCATGACTACAGGGACAAGTAGAGAGGATAATTTATAGTTATTTAATGTAAGAAAGAGCAATTATGCTACATGATAAACATATATGCCTTGTTTGCTCAGAAGAGGGTGTAGTAAAGGAGTAGGCTAAATCACCTAACAACATTATAGCCTACCCATGCAAAAACATAGCCTAAACATTAGTTCAATATGCCTCTTTGTGGGAAGCGTGGGATAGGCTACATTTCAAAGGCTTTCTTTCTTTCTTTCTTTCTTTTTTCTTTCTTTCTGTTTTTGTTAACTTGTGGAATAGTGGAATATTTTTTGTTAACTTCTCAGTTGAAGTGAATTATAACCTTTACACATTTGTTGAACCATGGTAGTAATAAAAACTACAGGATAGTAAAAGCTGAAATTTTGCTTCATTTATCCAATTTCCACCACTATGGAAAACATGGGCCGGTCTTGGGCCTGAAACTCCCGGGCTGAAAAGTGGGCCCACTCCAGCCCTGGGTGTTCCCCAGGGGTCGATCTTGGGGCCACTATTATTCAACCTCTATATGCTCCCACTTGGACAAATCATTCAAAATAATTTAATTTCATATCATAGCTATGCAGATGACACACAAATTTACTTAGCTCTATCACCAAACGACTATGGTCCTCTTGAATCTATGTGTCGGTGTATAGAACAAATCAAGACCTGGATGTCTCAACATTTTCTTCAGCTGAACAAAGAAAAAACTGAAGTAATTATATTCGGAGTGTCTATTCGTACCCCTGGTACGAATAGCCTTGGCCACACAACTGGGCTATTCACACCCTGTTACATAACAACAAAAACATGTTGCTCGCGTGCCCAAAAAACATGGCCGACATTCGTTTTTTCGTCAGCAGAAAGTGAAGAATTCTGAACGGTTTCAGGACTAATATCTGTTCAAATTAAAGTTGAGATGGAAAAGTTGTGTTTTATTTTCATAATCTTTGTTCAGTGAACACATACAACCGTCAGTTAAGTTAAGTTAACCTGCAAACCTCAACTTCTTGTCAAAGCAGATAGTGCAGTGGTTACAGGCAAGGGCTGGCACGCGGGAGACCGGGGTTCGAATCCTGTGTGATGAGTTTTGGCGGAGTGAGTGTGCATGTGTACCAACGTCTCTGGGGAGAAGGCGCGCAATTTGAACAAGAAATCGGTTCTCAAACGGAAGTTTTGATTGCAACAATTAGCTAGTTAATGCACCAGGCTGTAAATAGCATGCAGTACTATAAACACCTGGGTACGAATAGCATCCACTTCTAACTGTACATTGATGCAAACAGCATACCTTATTCAGAGTGTATATTACACAGCTGAGCTATTCACACTCTGTTATGTAACAACAAAAAAACATGTTGCTTGTTTTTTTTATATATTATTACATTGTGTGATCAATATGCCAGATTAAATGCACAGGGGTGCAAATAGCATACACTGATATTTGTACCAGACGAGGTACTAATAGAACACATTGCTGTGTGCACCGGGGTAGAATAGCATACATTGATATTTGTACCAGACGAGGTACTAATAGAACACATTGCTGTGTGCACCGGGGTACGAATAGCATACATTGATATTTGTACCAGACGGGGTACTAATAGGACACATTGCTGTGTGCACCGGGGTACGAAAAGAATTCACTTCTTATTGCACCAGGGTACGAATAGCATACACTGCTAATTGTACCAGGGGTGCAAATAGCCTTACCCAATTATATTTGGTACAAAGGAGGAAAGACTTAGGGTTGCCACTCTCCTTGACACAAAAGGGTTGAAGGCAAAGGATACTGTTAAAAATCTTGGTGTATTGACAGTGATCTAAATTTCAACAGTGACATGAAAGTGATAACTAAATCAGCTTTTTACCACCTCAAAAATATTGCCAAACTCAGAGGGCTGATGTCAAAACATGACTTAGAAAAACTCATTCATGCATTTATCTCCAGCAGGGTTGATTACTGCAATGGACTGTTCACAGGCCTTCCTAAAAAGACTATTAAACAGCTTCAGGTGATACAAAATGCAGCAGCTAGGATTCTAACAAAAACTAAAAGAACTGACCACATTACTCCAATTCTTAAGTCCTTGCACTGGCTTCCAGTAAGTCACAGAATTGACTTTTATAGCACTATTGCTTGTTTATAAATCAGTAAATGGAGCAGGACCTAAATACTTGTCAGACATGCTTCAGCAGTACACACCTTCTCGTCCTCTCAGGTCCCAGGTGAAAAACCTGCTAGTAAAACCTACAGTTAGAACTAAACATGGTGAAGCAGCTTTTAGCTGCTATGCGGCTCAGCTGTGGAACCAACTTTCGGATGACATCAAAAAGGCCCCAACTGTAGCCAGGCGCGCGGGAACCTATTTTTGACCAGGTGTGCTGAATAACAAAAATAATGGATGTCCGACGACCCCCCCCCTCCCCTGGACATGTTTAGGATTTTGACTGCTAAATACGTCATTTTAGTGCGGTGTGTGTGGGTGATAGCGAGAAGTTTTAGAAAAGTCCTGGGCAGCCACAAATTCCAATGTTCCGCGACAGCACTCCGAGTCCACTGCGCCCACCCTAACCCCACAGAAGCGCACTTGACATCATTAGCCTATTTCAGTATAGCTAAGGAAAATTACTTTTCTGATCGTCAAAACCACACCAGAGATGTTAGGCTTTAAATATAGGCTAATAATCAGGCTGCAATGTTCTCGCAAATAATTTCTGAATAGCCTAAAGTGTGTCGTTTCCACAGCAAGTAGGCCTATGTGTCCTAATAATTTCTATCATAGCGACTAGGATAGTGAAACGATTTCACTAGCTATGCATTTATTATTTTTGCAAAACTGTAAAACACAATTAAAGTTTCTTTCAGCTTATCCATGTTTTTTTTTGAACGTGTAAATCACATAGAATATGTAGGCCTATATCAACCGTAGGCCTACACACTTGATCGCTATCACATAGATGAAACCACGCTACGGTTCTTACAGTAACTGACTCAAAAATATAAATAATGTCAGACAGCGAATTAGTAATTATTTAAAAATATATATAATATTTTTTAAAAATCTATCTCCTGCCAGCAGGGGGTGCTGCAGCACCCTCAGCACCCCCCTTCCCGCGCCCTTGACTGTAGCCAGTTTTAAATGTAGACTTAAGACCAAACTGTTCTCAGATGCTTTCTGCTAACTGTGCCGAGTTACAAATTCTGAATCTGCCTTGATAATTATTCTACCTTGTCTTTTATTACTTTTTTTACTACTTTTGCCTTTGTTTTTGCTTACTAATTATTCTTTATTTTTAAATGATTTTACCTTGTGTTTTATGTTTCCTTTTTATTATGATCTTTACCTTTTAACTATTCTTTGACTATGCTTTTATTTGTTATTATTGTTTGGTTTTGTTTATGTAAAGCACATTGAATGACCTCTGTGTATGAAATGCGCTATATAAAAAAACTTGACTTGACTTGACTTGACATATAACTCACGACTGGGCGCCGATAGCCACAGCAGCACACAATAAGATGTTTGTGGCTTTGTTGTGGAATGGCCTGAAACAAATTGGTCAGGGGCCCAGTCAAAGCTGGAAAAAAAAAACAATTACCAAAGTTTTCAAGGCAAGAGAGTTGGAACAATTATGTTCACTCTACTGCATATTCTGTGGAAGGAATGAGGAAGATGAAGATCACGGATAGGAGAAGTTGTAGAGGGGACTGATTGATAATTGTATTTGTATCTCCTTTTTATACTATGTATCATGTGTGTGTATGATATGGACCTGTGTCTGCAATAAAGCTTATATAATACGCTTTCAAAGCTTTTCATGGCTTTTGTTCAACATGCAAACAAAGGACTCTGTCTGAGTGCTGAGATTACATTGATGTGGTAATAAAATCATAGGGCAGTTTAATCTCTTTTCAGCAAACATATTAGCATTCATGATATTTAGCTCTATCATTACACTGTGTTGTGAGAGAAAATCACACCAGAATGAGAGACAGTCTGGGGGAGACCCTGGCTGATTAGTTGAACAGCTATGTTCTTTCAAGGTAATGTATATCCTTTATGGATAAAGCTGCTAACCAACACTGAACAATAATGTGTGTTAATTAACTCCGATTTCCTGAGCTGCCTGAGAAACATGAAGCAGCTGGGACACATGCAGTGGGCTGTGTTAAATTAGTCTTCTAATTACATACCAGGATCCGCCGATAAAAATGCAAAAACAATTTTTTCACATGCAGTCACCACACACACAAACACACACACACACACACACACACACACACACACACACACACACACACACACACACACACACACACACACACATACACATACACATACACTTACACATACACATACACATACACATACACACACACACACATACACACACTACAACTAACATGTCATTTATAGTAATTGGCACAATCAGAACATAATTCAGAAACCACTGAAGAGGCCTGGCCTAACACAGCTGGAGATTCCAATTGGAGGCTCCAATTTGAGGAGCACTGTGTCTTCCATGCACATAGCTCTGATGGATTGTGAGCGTTTTGATGAATACTCCCCTTTAAATAGTGACGCACGTGACGGATACTTCTGACAGGCTTGACAAAAGGAGTACTGCATCATTTTAGGCATGAAAGGCAGTTGGCATGGTGATGGCGGTTAAATTATTGTGTTTGTGAAGAGACTGGTCCTGAAGGCATGGCAATGACAACGCACACACACACATTTACACACACACACACACAAACACACACACACACACACACACACACACAAATGAATGGGAACTATCTATGGAGCCATCCCCCATGGTAGTCCTGCAGGTAGTCCAAAAGAGAGGGTACTGTTTATGTGAGAACAGATAAAGATGCCAGACACCTGGTGAGGATAATGAATTGTTGTTCATTGTAAGAAAGAGAGAAAGTAACTGAGACATCTTGGTATATCATTCAGCTTTCTGTGATACAACTGCCATTAATCAGTGCATTTGAAAGGGTTAGTGTAGGCAGCTCTGATATATAAGGTTTGTTACATGATTTATTGAAATGTGTGGAGCATAACAACACATCTGATATATGCTGAGCTATGACCATGGAGTGCTCTTGAATTTAAAATTTTCCTCAGAAAAGGGAAAAGATGGAGAGAAAAAATCTGAGCTGATCTCAAAGACAAACAGAACAACAGTGAAATATGACTTCCATTCTTAGCCAGAAAAACAGCAAAAAAGAGCTTGCAGTACAGAGTTGCCTCAAACAAATAAAAAGAGTTCATAAGGCCTATCATAGCACCAGGCTGATTAAATGTCCCATAACTCCCAGCAGGAACACGAGACAGACAGTAAGGGATACAGCCCATAAACACTGGCACTGCATAGACAGAGATGGCAAGATAATTAGCCATTGTCCTTGGGCAAGAATGCAGAAAGGATGGTGAATTTATTCATTTTTAGCTACTAATTTACCTTCCAGGGTTCTGGAGAGTCGTTCACTAAGACACTTTGTGTTTCTTCTTTGAATGATTCCTCTGTGGACTGGGGTTTCAGAGCTGTGGATAAGCTCTTGTTTACCATCTGTACGTTAAGAACTTCAAGAGTATGTTAAGAGTACGTTAAGAGTATACCAGTGAGGCGTCACACTTACCTAGGTCTCAACTCACAAATAATTTCTGAGTACCAGGATGACAAAGAGGTTTTGTTCAACGCATTTAGTTGTATCAGGTCTCATACACTGCTGATGTAGAAACACTATCACAATGTCAACAGAAACCATGGTAACTATGGAAAAACAAACAAACGGAATGATTTGATGTACTTTACACTGCACTAAATTGCCTGGGCTGTAACACTGCAAGATCAAGTCACAGAAAAGAGCAGAAAACAGCAGACTTATCCATCCAAATTATAACTGTTTTTCCAATGCAAGTGCACACAATGTCCCAGGCATCCTTGGGGGCAACAGTCTGTCATGAATACTCAATCTCCCATGATGGTTTGATGACCTGCATGACCTGATGACCTACCTTTGATATAACATACTGAGTGACCTTGTATTGGTATGGTGTGCTCATAGTCCTTAGGGTTATAGTTTTACTATATGTTTCTATGCAGTATTGACACACATCTTTCATTACCATCGTTACAGTGCCCCGCCCCCCCTCCTGCACTGTTCATCAATTGTATGCATTCATATTATGAAGCACCACAGTGATACTATACATTGTTTAAAAGCTGAGACTCTCAGCAATCGATACATGTAAAACTTTTGTATGAAAAAAATGTGTTTTGTGCATTATTGCATTCAATTAATAGGATGCCAATATCCTGACCTGTCATAAATGTTCTTGAAATGTCTGTATGTCCTAAGTAGATGATGTGTAATGTCGGACAAAAAAGTAAAATGGGGCTTCAAGTTAATATGTCCAGCATTTTCTCGTAGGTGCATTTGTCTGAAATGAGGTCCCTGATGTGCCTTCCCAAGCACAAGAGGTTCAGTTCCTACAGTCTTCTGGATCTGCCCTATAACCTGCTTCTGGCCTGCCTGCCTGTCTGGTCAAAACTCTGATCAAAGGCCAAAAAAATCAATAAAAAAAAGATTGTAATTAAAGTCTGTGATAATTTATGTCTATCATTACAATCACTATGGCAAATGTGTATTGATTAAGGGTGTAACTACTGAGTATTTGTTGACCGTATTAAATCACTATATATCCTATTACTATAAATCCCCTTCACTATTATAATACATTTCTTTTCAGTTTAGGATGTTTGCTGTTTTAATGTGCAACTCTTCCTCATGTCAGTCATCCTCTCCAATTCTCACAAAACCCTCCAGAATTGGCAAAAACTCCTTGCACACTCCTACGCTCATTCAGGCAATACAGCATTAGCATGGAGAACAGTCCGCTCTCCTGTTAGGAGAACACAAGCCAGTGATGCACCACTCTGAGCTCCTTGTCACCACAACACATGACGTCCAGGACAATGTAGCGGTCACCTTTCTGCTTCAGGATGTGTGTGTGTGTGTGTGTGTGTGTGTGTGTGTGTGTGTGTGTGTGTGTGTGTGTGCATGTGTGTGTGCACGCATTCATGGGTGAATGAATGTGTGTGTGTGTGATCATTTGTATTGTGTGGAGGAACAACTGCTTGGGTATTTGGATAATGTAACTTTCCTGTAGCCTCTGTTGACATGAGTTTGTCTTTTTATCCTCCAAGGAAATCATATGAATTAGTAAGTGATGGTGGAAGGAGAGATATCTTATATATTATTACCAGGAGTCTATCTATATTGGATTTTGCCATGTATGAAGTCTTTGGGTTGCTGTTGTTATCCACTGTGTATGTATCAGGTGTCAGTGGGGCCATGAGTGGACAATAAACATTATATTTTTTTCTATTCTATTCTATTCTATTCTATTCTATTCTATTCTATTCTATGTGTTGGTGTTGTATGGGTGATGGAGTGGTTTGGTGGTTTAGTGATGTGCCAAAGTGGTGCAAATGTCTCTCAAGCTACGGACGGCGAGGTCGTCTGTGAACGGAGTTCAGCGGCAGTTCAGGAAGCAGAGAAGTCATTGGGCAACCAGTCGGTTGCCGGTTCGAGCCTGGCTCCTCCTGACCCTGTCACAGTGTCCTTGAGCAAGACACCGCACCCCAAACTGCTCCTGATGTGCAGGCTGGCACCTTGCATGGCAGCCTCTGCCGTCACGGAGTGTGAATGTGTCAATGTGAGGCATGAGAATGCAAAGCACTTTGAGTGCTTGGAGGAATCCATTGACCATTAGCCATGACTGGATGTGAGGTGCTCCATACCTATGCAGGGAGGGTATTGGAGAGGGAGTGGCTGCTGCTGATTGTTTGGTTGATTGGGCAAGTTCAGGTGTCTGTGGGGGAGCAGAAACGTGTAAGCTTTGGAGGGTAGTTTCGATAAGATTGGTCCATAATGGTTGAGCAATATCGAGTTGTACACAGAAATCCCAAACGGCTCTGTCCAATAGCTACGATTTTGATTAATCTGCTCCAGGTATTGATTTTTTCCCTCTGACATGGATTGCTCTGCTGTTGTCATCTCCATTCAGATTGTACTTGGTCTTAGTTTTAAACACTTTTGAGAGGTATGTCTCTGCTAAACACAATTCCATCACATCCTGTGTGACATTTAAAGATTTTTCTCTCTTTTATTACATGTTGTATGAAAAATAGTCTACTTTTTT
This sequence comes from Alosa pseudoharengus, assembly GCF_046254945.1. Classification (NCBI taxonomy): domain Eukaryota; kingdom Metazoa; phylum Chordata; class Actinopteri; order Clupeiformes; family Clupeidae; genus Alosa; species Alosa pseudoharengus. Next base: position 10,736,716 of record NW_027468650.1, on the reverse strand, counting down.
TCCAATAAGTCAAGGAGGAAGGTGGGTTTATTGAAAAAGTGAAGAGGCTTGAGAAAAATTGTATGTACTTTATGTGACAAATTGGTGACACTTTACTGGCATAGTCCACCCACAGAAACAGATCAGAGAGGAACAGATGGTCTGTGAAGATGCAGTATGTAAAATTGAACATCGCTTTAACCACATCCAACCCCTAACAGATTACTGAGATGTTATCAGAGTATGCCCAAGGCCTAGGACAAGAGGTGATCCTGGAATCCACGCCGCTCGGCACCTTAACGATAAACTGTGAAACAGACATGTGACATCATAAATAACATTCAACAAATGGAGAAAGTGTGGAAGGTCGAGGACAACAGGCTATTACCAGCTACTGTACAACTGTAACAAAAACATAAAGAGATGTATTAAAACCACCAAATGGGTGGTTTGGTGGGAGATTACTTATTTACCTTTAGCTCACAGGAATGATCCAGAGACATTTACTTCCTGATTTTCCTGGAGAAAATTGGTTTTGCACAGAAAGTAGGTCGCACTGCAATGAAATGTTGTTATGATTATTATTATGGTAGGCGTTGCTATTAGCAATACACAATGCTGTTCCAGGAAGATTGCAAAATATGATAACATTGTAAATCTGGTATGGTTTGTCAATAACAACAAGACAATAAAGAAAGGAAACTTTTGACTGGAGATTGTCTTCATAAAATGACTGTTATGCATCACGACTATCATTTGCTCAAGTATAATTATCATCCTTATTGTTATGATGAGTTGCATGCTGTGCGGGAAACTTCCAATTTTACCACAGAACTCATCATGGAGTCTTGCATCCCAATGCAGCATACCATATCTCTCAGTTAGACATGCACTTCGTAAGTGTTACAACAGTCCCATCAGTTTGGCTCTTTATACCACACAGTCCGCTGAGGATACAGTACCTGTGATGAACTAATGAACTCAATGAGCAATCCTCTCCTGGTATACTGAAACTGTTTGCAAATACACTGGAGGGAGACCTGATTACGATGTTGTGGAATATGCTTTATGCAAAGCAGAACAATCAAAGATGCAAAGCAACTTAGCTAATGAGAGAAATGGTGCTGTGTGTGTGTGTGTGTGTGTGTGTGTGTGTGTGTGTGTAACCAGGGATGTAGTGCTAAAATCAGAGGTGGGTAAATTATGAATTCTGTGATCTCGTTAAGGTGGACTGTGCCATGCATTTTTAAAAAAGTCATTCAGAACATGTTTGATGATGGTGGAGGTTATTGTCCAATGTTTATAACAATACCAGTGATATTAAATGGTTCCTTGAGTGTTGATGAGTGTACATATGGTGGATGTGGATAATACAATGTGGTTTTTTGAATTAGTCCATGAGCCACAGGGGGTCGTCACTACCACTTGGGGGGGGGGCAAATTCTCACTATATTTTTCTGGAAGCTACATATCTCGTAGGTATAAAATGGTATGATAGCAAGTTGGATCTTGTAGCTTTGTGGCTGTACAGGCCTTCAAAGTTGACCTCTGATTTGAAAAAAAAGGAAATTCCGCCTATTGGCTTTTTTTGTTAAAACACTCATAAGAGCCCAGAAAATAATCTAAATCTTATTATTACTGATGCATATGTGGTGTTTGATGTTGGCATACATATTTTGACTCATTATGTGATTTTGCTCTTCATTTTGGTTGATACAATTTAAGATTTATGTGCAAAAAAAGCTAATTTGAGTTTTCAGAGCAACATGTTATGGCAATACCTGAATGCAGACCTTATTGATCATTACTATTCTACCTTCCTTACTTTCAATTGTGAGTTGAAATTAATGTTAAATGATGACATACATAGGTCTGCAGTACAAATGTTTTTTAAATTGTAGCTGAAACAAGTACAAAGGATCTTTAATCTATTCATTGAATTCATCGTCAGAACAGGAGCACAGAGGATGCCATCTCTATGGCACTTCACTCTGCCCTGTCCCACCTTGACAATAGCAACACCTAAGTAAGAATGCTGTTCATTGACTTCAGCTCAGCGTTCAACACCATCATCCCCTCCAAACTGATCACCAAACTCAGTGAACTGGGCATCAATACCTCCCTCTGTAACTGGATTCTGTACTACTTGTATTGCATTCATTGTGTCTACACTTGAGATAAATAAGATTTGTTTTTTCTTCTCTTCACCTACACATATATTGGTAGATGTTTTTTCTTTACCTTGACATGTTTCGACGTATACTTCCATCTTCATCAGAAGGTCACACGGTGGAGTAGTGTGACGCGTTTTTATCAGCTGATGTTGTTACGGAGCTGTGATCCACCTGTCAGTTTTTTGACAGGTGGACCACACCTCCTGCTGTCAGTCAGCCGCCCCCCAGGACGGCACTCCAGGTATGGGAGAGCATATATGCTCCCTCATCTCTGTTCATCGTCTTTGGGCTCCGCTTTCCTATTTCAATCGCCTTCTTTATCCAGCGGTGGTATCGGTTGTTCTCCTGCTTAATGACTCTGGCATGCAGGAGGTGTGGTCCACCTGTCAAAAAACTGACAGGTGGATCACACCTCCGCAGGGTTATAAATTAACTTTTTTGATCACCAGCCAATGTGGCTGGTAACTTTCTAAAGTTACTAGCCAATCAGAATTTCTATTAGCCAATTTTTTTCCGGTGAAAATAAGAGAATTATGAGTTTATGAGATGAGTGTCACTGAATGCATTTGGTCATTTTATTAACATTGTTGGCATGAATACTGTACATACCACAAAATATACACAGAAAGTGCAAACACTTCATTTCATGTTTGGGATCTCTATCTATCTATTTCTCTGTCGATATCCTCATCCCCTGCTTCATTCCTATTCTCGCCCCCATAAGTCTGTCTCAACCACTGCCGCATTTAGTTTAATCTTAACTTAATAAAAAGGAGATATCAATTATCATCAACAATGACAAGCCAGCTAGAACCTGCCACTCGTTTTCTCTCCCTCTCATAGCATAGCCTATGTTCAAGTTGGATCTTTATATAGGACCCGAAAAGTATCATCTTTATGTAACATGCTGTTGGTGCATGTTGACATTGTATACTTTCTCTAACAAGAGTGAAAAAACAGTTTGCAGTACAGCTACTATTTATTGGCTAAATGTTGGTCCCTCCTCTGTCTCTTGGTGCCCTACGCACAGTGCTTGATGCGTGTGGTGGTGGTGATAACTGATCAGGCTACCTTTTTAAAACTGAAAATTTTCGCCTACAAGCTCCTCACGTTCCATCTTCAGCTAACTCCATAGACAATAAAATAAACAATCTTGCTGCTTCACGTTTTGCGGCCTCCGTTACATGACATCAGCCCCCCACAAAGGAAATAGGTAAACACAATGCGTTAATTGCGTTAATATTTCGTAATCCATTATGTATTTGTGTTATGTATTTGTGTTAGGTACTTTTTACTTTGCTTTACTGGCTAACTCCCTCTTCTTTCAGTCTATGCTCCCTGCTCTGGCTCAATTCGTTCTTCTAATTCCTTGTGTTTCCATGGTCTCTCGCGCTGGTTTCACTGCAAACTGCGTGCAGCCGACGTACAGTAGCATTACGGCGCAGTGGTCATGGGAAATGTAGGAAGTACTGCCGGGGGATCACCGGCCAAACTGGCTAGTAAGTTTTTATTAACACCCGCCAAAATGAATTTTAACCCGCATTTGGCGGGTTGGCGGGTGTTAATTTAGAACCCTGCACCTCCGTAACAACATCAGCTGATAAAAACGCATCACACTACTCCACCGTGTGACCTTCTGATGAAGACGGAAGTATACGTCGAAACATGTCAAGGTAAAGAAAAAACATCTACCAATATATGTGTATGTGAAAAGAAAAAACAAACTTATGGATTCTGGACTTCCTAACCAACAGACCTCAGTCTGTTAGGTTAGATAATCGCACCTCCTCAACAATCGAACACCAGTGTACCACAGGGATGTGTGGTGAGCCCTCTCCTCTACTCCCTCTTTACCTACGACTGCACACCAGTACATGGCTCTAACACCATTGTCAAGTTTGCAGATGACACTACGGTGATTGGGCTCATCAGCAAAAACAATGAGACGGCCTACAGGGAGGAGGTCTAGCACCTAACATCGTGGTGCACTGATAACAACCTGGCTCTCAACACCAAGAAGACCAAAGAGCTCATTGTGGGCTTCAGGAAGTCTAAAGCTAGCACACACACACACACATTCTCATCAACAGGACTGAGGTGGAGCATGTCACCAGCTTCAAGTTTCTGGGTGTCCACATCTCTGAGGACCTCTCTTGGACCCTCAACACTTCTACCCTGATGAAAAAGGCTCACCAGCGTCTCCTCTTTCTGAGGTCCATCTGTCTCCTTAGATCCTGGTGAACTTCTACCGCTGCAACATCGAGAGCATCCTCACCAACTGTGTCACAGTTTGGTATGGCAACTGCTCTGCCCACGACCGGAAAGCACTGCAGAGGGTGGTGAAAACTGCCCAACACATCACCAGTTCCTCACTCCCCTCCATCGAGGCCATCCAGGGCAAGCGATGCTTGCGTAAGGCGCGCATCATCAAAGACTGTTCTCACCCCAACCACAGACTGTTCACCCAACTCCCCTCCGGGAGGCGTTACAGGTCTCTCCGCATCCGAACCAGCAGGTTCAGAGAAAGCTTCTCTCCTGGGGCTGTCACCCTACTGAACTCTAGCTCTGCATCCCGGTGACATCCAACAAACTAAGCCCCCATCACCCCCTGCCCCTCCTGATGCCTCCTTGCCTGTGCCTGTTGAGGTGTCCACGACCATGGCAACCTTGACAGGGACAACAAGGAGGCGGACATCCCCTAGCCCCCTCCACAACTATCCCACCCATCTATCCCATCCATCTATTTATTTACAAATGTACATACTGTAATTACACTTATACTGTACATAGCCATTATTCTACTGCTTTTCATCCTGCACATACACTTGTTATTATGACCGCCGCGCAGCGAAGCGGCGGTCATATAGGTTTAGTCAGATTTTTTTTTTTTTTTTTTTTTTTTTCTTTTTCTTTTTCGCATGTCCAAATTTCCGTCAATGAGTCCCGGGACACTGAAAGACCGGGGTACACGAAACTTGGTGGGCATGTAACCCCACATGGACAGCATGGAACCATCGTTTTCCGTTTTGATCTATAGCCCCCCCGCTGGACTGGACCCCCCGAAAGGAGGGTAGGGCAGACACAGTTTTCTGTGAATATCTCGAGAACCGTAGGGTTTAGGAGGACCATTTTTTTTTTTTGTTGATCTCAAGGGGCCATGTCAACCCATTCCATAACCACTCATTTCATGTATAGCGCCACCTAGTTAAACACAAAAAAGTAAAAATGAGGTGTTGTAATTGAAGGTATCTGTGACCTAACATAGTCAAAACTGCACGAAATTGGAAGTGTATGATCATTATGACACCCTCTGTATGCACGCCAAATTTTGTGGAATTCCCTTCATGGGGGGCCACACAATAAATTCATTTATGTTACTATACACCAACTGGCCTGTAGGTGGCCGGAGACAGTTTTCTGTGAATATCTCGAGAACCGTAGGGCCTAGGAGGTCCACCTTTTTTATGTATGTTGGTCTTAACGGGGCATGTCAACCCATCCCATTACCACTTATTTCATGTATAGCGCCACCTAGTTAAAAATTAAAAAGCAAAAAATTAGGTGTTTTCATCACAATATCTCTGGCTGACAAGGTCAAAACTGCACGAAATTAAAAGTGTAGGATCATTATGACACCCTCCGAATGCATGCCAAGTTTTGTGTAGTTTCGTTCATGGGGGGCCTTACAATAAAATAATTTATGTGTACATTTAGTGACGTACACCCAGGCCCGGAGTGGGTAATCGGGAGAATCGGGAGAATTCCCGGTGGGCCGCTTCACTTTTGGGCCGGTCGAGGGAAAAATATTGACATTTGTCACGTTAATCTATCTTCTCTTAAAGTTGGCTACACACGTTCGCATTCTATGCCTAACACCGCAGCCTCTGCATGGGTTGTTCTCCCCTCCCAAGAAAAGTTAACTGGTTGGGTCCATATAGCCCGTCTTTCCTAAAAAGTTTTCTCAGATAGCCTACCGTAGTGATAAGCATCAGGGAGGATGGATGGTAGAAAGACCAGGAAAAAAAGACGAAAAGTATTGGAAGAAAATGCTGCCAAATGTGCCAAACTTCCAATTTTTTTTTGAAGAGGACAGACATAAGTGGCAACTGGTAAAGAGAGATAGCCATGATTATAACGGCGTAATTGGGCTAATAACCTACTGGACGTTGTAGCGTTGTCAACCTATTCGCAAGTAACATATTTTAAAAATGAATTAAAATATTAGCCTTTTTGTATCATCCAATATGGCGATTCATAGACTTTGCAAATATTATGCAAATATTGATAACACAACTCAAGGTTGATCTGTGTATAGCATAGGCATAAAAACAAAAGTAGCCTCTGAGCAGCAGATCAGCCAGTCCTTCGCTGAAAATGATGAGCCCGAAATTAGCTACAGTATGACTACAGGGACAAGTAGAAAGGATAATAGAGTTAACCATATGAATTAAAGTTATTTTACGTAAGAAAGAGCATCGGCTATATGACAACAGTAGGCTACATGATCAACGTATATGCCTTGTTTGCTCAGAAGTGGGTGTAGTAAAGGAGCAAATCACCAAACAACAACATGATAGCTGACCCATGCAGAAAAAAACATGTAAACAATACAGTAGTTCAATATGCCTCTTAGTGGAATTGTGGGATACATTTCAAATGCTTTATTTCTTCCTTCCTGTTTTTGTTAACTTATCAACCTGTCCTTGTGGAATAGTGGAATATTGGTAGCCTATAATAAAAACTACAGGATAAGAGCTGAAATGTTTCCATATTTATCCAATTTTCTACCACCACTAAAAAAGTGGGCCGGTCTTGGCCCTGAAACTCCCGGGCTGAAAAGTGGCCCCACTCCGGCCCTGCGTACACCAACAAGGATTCCCGGAACACTGAAAGACTGGGGTACACAAAACTTGGTGGGCATGTACCCCCACATGGATAGCATGGAACCGTCATTTTTCGTTTTGATCTGTAGCCCCGCCGCTGGACTGGACCCCCCGAAAGGAGGGTAGGGCAGACACAGTTCTCTGTGAATATCTTGAGAACTGTAGGGCCTAGGATGACCATTTTTTTCCGTATGTTTGCCTCCAGGGGTCATGTTAACCCATTTCATGTGCACAAACAGATACACACACACACACACACACACACATACATTTACAGTAATCATACGTATGACACATACTCACACAGTAGACATATGTACGGGCACATACGCAGGCACACACGCACGCACACACACACACACACACCCACACACACACACACACTCACACACACACACACACACACACACACCCACACACATAACATAAACATAACACAAACAATCAAGAATTTCTCAGAATTATGAACAGGCAAGATGGAGGTGGGGTTGTATAAAATTAATTTTACATGTGAAATCTATGAACTAATCATGTTTTGGTACTTGTTGTCTAGCAGATACCAGTGAGAATTGAGTGTGGATAATGCAATTTAGTGAGAGTTAGAATCATATAGGCCTTTCAGCGTGATTTCTTTTTGTGGAAAAAATGTGCTGGACTGGGCGGCGGTCATATTTTGTACCGCTCTGCGGTACATCTAGTTTCCCAACTATTAGCTGCAGCTTATACATTGATTTTGCAAAATTTCTTCAGCTATGAGGTTAATACACGGGGGCAGTTAATATGGTATATGGTTTTGTTTCTTTTAACTTGCATAAAACACTGTCCTGTGGCTTATACACAATACGGCTAATACACAGGAAATTACTGTATGTATTTCATGTGCCCTGGACATTATAAAATTATAATATTTATGTTAAGCTGGGTACATGTGGTGATGTGAACAATTTTCATATGGTATTCCTTGAATGTAAAGGTAATATGTGATTGGTAATCATGATGTTTTGATCTCTTGGAATATCTCTTATGGGTAGTTTCATTAAAATACTAATTTACTGAATTTTGGGGTGTGTCCGAATAGTACATTTACAAATAGTAAATAGCATAGCAATGCAGACCTATGTAATCATTTGTATTTCAAGTCTCTGCTGGGAGGTAGGAAGGTATAAATACACTGATTAATGAGGTAGTGGGCATTTCAATTAGTGCTGCAACACGCTGTGTCTCTGAAAATGTAGATTTGCTCATTATTACACATAAATCTTGAATTTTATCAACCAAAATGAAGAGCAAAATCACATAATGATTCAAAATATGTATGCCAACATTAAACACCACATATGCATCAGTAATAATGAGGTTTGGATTATTTTCTGGGCTCTTATGAGAGGTTTAACAAAAAAAAGCCAATCGGCGGAATTTCCTTTTTTCAAATCAGAGGTCAACTTTGAAGGCCTGTACAGCCACAAAGCTACAAGATCCAACTTGCTATCATACCATTTTATACTCCAGAGATATGTAGCTTTCAGAAAAATATAGTGAGAATTTGCCCCCCCAAGTTGTAGTGACACGCCCCTTTTTGGGCCTGTGGCTCATGGACTAAATGTTAAATGTTGCAATTGGTGAATAATAAGAGGTGGATAAACTCTATATCTGAAATTTCAGAGGTGGATAAACTGTGTTTACTTACGTTTAGCCTCCACTACACCCCTGTGTGTAACCTGAAGGATTCTGTGCAGTTCTATTATTATCTAGCATGTACATTATTACAGTAACTCAGAGTTGACTGTATTGACTGTATTTCCCTTTGGGGATCAATAAAGTATCGATCTATCTATCTACAGTATCTATCTATTGTCTTAGTAATAAATGAATAAATAGCGCCCCTCAAACTGGCATAATAAAGCAGAGCAGTGTGACTGGTTGCAGCTATTTCTCTAAGAGAGAAGCTACACCAGGCACGCAACTGAAGCATTCCGTTTGCGTTGCGTGTTCTGCAACAATTAATTCCACTGTAATCAATGGAAGTAGTTACACCAGATATGAAAGCGGCACATATATGTTTAAAATATCTTCTAAAATGGATTTTACACATCGCGAACGGAACACTTCAGCTATGCGCCTGGTATAGCTTCCCTGTAACGGTAGAGCCGCTGCCATCTCATTTGTTTGAAATGCAGGGGTCTGGAATCCGCAAGCGCAAACTAATACAGGCTCTTCGGGAAGTCCCTCTGTAGTCACATAAATATCAGCACATTCATATTCATTACTTCTTCTATTCTTTGCTGATTTAAAACAAACAAAATGACCCATGACATTCCTCATTACATCTAAAGGCATTACAGCATTAATTTAATTCATAATTAGTCCTTAAAATAACCACAGTGAGAGTGTTATGAAATGCAAATTGAACTTTGTCAGCCTCCCTGGGTGGAATCAAAGAAGTCTAACCCAACATGGAATAAAGTGATTAAATACATATCTTATGTTTTACAATGAATTATAGCTAGCATTTGCAAGAGCATATTACCATTCATTTACACATTTATGAAAGGCAGTAAGTCTTCCTCCCTCTTTCTCTCTCTCTCTCCCTCCTCCCTCCCTCTCTCTCTATCTATCTATCTCTCACCCTGTCTTCTTTGTCTATCTGTCTGTATTGCCATTCCCCTCCTTCTCAGTGTTACACGTTTGCAATGTTCCAGCATGTTCCGGGGCTTATGAAATCAATAGAAAGCAAGACTGGATATGTATCAGACAAGGAAGACAGAGAACTTGGTTCGACCCACGTCACTTACTATATAGGAATAAATGCATTCAGTTCTGAAGTTGGTTCCAAAACAACACAGGGGTATAGTGGTAAAATACATAAGAGGTGTGTTAACTATTAATTCTGTGATCACGGTAAGGTGGGCTGCGCAATGCAGTATCGGATTATTTTTTTTTAAAAAGCATTGAGAACATGTTTGATGATGGTGGAGGTTATTGTCCAATGTTTACAACAATACACGTGGTATTGAATAGTTCAATGGTGCATGGATGGAGTGTTGATGAGCGTACATATTGCATATTGTGAATGTGGATAATACCGTGTGATTTTTACAGTAAATATTGGTGAATAAACTCTTTTGATGGGTGGTTAAACTCTATAAACTCTAATAAACTCTATTTCTGAAATTTCAGCGGTGGATAAACTGCATTTACTTGCGTTTAGCCTCCACTACATCCCTGATACAGTACACACACTCTTTGTGCTGGAGAAATGTTTAGTCTGTACAGGCACAAACTGTAATACCCACAGCTTAATGTTAATTGCGATGAACAGAGTAAACTATCTCATACCTAATACTGATCCTTGTTGTTAATTGGTCCAGAGGATGTGCCAGGACTAATCTAAAGAGGCACCAATCAGGCCAGTTTGGAGAGGCTGGCACAGTTAATTTCTCACGTCTCCACACTCAGAGAAGAGTGTGTGTGTGTGTGTGTGTGTGTGTGTGTGTGTGTGTGTGTTTGTGTAAGTACGTGAGTGTGTGTAAGAGGCTGGCACAGTTAATTCCTCACGTCTCCACACTCAGAGAAGAATAACTGGAATGAGCATGTTGGGACGTCTTTTGGAGAAGCCAAGCTCCTTCACTTGTGACAGAACGATGGCTCATTAAAGCAGTGTGTGTGTGGTGTGTGTGTGGAGTCTAAGCCTGTCAGCTTTGTCAGTGCCAACCCCATTTGCTCTCCACAGGCGCAGCTCCAAATGTACACACACACACACACAAACACACACACACACACACACACACACACACACACACACACACACACACACAGGTAAATCAATCATTGGTGTTGTTTGGCAAGGTGCTACATACAGAGACCTACCAGGACATGCTATTTTTAAGCCACCACATGCACCAAACCGCATGGAAATCACACAAGGAAATGGTCATCATCATCACTTTAACACGGGTCATTATGAGAGGAAAATACTTCACCCAGGGCTTTCACAGCAAGCCGGAACCACTGTACCCTGAGGCCTGAACTAAAGAGGCCTCTAAAATTGGGCAATGGGATGGGGCTACTGCTGAGGTCTATTTATACTCATTTTGTCTGCCACACCAATAGCCACAGGCACCATTGCCCCCAGAGGAAACACACAAGTGGGACACGACCGAAGGAGGAAAACCATTTTCCAAATAATTTACAAGTTAAAATCATGCTATTTATTATTTGCTTCTGTTTATCACAAGCTGGAAGGTTGGTACAAACCCAATGCCTGTAAAAACCCTCAAATGTATAAATCCAGTTGAAATTCAACACTAATGTGAAAGGTTCAAAGTGAGTGGGCGCTGTGGCGCACCTTGCTACAACGCCCACACCACATTGGGTCCAGGGGCCCATGGGGGTCATTTCCTGATCCCGCCCTGAAGGGCCGGAGTGGGGCCACTTTTCAGCCTGGGAGTTTCATGCCCAAGACCGACCCACTTTTTTAGTGGTGGTGGAAATTGTATAAATCAACAGTTCAGCTCTTACTATCCTGTAGTTTTTAGTAATATTCCACTATTCCACAAGGATAGGTTGATAAGTTAACAAAAACAGGAAGAAAGAAATAAAGCATTTGAAATGTATCCCACAATTCCACAAAGAGGCATACTGAACTATTGTTTACATGTTTTTCTGCATGGGTAGCTAGCCAAACTGGGTTGTTTTCAACCCAGCCGCTGAGTAAAATGGGGTCCAACACAGCATTGGGTTATCTTAACCAAGCAAATTGGGTTACTAAATTTAACCCAACAACTGGGTTGAAATGTAACCAATATGTTGGGTTATGTTGACACAGCTGTTTAGTTAAAGTTACGTAATGTTTGGGTTATGTAACCAAATCCCCAAAAACTACTGGAGTGATTTTTAAAATACTCAAAGTACTTTTTATAACTCAAAGATTTTTATAACCTTTTATAACATACTTTTAATAACTCAAAGTTTGTATTTACTTACTTAAAAGCCACACCTTCTGTTAACAGCTATAAACAGTCTATATTAAATGGCCATCAAAAGTCATGCAATGAAATAAAACAGTTCGACACAATTATTTATTTGATAGTTTTTTTTTTTTTTTGAATAGATAGCCTAGTATAAAATGCATGTGATACTTCCATGAAGGCAGGCAGATTCCAAAGTCCGTTTTGGGGGTCAGCCCTGTCAATCAAAGAAAAAAAGAGTGCACTGTTAGCCAGAACTTTATATCAAGACTGCTGGTATGCTAATTGTAGTTCGTTGTAAAAGTTTGTTTTGTTTCTGTTCAGCAGTTCTTACTGAATACAGAACTATGTTTTTATGAGTCTGTATTTTAGTAGATTTAACATTAACAGTAACTAATATTAGCTGGAATGACACCTGCTAACCTGCTTGAAGCTGAACGAATATTTTAATTAATTTAATATGTTGCTTGCGAATAGGTTGACAACGCTACAACGTCCAATATTAGCCCAATAATTATGCCGCTAATAATGAAGGCTATATCTCTTTACCAGTTGCCACTTATGTCTGTCCTCTCCCCCCCCCCCCCCCCACACACACTCAGGGGGCCCCTCCTCTCGAGAATCTAGAAAAATTGTGTAGGTGTGACAATACATCTGATGTGTGCTTGGAGCCTGGAGAGTGAAGTCATCACTCTGGCCCAGTGGCAGATTTGGAGTGCCAGAAGCACAACTGATGACTGCCTGTCCCATTTATAATGCACATTAAACGGAGACTTCATAAGATATGCGGAGAGCTTTTTTGGGGCTGTAATCTTTTAAAAAAAAATAAGGTGGCAGACAAATGGTCCTCGGAGGGCAGACCGATTGAGACAGGGATCTCAAGTCTTGCACTCCCCATGAGACACACAACTGGGGTTGAGAACCTTAGTCACTGTGTATGAAACATTTACAGTCACTTCTTGTTGTGATGTCCAGATAAGCAAATGTACTGTCATTTGTGGACACAAACCACAATGCATTACAATTGCATCTTAGAAGTGGTTAGAGTCAATCTTTAAGCAAGTATTTATACAGTAACTGCTAATGCAAGCAATCAGCGAAATCATTTGTGATTGTGGTCCGCGAACAGACGTGGTAAAATTAAGGGTAAGGCTATTTGCACCCCTGGTATAATTAGCAGTATATGCTATGGTGCAAATAGAAGTGGATTCTATTCGTACCCCGGTGCACACAGCAATGTGTTCTATTAATACCCCGTCTGGTACAAATATCAGGGTATACTATTTAAATAATAGTAATAAAAAAAAAACGAGCAACATGTTTTTGTTATGTCGCAGGGTGTGAATAGCTCAGCTGTGTAATAGACACTCTGAATAAGTTATGTTGTTTGCATCAATGTATAGTTAGAAGTGGATGCTATTCATACCCTGGTGTATATAGTAATGTATGCTATTTACACCCTGGTGCGTGAACTAGCTAATTGTTGCAATCAAAACTTCCGTTTGAGAACTGATTTCTTGTTCAAATTGTGCGCCTTCTTTCCAGAGATGTTGGTACACGTGCGCAGTCACTCTGCCAAAATGCATCATGCAGGAATTGAACCCTGGCCTGTCACATACTAAACCATGTCTGTGACCACTGCACTATCTACTTCCACAACTGGAGGGGTGTTTGTAGGTAAACTTATAGTTTATAGGCCTGAGCGTCATATTCACAAAATTTCTGTTAATTAACAAACTGACTGTTGTATGTGTTCACTGAACGAAGATTATGAAAATAAAACACAACTTTTCAATCTAAAACTTAATTTGAACAGATATTAGTGCCGAAACATTTCAGAATTCTTCACTTTCTGCTGACAAAAAAACGAAAAACGTCTTTTTGTTTTTAGGTCACAGGGTGCCTATATAAGCTACGCCAATTTAAATCATGTTAATCCTCTTTTTTATTATTGGTTAAGTGGTCCTTGGTCTGAAAAAGTTTGAGAATCATTGCTCTAGCAAGCATGATTATTTCATAAAAGACCCCCCCCCCCCCCCAATGAAGAAAACATCATAAAAATTGTTCAAGGCCATGCAAGGGATTTAAACTACTTTCCAACCCATTTCAATTATGTCACAATCATTCTCAAGGCTCCGGAAACATTAACAGAATACCCCTTTCATAATCTGAGGTCATGAAGCACACAGCAGACTTACAGTACTTCCACAAATCAAGGTTCAAGGTTAAATTTTTGCTCAGTGTTGGTCTTGATTTTCCTCTGGGGATCAATAAAGTATCTATCTATCTTGATTTAATAGGTTAACCATATGACCATAATAAGGGAGACCATCATTCAAGCCTGTGTTTGTGTAAGATGATTGTAAGGTTCCATTGAATTTATTGCCACAAGGACAGCTTTGTGACACTGAAATAGCATATGCAGTTTCAAACTACGGGTCCTAACTGGAACTGGCACAATTAAGTAGATCAGTGTGACTGGTTGCAGCTATTTCTCTAAGAGAGAAGCTTCACCAGGCACGCAACTGAAGCATTCCGTTCGCGTTGCGTGTTCTGCAACAATTAATTCCACTGTAATCAATGGAAGTAGTTACACCAGATATGAAAGCGGCACATATATGTTTAAAATGGACCAATCTTCTAAAATGGATTTTACACATCGCGAACGGAACACTTCAGCTATGCGCCTGGTATAGCTTCCCTGTAACGGTAGAGCCGCTGCCATCTCATTTGTTTGAAATGCAGGGGTCTGGAATCCGCAAGCGCAAACTAATACAGGCTCTTCGGGAAGTCCCTCTGTAGTCACATAAATATCAGCACATTCATATTCATTACTTCTTCTATTCTTTGTCCTCTGCTGATTTTATACAAACAAAATGACCCATGACATTCCTCATTACAACTAAAGGCATTACAACATTAATTTAATTTATAATTAGTCCTTAAAATAAGTGGACAAAGAGCAAAGTTACCCAATGAGCAAAATGTCTCACACATGAACTAAAGCTATTGGACGAGGAGTTGAAGCATTCAGCTGATCCAGCGATCTTTGAGTTTAGGATTATCCTCATTCTATTATATTTGCAAATATATGTTGCCTCAATATTAAATTAGCTCTCATTATACTTTGTAATTCGTGCTTTGTCACCTTTTAAGTCCGGGCCCTCTGAGTTGCTTTCAAAAATAATTATACTATTATACAAAATGCATCCACATTTTAATTTAAAGGTACATTTTTTCAGTTCAGTTATTAAACTAAATGACCTAGTGGTCTGGAAGAGCAGAGCTGCAGCTATTGGTTTTGGCTGCAAGAACGTTTGCTTTCCAGTAGCTTAACTATATATTTTAGGATTGTACATATACAGACGGGAATTCCCTAGTGCTGGATAACAGGCACTCAATTTCATGTGAAAAGACAAGCTTCCAGAGGGAATAGGAATGAGGGAAGTGTATCGAGTGTAGGGAAACAAATGACTCACGCTTTGGGCAATCAGGCATTTCATTTGGTGGTGCAATCCCAGCAGTCAGAGGGAGCGTCACCATATGGAGATGGGTGCTCTTTATTTTAGGGCTTCATAACTCCTGAGGTCCTCTGGGAAGACAGGGCGGAGTCTTTCTGCAGGGTCAATTGGAAAAGGATCAGACATGTTTCATCCATCTATACTATGGTTATTGAATGTGGGTTCAAAAGGATCTGACATCAAAGAGGCACTGAGAAATTCATCAGTTGCCAAGTTCAGTGTAATTCTTGTAAGGGAAGTAAGGGAGGGCCTGTCTTTGTCTGTCAAAGTCAGGTATCCTGCTGAGAATTTACTGTCCACTACTGGACCTTGGCACTAAGATGTCTTGGGATGGCCA
The DNA here is from genome assembly GCF_046254945.1 of Alosa pseudoharengus. NCBI lineage: Eukaryota > Metazoa > Chordata > Actinopteri > Clupeiformes > Clupeidae > Alosa > Alosa pseudoharengus. The sequence goes on along the minus strand of NW_027468650.1, from coordinate 10,720,855 downwards.
CTGATTTAATGTCGGTCTCCTGAAATGTATCTTCAATCTTTATTTGTTAAAATCAGGAAAAAAATGGTTAAAATCCTTAAAAAGGATAAAAATATGGAATCTGTATAATTTGGAGATATGGAGTACAAACAGCATGTTTGGCATTAAGGAACACTTATAATTCAACAGATTACAGTAGTTAGCAGTCTGACTGGTGTATTTCAAAATGCATCTAATCTCATTTTAAATCTAATCAATTAATGCCAAAATCTTCCACCTCTGTTTGTGTAAATATTGCATTATATTAAGAAAGATTCTCTGGCACTTTGCTTTGGGCACTGCTAACAAAATAAGCTAACTAACCAGCAGATCAGTCCTGTGTTTTATGTGATTTAAGGAAATGTGATAGAGACATGAAGCCCCTCTGCACCACGGTTTGACAGCTGAGTGTTTGAAGTGAAAGTCTCTCCAACTTCAGCTTTCTTTTCACTGAATGAACACCCAATCTCACCCAGCTGAGTCTCTTTGATCTTCAAACCTGACCTCCCATTCTGTTGATGAATGGCCCTGCAGGTCCAGCAGTGATGGCTACGTATCCATCAGACCAAGTCAGCCATGATGAATGAATATGTCCTCCCTCCATCGCGCACCGCCTCATGAAGTATTGTTTTAATGTGAGGAAGGAATCTATCCTCCTCAAGCCCCCTGATTGATTAAGAATGTGTGGGCTGCGGTAAGCAATTATGATTTTATAATTCACTTCCTGACCGCTCTTCCGAGAGTCGGTCGGGCCGTCATCTGAAAGTCAAGAGCTGAACATGGAGGTCTTGTCATGTCAGGCTGCAACATTGTGTAAGGGACAGAGATGACAGAGATAACTCTGACCTGGGATTGGCAGTAGGACATGGTATTGCTTTTCCAGACAAGCTGACAATGTATGCTGGTAATGTTAGTTAACATGTATACTATGTTACTGTTTGGTAGGGTTGATTTTGTACTCTAAAGTCAAGATAAGGGCACAGTTTTATTTCCTTTAAGCTTAAGGTGTGTATTACCTGACTAACGCCTTCAACGTCCATGCAGGCAAAATTGGCAGTTTGTTTTTGCCAGTATTGCAGTAGTTATTTGTTTAGGAGGAAATGTGAGAACTGTTTTATTATTGTCTTTGACCTTGAAGGACATATTTTGATCATATTGTTGTCATACTGAGATAATCTCAAATTAAAATAAACTGCCTTAGGGAAGTTTCATGTCTGAAATGTAGCTGAGGCTGTAATCACAGCAGTGATTCAGGGGAGCTTCAGTATGAACCATCTGTGATTCAGACATCAATTCAAAGTGCTTATATACACTATGTGTATGTGTCTGGAGGATATCAGATCCACAGCAGGGACTCCAGAAGAAATGTATTTGATTAAGGCTTTTTGATAACCTTCGAAATGGGTTTCTGTAAATAAACATCACCCCCCCTCTCTGTTTTCTCTCTCTCTCTCTCTCCCTCTCTCTCTCTGTGTAATGTAAACATATTATCATTGTTATTATTATTATTATTATTATTATTATTATTATTATCCTAAGTTGTTTTAGGTGAAATAGCTGCACCTGCTGTACTATCTATCAAGGTGTGCAGGCTCTCTATACCTTTCATAAACAACTATAAAGCAACACTTCAGATTTCATTCCTCAGCCTCTAAGTCATTAAGTCATCAACACTGGTCAGCCTTACATGTGCCAGCTACAAGTGTCCACCAGAGAGGGGGGAGAGAGAGGAATAAAATAAGATGAAAAGCAGTTGGAATATGCGTATGATGCATATTATTAATCACACGCATGATGTGAAGATGTGGCAGAGTTCAAAAACATGCATGCCCAGTGTGTGTGTGTGTGTGTGTGTGTGTGTGTGTACTGTAAGTGAGGAAGATAGATGTGCCAGAGTAGGAGCAGGGGACAGTGTGTTGTGAGAGATATGTCAAAGGTTTAGACAACAATGAGCAGCTCAGGGCCATAGTCACCATAGACATTGAGGGGGACGTGTCCCCCCCAATATTCAAATATGACCAAAATGTCCCCCCCCCCCCCCCCCCAATATATACGCTATACTAGGCCTACAGGAAACCAACACGTATCTGAAATGTAATCAAACGTAAATAACGCACAAATTAGTCACCTATGGTTCCAGAGTAGCCTACACCCACTGTTCACTGTGTGCTGTTTGTGTTTCACTAATTAGGGCCCGAGCACCCGAAGGGCGCAAGGCCCTATTGTTTTTGTAAGGATTATTAGGGCCCGAGCACCGAAGGGCGCAAGGCCCTATTGTTTTTGTAAGGATTATTATTATTATTATTATTATTAGGGCCCGAGCACCCGAAGGGCGCAAGGCCCTATTGTTTTTGTAAGGATTATTATTATTATTATTATTGTTATTCCACTTTTTTGCTTTCCTGTTTTTGAGGTGGTTAACATGGTCGAAACCATGCATCGCAGTTAGGTACAAGAGCTTGACCCCGGGCGTGGCCCAGGGACTCGCTAGCGCCCCCTTAGGTGACTGATCCCGTGGTTGGCAAATATTTTGAGGTGGTTAACATAGTCGAAAACGCATGAAATTTAGCACACACATCAAGTGGTACAGTGAATAGACAGGGATAAAAGCTTGGCACCGGGCGTTGCCCAGGAACTCCATAGCGCCCCCTTACGTCACAGTGACTTGTGGTTGGCATATAGTTTTAGATACACACACCAAATTTGATGGGTGTGTGTAACTCCCAAAAACAATCAACTTTTGTATTAACATGCCATTAGCCACGCCCACAGGAAGTGAGGTAATTGAGATTTTGTGCGTTGTTGGCATGATCAATTTTAACATACTCCTCCTAGACGGTTGATCCGATTCATGTCAAAGTTGGTATACATGACGCCGAGATGTTCCTGATTATAAATTGTGAAGCCTTTTTTTGATATGTTGTAATTTGACGAAATGGCGAAATTATTAATTTTAATACCCTTCCACATGAACAATAAATGTGTCATAATTCACCATGCATGGCTTGAAATGTTTTAAATTTCACAGGTCATTAAAGACCATGTTAATGATAATATTCACATGCCCATAATGCATGTTTGGCATAGCGCCACCACCTGGCAACAGAAAGAATGACAATTATACTGATTTCACATGATCAATTTGAACATACTCCTCCTAGACGGTTTGTCAGATTCATTTGAAATTTGGCAAACATTATGCCAAGATGTCGCTGATGTTAAATTGTGAAGGGATTTTTGAATGTTGTAATATATTTGATATGATTTTAATATCTCACCACATAAACAGGAAATGTGTCATAAATCACAGTGCATTGAATGAATGGTCTGAAACTTTTCAGGTTAATAGATATCATGATTATGATGATATCCAGACACCCAATGGGCCTGCCTGGCATAGCGCCACCACCTGGCCAAGCAAGATATGTGCCAGAAATGGAAAATGCCTTAAGTGATTGATCTGAAACTTTATAAAATATTGGATATCATTATTGTGATGATATTCACATGCGTAAATTCACAGGCCTAGCATAGCGCCACCTTCTGGCCAAGCAGGAAATGTGCCAGAAATGCTCTATGCTTTGAATAAATGGTCTGAAACTTTTCAGGTTAATAGATATTAAGATTATGATGATATCCAGACACCCAATGGGCCTGCCTGGCATAGCGCCACCACCTGGTCAAGCAGTAAATGTGTCAGAAATGGACAATGCCTTAAGTGATTGATCTGAAAGTTTACAAACATTTTGGATATCATTATTGTGATGATATTCACATGTGTAATTTTCATGCCTAACATAGCGCCACCATCTGGCCAACCAAAAAGTGTATCAGAAATGTTCTTTGTTTAAAATGAATGGTCTGAAATTTCTCAGGTTAATATATATTATGATTATGATGACACCCAATGGGCCTGCCTTGCATTACGCCCCCACCTGGCCAAGCGAGTAAATGTGGCAGAAAATAAAATACAAAAACAACTAGCACAAGCATTAAATATGTACATTTCACAAACGCACCACGTCGGTGCTTTGTTGGATTCCGACATGTCACGGGTTGCGGCCCGCAGGTGCTCGGGCCCGCCATTGCCGCTTGCGGCTATATTTATTATTATTATTGTTATTCCACTTTTTTGCTTTCCTGTTTTTGAGGTGGTTAACATGGTCGAATATTCTTGAAATTTGGCACACACGTCAGGTGTCACGCAACGCAGTTAGGTACAAGAGCTTGACCTCGGGTGTGGCCCAGAGACTCGCTAGCGCCCCCTTAGGTGACTGATCCCGTGGTTGGCATATATTTTGAGGTGGTTAACATGGTCGAAAACGCATGAAATTTGGCACACACATCAAGTGGTACAGTGAATAGACAGGGATAAAAGCTTGGCACCGGGCGTTGCCCAGGAACTCCATAGCGCCCCCTTATGTCACAGTGACTTGTGGTTGGCATATAGTTTTAGATACACACACCAAATTTGGTGGGTGTATGCAACTCCCAAAACCAAACGACTTTTGTATTAACATGCAATTAGCCACGCCCACAGGAAGTGAGGTAACTGAGAATTTGTGCGATGTGGACATGATCAATTTTAACGTACTCCTCCTAGACGGTTGATCCGATTCATGTCAAAGTTGGTATACATGACGCCGAGATGTTCCTGATTCTAAATTGTGAAGCCTTTTTTTGATATGTTGTAATTTGACGAAATGGCGAAATTATTAATTTTAGTACCCTTCCACATAAACAATAAATGTGTTATAATTCACCATGCATGGCTTGAAATGTTTTAAATTTCACAGGTCATTGAAGACCATGTTGATGATAATATTCACATGCCCATAATGCATGTTTGGCATAGCGCCACCAACTGGCAACAGAAAGAATGACAATTATACTGATGTAACATGATCAATTTGAACATACTCCTCCTAGACGGTTTGTCAGATTCATTTGAAATTTGGCAAACATTATGCCAAGATGTCGCTGATGTTAAATTGTGAATGGATTTTTGAATGTTGTAATATATTTGATATGATTTTAATATCTCACCACATAAACAGGAAATGTGTCATAAATCACAGTGCATTGAATGAATGGTCTGAAACTTCTCAGGTTAATAGATATCATGATTATGATGATATCCAGACACCCAATGGGCCTGCCTGGCATAGCGCCACCACCTGGCCAAGCAGGAAATGTGCCAGAAATGGACAATGCCTTAAGTGATTGATCTGAAACTTTATAAAATATCGGATATCATTATTGTGATGATATTCACATGCGTAAATTCACAGGCCTAGCATAGCGCCACCTTCTGGCCAAGCAGGAAATGTGCCAGAAATGCTCTATGCTTTGAATAAATGGTCTGAAACTTTTCAGGTTAATAGATATTAATATTATGATGATATCCAGACACCCAATGGGCCTGCCTGGCATAGCGCCACCACCTGGTCAAGCAGGAAATGTGCCAGAAAATGGACAATGACTTAAGTGATTGATCTGAAAGTTTACAAAAAATGTGGATATCATTATTGTGATGATATTCACATGTGTAATTTCCATGCCTAACATAGCGCCACCATCTGGCCAACCAAAAAGTGTATCAGAAATGTTCTTTGCTTAAAATGAATGGTCTGAAATTTCTCAGGTTAATATATATTATGATTATGATGACACCCAATGGGCCTGCCTTGCATTGCGCCCCCACCTGGCCAAGCAAGTACATGTGGCAGAAAATAAAATACAAAAACAAATAGCACACGCATCAAATATGTACATTTCACAAACGCACCACGTCGGTGCTTTGTTGGATTCCGACATGTCACGGGTTGCGGCCCGCAGGTGCTCGGGCCCGCCATTGCCGCTTGCGGCTATATTTATTATTATTATTATTATTATTGTTATTTCACTTTTATGCTTTCCTGTTTTTGACGTGGTTAACATGGTCGAAACCTCTTGAAATTTGGCACACACGTCAGGTGTCATGCATCGCAGTTAGGTACAAGAGCTTGACCCCGGGCGTGGCCCAGGGACTCGCTAGCGCCTCCTTAGGTGACTGATCTCGTGGTTGGCAAATATTTTGAGGTGGTTAACATAGTCGAAAACGCATGAAATTTAACACACACATCAAGTGGTACAGTGAATAGACAGGGATAAAAGCTTGGCACCGGGCGTTGCCCAGGAACTCCATAGCGCCCCCTTACGTCACAGTGACTTGTGGTTGGCATATAGTTTTAGATACACACACCAAATTTGGTGGGTGTATGTAACTCCCAACAACAAACAACTTTTGTATTAACATGCCATTAGCCACGCCCACAGGAAGTGAGGTAATTGAGATTTTGTGCGTTATGGACATGATCAATTTTAACGTACTCCTCCTAGACGGTTGATCCGATTCATGTCAAAGTTGGTATACATGATGCCGAGATGTTCCTGATTATAAATTGTGAAGTTTTTTTTTGATATGTTGTAATTTGACGAAATGGCGAAATTATTAATTTTAATACCCTTCCACATAAACAATAAATGTGTCATAATTCACCATGCATGGCTTGAAATGTTTTAAATTTCACAGGTCATTGAAGACCATGTTAATGATAATATTCACATGCCCATAATGCATGTTTGGCATAGCGCCACCAACTGGCAACAGAAAGAATGACAATTATACTGATGTCACATGATCAATTTGAACATACTCCTCCTAGACGGTTTGTCAGATTCATTTAGGTTAATAGATATTATGATTATGATGATATCCAGACACCCAATGGGCCTGCCTGGCATAGCGCCACCACCTGGCCAAGTAGGAAATGTGCCAGAAATGGACAATGCTTTAAGTGATTGATCTGAAACTTTATAAAATATCGGATATCATTATTGTGATGATATTCACACATATAATTCACATACCTAGCATAGCGCCACCATCTGGCCAAACAGGAAATATGCCAGAAATGCTCTATGCTTTGAATGAATGGTCTAAAACTTCTCAGGTTAATTGATATTATGATTAAGATTATATCCAGACACCCAATGGGCCTGCTTGGCATAGCGCCACCACTTGGTCAAGCAGGAAATGTGCCAGAAATGGACAATGCCTTAAGTGATTGATCTGAAAGTTTTCAAACATTTTGGATATCATTATTGTCATGATATTCACATGTGTCATTTCAATGCCTAACATAGCGCCACCATCTGGCCAACCAAAAAGTGTATCAGAAATGTTCTTTGCTTAAAACGAATGGTCTGAAATTTCTCAGGTTAATATATATTATGATTATGATGACACTCATTGGGCCTGCCTTGCATTACGCCCCCACCTGGCCAAGCGAGTAAATGTGGCAGAAAATAAAATACAAAAGGAAATAGCACACGCATGAAATATGTACATTTCACAAACGCACCACGTCGGTGCTTTGTTGGATTCCGACATGTAACGGGTTGCGGCCCGCAGGTGCTCGGGCCCGCCATTGCCGCTTGCGGCTATATTTCACCGATTGGGTTTAATGCAGAGACCAAATTTCCCTCACGGGATCAAAAAAGTATGTGGTTTGTCCTGGTGATTTTCCGTTTTTCGTTAATGGCGTGCGCTATCAAAAGCTTCCATTTACTGCACCCTACTGTGGTGAGGTAGGACTGTCAACAATATCGCAAAACCTACCGGTACAATTTTCACAAAACTTCTTGGAAAGGTGTAGCACAGGCTAAGGAAATCCCATACATGTTTGGAGCCGATCAGACTGAAAGGGAACATTTTCCATATTGTAGCCTATTCTCGCAATGATAGCGAAAGTGAAACGTTTCATTTTAAATGATGAATTTGTGAAAGCCTGTGTCATTTCTTTCACGTCTTTCAACATAAATAATGCATTTATATGCTAGTAGTAATGCCAGAAATTACAGTGTAGGCCTCTTAGAAATTATTGTTGCATCTTGCATATTATTTAGATGCGCACTCATTCATGCAGGCAAAACGTGATCTGGCGACGTTTACAATACGTGATAGCCTACAGTTAATGTGAATCGCGGACAATAACCAAAGAAAGGAATTTGCACCTCCATTCGCCAATTAAAGGCTGTAGTAGGCCTAGTGTTTCTACATGTTGGTACAAAACGTCATTTCTGTCAGAAGCCAGTCTATAATGCATACAGGGGTAACATGAGGTGAGTCAGGCAGAAGAGGGGCCAGTAGCCTATTCCTGAATCCTGTCCCTTTCAAACTACGTTAAAATTGTGTGATTAGCCGCCAGCATAATAAAATCTAAATTAAAAGACAAAATCTTATTAGGCTTCAAACCCATGAGTCTATAGCCTGGCGGGGCCATCCTATATAATTGAGATGTATAGTCTGGCATCGAATCATTCACCTCGCTTAATCCAAGGGGCGGGCAGAGAATTGTCTTTCAAACTGCCTAGGCATGCAATAGGCCAGCGCTACGACCATATCCGTATCCGGTAGGCAAAACGGCAAACACATCCTTCTTAGAAAGGAATGACTTAAGTGCATTGTGTTGCTCAACGTTCAAAGAAAAGCACAAGTCCAACTCCTCCAAAGTTGACGCCAACGCCGATTCAAACAACCGCTCTTCGTTCGCCATAGCCACCTTCCTTGTTGTTCACCACAGGACTGTCGTTATCCTGTTAAGCCCGCCTTAAGACTCTCTAACGAAATAGAGTGCTGTGATTGGAGAACATCCACGGTGTTAAGCCAATAGAAATTCCTATGGTTCGATGCTAGACGTACAGGCTGAGCAAATTAATTTGCCGCCGCTAGGGTGCGTCTAGATTTCTAGGCTAGTCTAAGTGTAGCAGGGTAAGCAGGTCCTGCTCTCTGTTGTCTGTCTCTCACTGATTACCATGATTGACAGACCCGCCCAGTCATTAGCCTTTCAATGATATATTGGCAGGCAGGTGCGTCCCATGAGAGCACTCCTGCCTTTTCCCCTTCCGGGGACCTGATCATGGTGTTGTAGTGAAATGCACTGGTTTGGCTGACTGGTTGCCATCCTGATGGGCTGCTGTACAGCCAAGTGGCGTCAAGTAGGGATGGGCAGAACGAGGCTTTGTGAAACAACGAAACGTTCGAAGCAATTTGCGCCGGAATGTGTCGAGGTTTCGAAACAATCCGACACCCGTAACTCCATGTTAGCAAAACTAGCCACTAGATGTCACCATCATATTTTGACCGTGAAGCACAACTGCTTCAGACGAAGAATATAAATAGCCAACATGGAACGCAAGATTTCGTCCACAGCCACATGGTTGAGTGGTTAACACACTTGCATTTGGCTGGAGCGTCTGGTGTTCGATTCCCTGCTGATGCTTAGAAATTTCAGACTATATGCCTTCAATAACTAGAATATTTTTTATATCTGCCAGTTAGATATTTTGTTATTTCAGTTTCATAGTACATTATCCTTTGGAATATGCTGGAGAGGAAAATGCTACAATGGTTTTAAAATGTAGGCTATGCTTATGGCCCAGGGTTTTTTTTGGGAACATGTTGTAGGGAAATAAAGGATACATGTGAAGCAGGTTAGACTAAACAGGTACAACATGGGAAAAATAAACAACACATTTTTTGTATGTCAACATGCATTTTTATTTAGGAATAACAGTTGTTCTGCCATCTTGGCATTTAATCTGTTTCTTATTTTTGAATAAACCTCCCCAGCCTTGGAAAAAAATTCTTTCACAAGGCACACTTGTTGCTGGCATGCACAAATATTTTTTGGCCATCACAGTTAGGTTTGGATAAACCACTCTCCTCTCCTGCCAGTATTTCAAAGGGTCAGCTGTTCTTGAAATAAAGGCATCAGTCATATATTTTTTTACTTCTGCTACTATCTAAATATTAACGTCACTAGACTATATCTATCTAAACTATTGCTCACTGTCTGTCTCTAGCCTGTCAACTAATCTATATCACTAACCTATCAATCACAAGAATGCACTATAAATCGCTATATCTCTAGGCCTATATGTCTCTATGTCGCTATATCTCTCAAAATCTCTCTCCTCACAAAAAACCCACAAAGATAGGATGTGTTTGAATGACTTTTAAGCATTCTGGGACTTTGTAATTTAGATCAAACAGGTGTTTACTCGGGTAATTGGCTCGCGCGGTAAGGCTGTGCACCTGTCCAAACCAAATTGAAACACCACGAAGCCTCACTAAGCTATGGTCACGTGACATGGGCGTTTTGAACCACACTTCGAAACACTGTTCGAAACACTTGCGTTTCGGAAGCTCGACACTGTTTCGAAACGTCAGCTTCGAGCGTCACATCCCTAGCGTCAAGTGGGCGACGTGATTTGTTCAGTTTGGACAGGGCTGGTCCCTCATAGGAGTTTATTCTGTGTGGCTTGAAGGTAAGCTCCTTCACTCTGATGCTCACCTACTTGCCGTTTTTTTATCAAATGGGTAAAGGGAGTAACTATAATATTTCTATTTTTATAGAGACGGCACATTGGATCGTTGAAGATTGGCCACCTGGTGCATTGCCTGCCATCACCAACGGGCTGCTGTTTTGTCTCTGGATGTTTATTTTCTTTTGTGCAATTTGTATTTTGTGTTATTTGTTTGTCCCAGTTCAGTACCACTAGAAACAGGGGGCCTTGACGGGTGGTTACAGTCTTTCCCTGGTTTCACCTGGTGTGCCTGACATGAATTTTCGTCACTTGTTGCAGTGCGAGTGTGAGTTGTGTTGAAGTGTCATAACTTGTTTGCAGTGCCATAACTTGTTTGCAGTGCAGTGTAAATTGTGTGCACGATAGCTCTGTCTGTCTCTCTCCTTCTGCCTTTCCACCAGTGATCAAGCCCCTGTCCTGTCTATTGTTTTATGTCAAATCCTGTAGCTCCATTTGTAAAATAAATAGATATATTTTCTAAAACACGTCTCTGCCCAGCATGTGTCGAACCTGTGTTGCCAATTAGCAAGGTTGTGTGTGTGAATTGGTGACTTATTTCCTAGTGGTGACAAATACCCTAGGTGGCGTAGTCTGCTACTACTTTCCCCTCTTGAATCTGCCACATAAGCATTAGTTTAAAAAAATCTTCAGGTGTAAGTAATAAGTCAAAGAACCACATTCTGTGTAATATAGAGGCTATCATAAGATACTGTAGTTTGTAATTTCTTTTAAAGTATACAATTTGAACACAAATGGAGTCACGGGTCCAGGGACGGACCAGTGAAGTTGCTTCTTCTCCACCCTTCTCTTTTCACAAAACTCACGGGGGTGGGGGGTGGCATCTGTGTCCGTCAAAAGTTTGGAATAACCTAACGACTTGTTTGTGATTTTTAGTAATATTTTTGCATGAAATGCATGAAATGTATTGAAATTCATTGTTTGGGGGTCCCTCAGACCCCACCACAGATTTGGTCCCCCCCCAATGTTGACATAATGACTACGGCCTTGGAGCAGTCAGACACTTTCAAATAAAGTACAAATGAGTTTGGAGACAAACCAGAAAGTTACAGTTGTCTCTTAACATGACAGAAAACATCTGGTGGTTGAGACTTTAAATAGAAGTAATTATTTCAATCGTATACTTTCAGGGCCTAACTATGAATATTAGTCAAAAGAGAAAAACTTTAAGAAAATGTTTTAGATAAATTAATCCCAATTTAACATTGTTATCCATTGGAAATATTTTATTGCAGGAAACAAAATAATGAAATGAGATACTTATTTTTTTCTGATCTATTTCTCCAACACATAATTGAGCTCAATTTAACATCATTGTTTGATGTTTTTCATTTTCTTATATTTCTTAATTTCATGTCCTGAGAAGTAGCCCTTCTCTTATCTCAGCTCAAGTGTAATGTAAAACTACAACTTAAGATCTCAGAATATGTCTTATCGTTCCTAATTTGTCCTAAGGGGGGCTTAGAAGAAACAGATGAGATCTCAATAAGAGCCTAAGTTATATTTGTTGAGCAAAAGAGAAGGCATTTTCAAGACAAGACGTTTTCCTCTGAGCGTTGCTGCGTTGGACTGCATTCTTGTCAACACCACTGGCCATGAATGGGTGCAGTTCTCATCAGTAGATTGCCACTGACCATGAATGGGTGCAGTTCTCATCAGTAGATTGCCTATATGCTTCCTCATGATCAGGCTGCTGTTGACCTCTCAACCCAAGGCTGCCTGTATACCTCCACCTCCACCTCCACCTCCACACTCAACCACAATAGCCCTACTGAGTGACATAATGCAATCCTTAAGTGTGACCTTGGAGTAGGTCAGGGGAGTTCCATCAAAGAACAACAATGTGGTCTTCTCAATGCCTCAGAGTACCACAAACAACTCCACAAGCACAGCACGGCACAGCACAGCCCTCTTCTCTGGGCTCTCTCTGCAGTTGTTATGAGTTGGTCATGTCTTATCGTCTGTGCTATATACTCTTTTAAATACATACTCTGTTTTGCAGTGTAGACTATGTTCTATTAGTTGACTTGATTTGGTCTTGTGTTAATAGTTACAAAGTCATGTCTGTGTTACAGCCTACAGTATGTGCACTATTCAATTGTTTAAGCATAATACACATGCAAAAAAAAAGAATGTTTTGTCTTTATGTGCAGAGGGTGTGCTGTCTCTCAGGGATACACATACATATGAACACATATATGCACGCACACACTTTTAAGATGCTTCAAAGTGTCAATCAAAAGGCCAGACTAATGCCCTGCTCTACGAGGAGACCGTAAAAGCTGTGTCTGCGCCAATGACACATAAACGTTCTGCCCGAGAGGCCGTTCGAAGCGCCAAAGAGCGGCGGGCGCATAAAACGAAAGAGCGCAGAGGCTTGATGAGCGAAAGAATGCCGCGACTGGAGCATGCACTCCTGAATAAATGTATTTCATTAATTGGAGATTATGGATTGTGAGCCTCCACCGCCTGCACCGATCTCCACTCCCTCATGCATAAACATGGGAGAGACACAGCGTGGAGGAGAGATCAAGTTGTAACCTCCAGCATGCAGCCTCCACTGGGCCCCTCGTCATAAACACCCAGACACCGCCGTCCGTCCACTCAGGAACAGCATTAGTGCTAATGCATGCAAATTAAATGCTTGTTTATGGAAGTTTGAAGGCATTCAGAGGAATGCCCTCTGCTGTCTCCCAGGCTTCGGCGGAGTCTCCGGAGGTGCAATTGAGAGCCATTTAGCTGATGAAAGGCTGTGAGAGTCCCGTCTGATATAAGCGCCTGTGTCGCTTGTTTGTCCTGCAATTTGAGTGGCAGGTCTTTCTAAGTGTTATAGCCCTGATATACACATGCATGATGTTAGAGCAGTGTGTGTGTGTGTGTGTGTGTGTGTGTGTGTGTGTGTGTGAAAACCTGTACTGTGACATTGCATGGTTTGAGTTTTGGGAGGAAAGGCTCAGGAAGTAATGAGGGGGAGTATTGTAGGATTCAGAGTAATCTAAATCATGGGTGAAAATAGAATTTCAAAAGTAGACATATCCAATGTGGCAGCTCACTGCATTTAGTGAGTGGTTTATAAGGAAATTTGCCTATTTCTTATTAAAATGGTGATTTTAATGAAAGACGCTAGTTATGGTTGAAGAAGCTGCAGTGCAGACCATGGATATGAGCTCATTAAAAACAATGTATGCATTGGCTGACACATAGCCATCGTTTCAGACTTGCAGTTGCTACTGAGGACATTAATGCCCAGATATGTTGTGTAATGAAGAACGGGGTGCTAAGAAAAGAGGATTATCTTTGACAGTGACTTTTTTTTTGGGGGGGGGGGGGGGTATCTGTGCGACAGAGGTCGGGGATCAAGAGTAATCCTCAATCTTCTTAGTTTTTGTCTTGTTAGAGAAGACGTTGGCCTAAACCCATACATATCAGGAATCAAACACTTTAAACACTTCCTCCTGGAATTTAGAAATATATCTGTCATTAGAAAAATATGAGTTATTTCTATGAAGGTTGTATTTATAACGCCCTATGAATGCATTCATAATGTTTTATAAGGTGTCTATAAAGCATTGTAACGCTCATTATTACCATCTATATGTATTCACAAGTCGTCATAACCAACTTCATGATGCATTATGACAACTAATTATGAATGATTATAATTTTAATCTGAATAATGCATTATAAATATTTCAAGATCTGCCGACTCACTTGTCAGTTTTATGATGCATCATAACTACTTCTCCCTGCTAAATGCGTAGTGATGCATAACGAGTTTTGACTTCTACTGTAGTCCTATATATCTATAGCTATAAGTATATGTAATAAAGTTATAATAATTTATACATCTCCCTACAGCACACAATTATAAACAGCTATGCAATATCGTAAGTGTTATTTGTCAGCTCTAAGTAAAGTGACAAGAATATGACCCTATTAACAGATATAAGTTCACTGAATAATGAAAGGGTGCTGAGTCTGCCATCTTTACCCCATATGCACAATATTATAAATTACTATGTTAATGTCATTGTCAATGTCAGGTGTTATTTGTCAGCTTTAGGTAAAGTAGAGCAAATGAGGTGTTGTTATATATATAGATATAAGATCATTATAAGCAAATATGAGGCACAATGAAATGAGACATGAAAATAGAAAATGAAAATAAAGTGAACTAAATGCATTCCTTTTGTCTTTATGTCCAGGCTCTCATTTCATTGTGCCTCATATTTGTTTATAATAACCTTATATCTATTTATAACAATACCTCATTTGCTCTACTTTACCTAAAGCTGACAAATAACACCTATGACATTAACATAGTCATTTATAATATTGTGCATATGGAGTAAAGATGGCAGACTCGGTACTTAGTTCATTGCACCCTTTAATTACTCAGTGAACTTATCTGTTAATAATAGGGTCATATTCTTGTCACTTCACTTAGAGCTGACAAATAACACATGAAATTGCATAGCTGTTTATAATTGTGTGCTATAGGGAGATGTATAAATTATTATAACTTTATTACATATACTTATAGCTCTAGATATATAGGACTACAGTAGAAGTCAAAACTCGTTATGCATCACTATACGCATTTAGCAGAGAGAAGTAGTTATGATGCATCATAAAACTGACAAGTGAGTCGGCAGATCTTGACATATTTATAATGCATTATTCAGATTAAAATTATAATCATTCATAATTAGTTGTCATAATGCATCATGAAGTTGGTTATGATGACTTGTGAATACATATAGATGGTAATAATGAGCATTACAATGCTTTATAGACATCTCATAAAACATTATGAATGCATTCATAGGGCGTTATAAATACAACCTTCATAGAAAGTGTTACCAAAAGGGTGTATCTGGTCATCTGTGCTGTTTGCTGACATGACCTAATATAAACTTTTGAGTGGACCATGATAACACAGAAGTGAGACACACTCAGTCCCAAACAGGCATTCCACTCTGACCCCCCACCAGAGACGGCTCTGCATGAAGGCCGCCGATGTCACACAGCTACCTTCAATGCATTAAAGTCTCCCTGTCCTGCGCTGTATGGAGCAGTAACTGTCCATCGTATTGACAGCACCTGGGGGAGTCGGACTTTCACTGGCCAGCTGTGAGTCCTCTGTGTCCAGCCTGAGTTTGAAGCATTATGCTGTGGGCTTATGGTGTCCGTCAATGCCACTCTTACGAACACATACTGCGGGGCAAATCAATAGGGCCCCATCCATGTTGCTCGGCTCCACATAAAGACTCTTATTACTTTATGCCACTGCGGTGCAGTGGTCAATCTACACCCCCACTGAGCTCCCTCTTCTTATTGTAAAAGAGTAAAGAGTAAAGAGAGGGGGGGGGGAGAACAAACAAAAGAATAAAACAGCCTTCGAAGACTGAAGATAATCTGGTTACTGATCCTCAAATCTCAAATCTCGAGTTTGGGGACCTTTCGTTCACTTCTGATTTCTAAGGGGGCATAACCAGCAGTGTAATTAAACGTTAGTCAGTATAGTTAACTCTTACCAAATCTTTAAGGATGGTGTAGCAAACACATGTTTCTAGTAAACTGAGGATTTGAATGCAGTTGTTTACTCAAATCCAAAGGGAAAAAATACATATTGTATAACACTGACACCATCTTGCACTGCTATTGGTTGTGTTGATAACTGATAACTGCACTCCTTGTTTGTCATCATATAAAACCTGCCCCATGCCGGATAAGTGGTTTGGATTGGTTCCAGGGTTGTTGGTGACTCAGAAATCAGCTACAAAGGTAAGATCTCCAGACAGACCTGCAGAGCAAATTCAAATGGGTTCATACAGGCAGTAGTCAGGAAGTGGAGATGGATGTTTATTGTATTTATCAAGATGGTGATGTGTCAGGAGAGCAGGGAAGAGGGGTTGTTAAGAAATTAACAGAAAATGTGTGAACCCTCAGCACTGCATTGGCATGTACACGGAGAGTAGACAGTTAGTAGACAGTTCCCAGCTTGCATAGAAGATAAAGTAAACAATTAAATAATTAAGGACAATTTAAAAGGGAAAAGTTTAAAGACCCACTCCGGCAAAAATAAACAATTTAACCTTTTGCACATGTCTATTAGTTGTTTTATGTGTTATAAGACATACCACGAGTGAAGTTTAGGGTTCATGCCAGCAGTGCACCAGTTGATGTTTCAAGGCCAGGAAGGGATTTTTATTCTTTTAAAAAAAAAGAACCTATGAATATGTACCTTTGGAGACCTAAGATGAGGTTTTAGGGACTTTTAGGGTCTCTCCGCACCCGAACCAGCAGGTTCAGAGAAAGCTCCGGCCCTCTTGCCCCCGCCCAATACCTCCTTGTCTTTGCCTGTTGAGGTGTCCACGACCATTGCAACCCTGACAGGGACAAACATTCTGCAGACAGATTTTGAATCTAATCTAATCTGAATCTAATCTTAAAGGACTAATAAATAGCCTAAAATAACAACAATTATAGGCCAAAATGAAGATTCCAGATGTTTAGTCATTTCCCTGTTTAATAATAATATAAAAAACAATGACATGCTAAGACTACATTAAGGAGAATACCAATAAAAAACAATAATGTCAAATTAATTAACAGCCCAATTAAAATAAAACAACATTATACAAACCATAACACATAAGCGCTTAAACAACTAAGTATATGTTGAATAGGAATGTCTTTAGACCCCTCTTAAACGACCCAAAACTACTACACAGGAACAGAGAGCACTGGGCAATTCATTCCACCAACATGGAACCACTGAAGAAAATAATCTGGAATTAGAACCAGTTTTCATGACTGGTCGACACAACAGACGCTCACCAGAAGACCGCAGTGGGCTTGATTATTGAATTAAAATAACTAGGAGCAGATCCAGTTAGTGTCCTATAGGCCAAAGTGAGAGATTTAAATTTAATTCTGGCTACTATAGGGAGCCAATGGAGAGTAACTAGAAGAAGAGTTACATGTGTCCTCTTTGGCTTTAAGGTTTAACACCTTGAAATTCGTCTCCAGTAGTGGGAAAGGTCTCCATTTTAATTGTTGTCTTCTCTAAATGCAGAAGAGGAACCTTGTCTCATCTGAATGTCAGTGTGTTTCTCCTACCAGAAAACAAACATGTATTTACAGTAACATTCCCGGACTCTCTTTCTCACAATTGCACAAGCACACACACATATACAGACACACACACACACAGAGAGAGAGAGAGAGAGAGAGAGAGAGAGAGAGAGAGAGACCCCACACACACACACACACAATAATGGTTGTTTGGTGTGTCAGTGCCTTCTTCTTTCTAACTGAATGATGTATTTGTGTAGTGGAGTGATGATGTGTGGGAGGGGACCCCTGAACTGCTCTGGCACCGTCTTTATAAAACTCCAATGCCAACTGGAAGCATTCAGCACTCACCCAAGTCTCTGTTTCTCTCTCTCTCTCTCTGTTTCTCTCCCTCCCTCTCTCTCTGTTTCTCTCTCTTTCTCTCTCTCTTTCTTTCTGTTTCTCTCCCTCCCTCTCTATCTCTCCTCTTTCTCTGTTTCTCTCTGTCTTTCTCTATCTCTCTCTCTCTCTGTCTCTCTGTGTTTCTCAATCTTAATTACTGTTTGATCATATGTTTTATTTTGTCTGGCATGTCTTCTCTAATCCTCTGGATGTGTATAACTTAATCTCCTACAAAAATAAGGTACCATCTTACAATTTGTATATGGTATGAATGTTAATATGAGGTTATGACAAACATTTCTGCTCAGTACAGACACATTTTGAGAAAAAAAGGTGATTTATCAACATCATGTGGCTGTGCAACCTGTCTGTGTTGACAGTTTGACATTTTTATAACTGATTTGGTGGTATTACTCAAGAGATGTGCAACTATTGTGTAACATAATGCATGCATGTACATTCATATATCCTCACATATGTTCAGCATTTCGTCTTGTCTCTTCTGTCATGTTCCTCAAGTCTCATAAAGACATACAGTACTTTATGAACACATTATACATATGATACATTCTATTTGTGAGTGTGTATTGCATTGGGCATAATACACAGGAGAGACATGAATTCTGCATATGTCAGAACACATTATTTCAAATGTCAGTATGGTTGGGCATGGAGGGTTATTCAGTGCATACCCTGAGTCAAGCATTTCCAACCCTGCTCTGTGGTTTCCCCCTCAGTAGTTGAAAATAGACAGTGTGCAAAGTCGATGTCAAGAATTGCTTTGTCTTTAGTTCTTTGCCTGTCAGTTCCAATGGCGCATTGTTTGGAACAGTAAACAAAACTAGTGGCATTTCTGCCAGCCTTGTAGGTTCCACTTAACTCAGTGCTCTCATCTCAGTGCCCACCACAGCCAGCAAAACATAAATCATACATCAGCCTTTAAGCTTCGGCTCTCAAGGTTCTTGGGAGCAAAGGTGAATGGCCCTAAAGTACACATGTGATAGAGTTTGTCAATACTGATAGGCATCTGAAAGACAGCCTCCACTCACAGGTCTAAGTCCACTGGGAAATTGTCCATCGGCCAAGTGCAATCCATGAACAATGTCGACTGCTCAGGTCAAGGCAGACATGCTAATGTGTGACCTTCTGCCAGTGCAGGGGGAGGATTAGCTCTCAACGCTCTTCTTTCCGAGATCTCTGTGTGGTGTTGAGTCTCTCTGGCACGCTGTGCTGTGTACACAACACTCTTCTCTCTGCGGCGTTGAGTCCCTCTGACACATTGTGTTGTGTTTACCATCTTGCTGCTATTCACAAATGCATAGCACTGTAAGGATGTACACATAAATATGGGAGCGTGCCTATGTTCCCATAGCCCTATGGTCCCACACATGTTCCCAGACCCTAACCTAACCCTAACCCTAACCTAACCCTAACCGTAACCTAACCCTAACCTAGAAATGTGGGAACATAAGGCTGTGGGAACATAGGGCTGACTCCATAAATATCATATAGCATGGCAAAGAGGAGTACTTCAGTATTGTTAAGTACTAGCAATTGCTTGTCAAATGTGATAGTGAGTTAACCAGTAATATGATGCATACTGATGCATGGTCCACCTATTTGCATACCTTCATCATAAGTAACGTCCAGTGCCATGAGATTTCACAGCTGTCTTTGAAATCTTTTGATCATCGCCCAATGAGAGAAGCTGTGACGAGCTGTCCTCTGATTTTGCTCCTGGTATTCCATTTAACAGATTCATTAATATATGAAATGGTGGCAGATGGATAGCATGTGTAAATGGCACTTACAATGACCAGGATAAATGCTTATCTAGCATCTAACTAAAGGTAGTGAGAATGGGCAAAATAGAGTAGGGCTCATAGGGCTAAATAAAAAATGGCATTTATTTCCGTAAGGCACACACCACATATTTTTCACATTTGCTCAGCCCCAGAGAATCCCTACACCACTACCACTACCAACCAATGGCTAATGGGTCGTAATAGGGAAGCATTTCTTATTTCAATATGGGGTGTAGCTGCAATCTGAATGGCTAGGGCACATTGCTTCCATAATGCCACTCAACTGTTTTTTCTCTTCAAATTTCAAGAGGAAAATAGGATAATAGGTAATTGTGGCAGGTCACTGTTTCAGTAAACTGTCAATTAGTTAGGCACAGAAAAACTACTGACCATAAGTTACTAACTATTACAATTATTTCTCATGCAAATGTTTTGGAAAATAGTTGCAAGTTCTAATGTGAAAATGTGAGACAAAGGGACTGTCCTTCCGCGGGAGCTAATGCTACCCATGCTTAACTGCATGCCATTAAGATGCTGGACTCAATGTCATCAATTGTTGGCTATGCTAGCCCCCGCATGAATAATTTTGTTTATAATTTGTTTAGAGATTTATCTCCAATTTGTATTCTATTCTACATGATTTACAGTAATGGATATTCTTGCCCTGTTAATCCCCTGGTCCCTTTAGAGCAGTGTTTCTCAAAGGGTGGTCCGCAAGCTATCCCAAGTGGTCTGTGAGCCGGCGTGGTAAAATATAATATTGAGGAGTTGTTTGCAATATTGAACCAACTTGTATGTAAATCCAAACAGTTCTGCAACACTATATAAGATATAAGTCTATAAGATATGCCAGTTTAAAGCAACACCAAAGAGTTTTTTGTACCTTAAAATATTGTTTCCAAAATCGATTCAGTGGTTCATCAACTCGTAACAGGGTGAACGGCACTTCTGCATTCTCTTCGCGACCCTCTATCGGCTATAACCGCACAAGTTTGCCAGATCGGGTAGTGGATCTAGTTTGATGGAATAAGACATAAGAAACTACAAATTTGACTTGTTTCTGATGTCGCAATATATCATACCTTCATAAAATCATGCAACCTACTCTACCTTGTCTGTAGACATCGTTATTTCCAAAGCCAGTGCTGGATAAACAAATAGCGTGCGTGCAACAGGAAAAGTGCTTTGGTGTTGCTTTAAATCATATGAATCCTCTGACGCAATAAGCGCAAAGACAATAAGCAAGGTGGTTCAGTGAGTAGGCCTATTGTGTAGGCTAATATGCTGTTGAAGCAGGTCTAATCTTTTTATTTATTTATTTATTCATGTGTGTGTTTCTTTTTTATTGGTTGAGTGGTCCTTCGTCCGAAAAAAGTTTGAAAAACACTGCTTTAGAGTACTCAGTCACAGTGACAACTCTCTCTAGTGACTACTAACAATCACTTCACTGCAGTGTTTTTGTAATTCATGTGTGTTTTGTATGTGTTGTGTACTGTGTGTACTGAACACCTGCATTTACTGTAGCAAAGTTAAAGTATCTATCTATCTATCTATCTATCTATCTATCTATCTATCTATCTATCTATTTTTCTATCTATCTATCTATCTATCTATCTTTCTATCTATTTATTTTTCTATCTATCTATCTATCTATCTATCCATCTATCTATCTTTCTATCTATTTATTTTTCTATCTATCTATCTATCTATCTATCTATCTATCTATCTTTCTATCTATTTATTTTTCTATCTATCTATCTATCTATCTATCTATCTATCTATCTATCTATTTATTTTTCTATCTATCTATCTATCTATCTATCTATTTATTTTTCTATCTATCTATCTATCTATCTATCTATCTATCTATCTATCTATCTATCCTTGAAAGGGAAGTGAGGGAGTCTGGTGCATAAGTGAAGAACTGTGAGACAGAGACAAAGAGAGAGAGAGAGAGAGAGAGAGAGAGAGAGAGAGAGAAAGAGATAGAGTTTGACATGGGTTAGAGGTTAACTCAGAGATGAGTGTGTTAAGTCAGCATGTTAAGGAGAACAGAGCACCCTGACCTCTACACACACACACACACACACACACACACACACACACACACACACACACACACACAAGGACGGGGTCTGGGATAACCTGGCATCGATCAGCTCTGCTTTGTGCACTGGAGGAGTTCTGCGCCCGAGAGGAGGGGTCATGCAGGCCAGTGGGCAGAGAAGAAACCTGCACTCTGCGCACTCACCCAAACATGGCCACTCTACACTGTGTGCACTGATCCAATCGTTCACATTCCACAGCTGAGAGAGAGAAGAGGGAGAGAGAGAGAGAAAGAGAGAGAGAGAATAGAGAGGAAAGAAAAAGAAAGAGAGAGAGGAGAGAGAAAGAGAGAGAGAGATAGTTTCAGTCTTTGTCTCACTGAAGAGTGCATTCCTGTGTATGCCAAGGCTACACCAGCTCCTTATACTCTCTCATTGTACATATCTAAGTATGTTCCCCTTAATGGGCTGTATCGGTCACACAAAGCTAGAATGTAGCATTCCCTCACTGTCCATTTCAAGCTGGTGTGTGGCAAGCTCTCTGGTGCATAATCGCTTCTGGAAGTTGCTTGGAAATGTTAAAGACGTAAATAGCCTAGCACATGATGTGATATAGCCTGTTAGTTTATCCTTTACAACTCTTCCAACAAATCCATGTATTTATTGTTCATAATGTGTAACATCTTCTGTCAAAACATGCGTGTAATATGAATAGGTTACATGTTATTGCATTATCATTTTTTCATGGTCACACTGTTACTTTCTTTAACCCTGTAAGATAATGAACTTCTCATTGGTTTTGTCATAACAATTACCACAGCATGGTCATAACTGGACATCAGTTGCTCTGATTGCATGACCTGTATTTCATCAGAACTGTGTATGGGTTAATATTGAAACTGTGTATGGGTTAATATGGAACCTGAGTATGGTTTAATATGGAACCTGTGTATGGGTTACAGTTTTTCTCAGTCACTTTGGTGCTATTCTCACATCACTATTAACATTTGCACAGCAGTTAGTGCATTTCTCAAAACAATTAGTGCAAACTGCAAAACCTGGTGGATGACCTGCAAAAGCACGTCACTTGCTCAAAATGGATAGTCTATTCCTCAAAAGCAGGTATTCATGTCAATGAAACTGTCAGTGTCATCAAAATGAGAAGTCTTGACACCATCGTCTATGAACAAGATAGTCAAATGGCTTTGTCATGTTTTCATTATGACAGTTCTCTCAGTGTTTTCCAATGCAAAAAAAGGTCAGAACTCGGTGACACTACCTGAATATGCTCAAGACAGAACTATACAGTACTTATACAGCCATTTGAAAACTACAGTAAAGTTACACATTGCTGTAGTTAGGGGAGTAAGTGAGTACAAGACACTGAATACGTACATTTTTACTGTATGCTCTTTGCAATTCTACAGCATTGTGACAGAATTTGATAACTAGTTCACCAATTTTGTATGTAATGACTCAAGCAATGAAATGAAGACTTTTAGTTTTATTGGGAACGACTATTCAGTATCCATAAGTATAGTCCATTTTGACTGACATGACATAAGCAAATGATAATGTTAAAAAACAGCAGAGAATTGTATGAAAGCAACTGATACATGTCCAAAAGCATTTGCAATTTGTTCAGAGGAAGGAGAAATTGCTACTATGATGTGCACAAATGACTAAATGTTGTGGAGGTTGAACTAATAGTTATGAGAATTTTCATTCTGATCTGAAAAAAGCACCAAAGCGACTGAGAAAAACTGTAATATGGAACCTGTGTATGGGTTAATATGGAACCTGTGTATGGGTTAATTATGGAAAAAGACAGCTGGGTGAATGCTGGGAAACTCTGTATCAGTCACATGACTTGTGTAAAGACATCTCTTCCTTGCCATTATTTAAGCAAAGAAACCATTCTGTGTCTCATTCCTTCTGAAGAAGAATCTGGATCTGCCACATTGTATGAAATCATTAGATGACTAATCAATAGCAGATAAAGCTATCTTCCGTAGTTATTATATAATTCCAAATCTCTCCCTTATTTCAGTAATCTGCTAAACAGGGATCGCTTTAAAGTGAAGCGTGGGTGCTTTTTTCGTTCTTTTTCACCACAAATGACTCTTCACAAGGACAAGGGAGCATTGGAAATCACACTCACCTCGTCCCCTGTTATGAGGCTGCCTCTCCCTTCCTCCCACAGACACCTACAGCTCAACATTTGCACCCATCCGTGGCATGGTGTAGCTATTCCCCACTAAATGTCTGTAATTTCCATGTCAAAGGCACTGAATATTACTCTGGTCCCCTCCCATGACAGGCTCGCGGATTGGTGGTCGGTGGGAGGTGCGGCCGGCTCAAAGTGGCCGAGTGAAGGTCTAATCTTGGACAAACAGATCTACACGGCTAATGATGGTCATTTGCAGATAAAAACACCGCAGATGTCACCATGGTGCCTCTCAGACCACTGTCCGGTTACCCTATCATCGAGGCTCAGGAGGAAAACAGCACAAAATGACACAAAATTGCTATGAGAGAGAAAGTGTGTGTGTATGTGTGTGTGGTGTGTGTGTGTATGTGTGAAAAGTAGAGAGAGAGTTTTCAATTTCTTTATTAAGGGATAACCCCTTGAGATGAGACATCTCGTTTTCGAGGGGGTCCCAAAAACACCAAACACATATATTACACACACGCATACATCCACACCAAAGCTCTTCATCACAACAAGCTACAAAGCAGTCCAACCTCTCTAACCTAATAGATTTATGTTGGTAAAAAACAGAAATTAAATTTGTAATACATTAAAAATAAAAAAATAAAATACAAATAAAGGACACAGGAGAAAACCACAATTGAAAAGTTTTTTTTTTGATAAGTCAACCACCAGGAAAGCATGTGCATTGGTCACATGATTGCAAAAAGTTTAATAGGGATGACTTAAAAAGTGGAAAAGATGAAATAGATCTCAATGAGCTGGGTAGACTATTCCAGTCAGAAGGAGCTTTAAATTTGAAGGCACGCCTCCCTATTTCTTTAGATATACTTGGAACAGAAAAAAGCCCATAAGTAGACCTATATGGATTTAAATAATTTTGTAAATAAGATGAATAATTAAAGAAAAAGCATTTATAAATAAACTGAAGCCAGTGTAGTTGCCGTTTGGCCTTAGGTGATAAGAGATTCAGTTGCTGATACATGTGACAATGGTGGGTGAGGTATGGACATCTCAACACAAATCGACAGAGGCTGTTGAAGACAACATTTAAAGATTTCAGATGTGATTCTGTTGTATTCATATACACAATGTCTGCATAGTCAAGGATGGGAAATAAAAGCTGTGTTACAATTCGTAATCTGATCTGTTGAGTGAAACAATTTATAGAGCGATACAAGAGTCTAAGGTTGAAATTAATTTTCTTCACAACAGAGTCAATATGTGACTTGAAGGAGAGATTTGCGTCAAGCAGTAGGCCCAAATATTTAAATTCTTCCACATTCTCCATAAATGTATCATCCAAGAACCTTATTGACAGAGTGTGATCTTGATTGTAACGGGTTGACCTATTGTCAAAAAACATACTGTAAGACTTAGCTTTATTAAGTATGAGCCCATTATCTGCGATAATGTTGTCAAAATCTGATTGCAATGAAGACTTGATGAAATTAATATCGCATTTAGCAGAATAAATAACAGTGTCATCAGCATACAGCAAGATAGTTGGAGCATATTTTTCATAATTAAATATAGAGAACAAAAGAGGGCCTAGGCATGAACCTTGTGGAACCCCCTTTTCCATGACGGTGTACTGGGAAAGACAGCCATTGAAAACCACACATTGACGCCTAAAATGAAGATATGAATTAAACCAAAAGAGTGACTGCTTACACAGACCAATGCTATGCAATTTATCAAGAAGTAGATAGTGATTAACCAAATCAAAGGCCTTGGTGAGATCTATAAATATTGCTCCAGTAGGCATGTTATTATCTAAAGAGGATGTAACATCATTGACAAACTTTGTGAGGGCAGTAGTGGTAGAGTAATTGGGTCTGAAACCTGATTGCATATCAGATAAAACAGAAAAGTCATTGACATATTTAAATAATCGCTTAAAAATTATTTTTTCAAATATTTTTGCCACAGTGCTAATAATTGAAATTGGTCTATAGTTGTTAGGGTCAAGTGGATCGCCACTTTTATGAATAGGTGTTACTCTAGCATACTTCCACATAGCTGGAACTTCAGACATAGATATAGATAAATTGAATAAATACGATAGTGGAAATGCCAGGATGTGAGAGGCAATCTTAATAAACTTAATAAATAAAAGTTGGGTCATGTTCATTCTGTAAGGTGATACGTGACTATCTGTGGCTGGTCTGTGAGGGACCTCCTCGTCTCACCGTGCACCGGTATGAGTCTGCCCTCTTTAACTTTGTTAATGTAATACACATGTCCCCACTCTTCAGCATCTTCTCTGTCTCTCTCTCTCTCTCTTTCTCTCTCTTTCTCCCCCCCTCTCTCTCTCTCAGATTACTGTTCCTTTTTCCATCACTGTCCTTAACTTTTAGCTGAGAAAGAAAGGAAAGAAATATAATATAATATCAAGATGAGATGTATTTATTAAGGGGTATAAATCCTTTCGTTTCTCTGTGTGGCTCCATTGGGCTTGTTCCAGTACAATGCACAGAGCTGTAAATCTGGATCGC